>NC_143028.1:24237500-24548250 GCF_057628025.1 Oncorhynchus mykiss | reverse complement strand
GTATATCCATATTCTTTGGTGTAGCCAACCCAACTCTCACATGGCACTATTGGGGGGCACGGTGTGTAGTAAAACATCACTACATGAAAATCACTATATGCCGTGCCCCCCAGTCTGCGGTCAGCAGATAGACCCTTCTCAAATATATATGTTAAGTCACTTTGTGGAAACGGAATGGAGAAAAGAAGGGGTAGCTTGTTCTCTACGTCGTCTGATTCTAGACATATCAGTCATCATCCCAGGGCCCTCCGTTGAAGAGGTATTGACGAGCTAACTCCGAATATCCAAATTTAAAAACACATTTAAGGCGGTACTTACTGGTGATAATCAGATCTCCTATCTCCACCTCTTCATCTTTCAATGTGACAGTAATCTCCCCTTCCTTCTTCACTCCAAAAACTGCATCCTCCTCTTCTTTTACTGTAACATCATCCTCTTTCACTCTGAACGAGTCTTCCTCTTCTTTCACTGAAACGTCTTTCTCTTCTTCTTTCACTGTAACAGCATCACCCTCTACTTGTTTTACTGTAACATCCTCCTCTTCCTTTTCATCTTTCACAACAATGATCTGCCACAGACCCTCTTTCTCCGTCCAGCAGACCTCCTCTTCTTTAACCGGAGGAGAGTAGTTTAGGGAGCTCATGGTCGGGGATGTTAGCTAGCTATCATTAGCAACTAGGCTAGTGGTAACTTAACCAGCCAGCTACTATAGCTGACTAATACAAAATAACGCAATATTAAATTAAATAGGTTAACAAGTAGATACGACAGAAGTGTGTCTAAAACACAGTAGTTAACGTACACCGAAAGCGTCTAAATAGCTTGAATCTTTCGGCTATGTTGACTAGCAAGCTACCGAGGTGGTTGACGAGCAGTTTCTGAAGAACCGTCCACTAGATTATACGTCACGCTGGCAGCGTCGCCTGAAAGACGTACACGTCGTCTGCTGACTGGAGGGGAAACGCAGTTGAGGATCATATTTTATTTTCAGACAAAGATTATTTTAAATGGATTTAATTAAATAATACTATTATATTGAGACATACAGAGACCTGAATGTGTTGATTTATTAGTGCGAATAAAAAAATGTTTACTACAGAACATTTAAGGCAGTTTCATTTAAGTCATACTAAATCTAAATAAGTAGCTAGTTACTGTAGGTCTATACTGTTCCTACATGGTGTAACAATACATCATGTAGATGTATATAATGAACAGACTAGGTCTATACTGCTCCTACATGGTGTAACAATACATCATGTAGATAGATGTACACTACCGTTCAAAAGTTTGGGGTCACTTAGAAGTATCCTTGCTTTTGAAAGAAAATCACATTTTTTTGTCAATTAAAATATAGAATTGATCAGAAATACAGCCTAGACATTGTTAATGTTGTAAATGACTATTGTAGCTGGAAATTATTTATGGAATATCTACATAGGCGTACAGAGGCCCATTATCAGCAACCATCAATCCTTGGTTCCAATGGCACATTGTGTTAGCTAATCCAAGTTTTTCATTTTAAAAGGCTGATTAAACATTAGAAAACCCTTTTGCAATTATGTTAGCACAGCTGAAAGCTGTTGTGCTGATTTAACAAAGCTTTTGTAAACAGTGGTGTTGCATAACAATCAGGCAGTAGAACAACAATAATCATCACCCTTTTCACCAATCTTCCCTGCCCTTAACATTGGGTTTGATTCAGATCCTGCCAGTATGACCAGAAATGAATTCCAAGGTCATTAACTTATAACCACAGAACCACCACAGACCTTTCATGCATGAATAAAAACACCTAAGTATTAGATTTACTGCCATGGTCTAGTATGTCACTGCATCAGACACCATTCACAATGCTGGCTGAGGTACGAGTAAAACATGACATATTGTTTCCTAACCCTCGCAAGGCTGCAGGCCCAGGCGGCATTCCCAGCCGTGCCCTCAGAGCATGCGCAGACCAGCTGGCTGGTGTGTTTACGGACATATTCAATCAATCCTTATCCCAGTCTGCTGTTCCCACATGCTTCAAGAGGGACACCATTGTCCCTGTTCCCAAGAAAGCTAAGGTAACTGAGCTAAACGACTACCGCCCCGTAGCACTTACCGTCATCATGAAGTGCTTTGAGAGACTAGTCAAGGACCATATCACCTCCACCCTACCTGAAACCCTAGACCCACTCCAATTTGCTTACCGCCCAAATAGGTCCACAGACGACACAATCTCAATCACAGTGCACACTGCCCTAACCCATCTGGACAAGAGGAATACCTATGTGAGAATGCTGTTCATCGACTACAGCTCAGCATTTAACACCATAGTACCCTCCAAACTCGTCATCAAGCTCGAGACTCTGGGTCTCGACCCCGCACTGTGCATCTGGGTACTGGACTTCTTGACGGGCCGCCCCCAGGTGGTGAGGGTAGGTAACAACATCTCCACCCCGCTGATCCTCAACACTGGGGCCCCACAAGGGTGCATTCTGAGCCCTCTCTTGTACTCCCTGTTCACCCACGACTGCGTGGCCATGCACGCCTCCAACTCAATCATCAAGTTTGCGGATTACACTACAGTGGTAGGCTTGATTACCAACAACAACGAGACGGCCTACAGGGAGGAGGTAAGGGCCCTCGGAGTGTGGTGTCAGGAAAATAACCTCACACTTAACGTCAACAAAACAAAGGAGATGATCGTGGACATCAGGAAATCGCAGAGGGAGCACCCCCCTATCCACATCGATAGGACAGTAGTGGAGAGGGTAGTAAGTTTTAAGTTCCTCGGCGTACACATCACGGACAAACTGAATTGGTCCACCCACACAGACAGCGTTGTGAAGAAGGCGCTACTCCCTTTTTGGATCAATAAACATCTAAGACTCCAACCATCTGCCTCCTGTGTCTGCATCTGGTTCTCACCTTGTGCCCTGATACATATGCCTACTTGATTAGGAGACTCTCCTGTGAGCGATGCAGAGAAGCCCCTGTATTGTCCCTGAATATTCACTGCTCCGTCTGTTGCATTACCAACACACTGTTTGATATCTATGTCCATCTTCTCAAGGGGTCTGTTTCACAAGGTCCACAAATTACTGTCCAGTCTATGACTCACAGTTAATGACCGCAATCAGTGTCTCGTGGACAACATCAGTGACATATCGCAGAACTACTGCACACTGGTCTTTGGATGCTAAATCCTGTGTTGTGTCCATTCATATTGAGAACATCCCTGCCTTTCTCACTACAACAACAATTGTCTGATGAATCATCATTCTGATGGCTTCAATAACTTTATTTGCTGTTGTTTTGGACATCATAGTTACCAAGGACCCTCTTCCTTTACTTTCCATCTGCTTCTTGCTCTTCTCAATGCTCCACCAACATGCTCTTGTAGGCAGACATATTTGCTTAGCAACAATATAAGCTCAAGAAACGTGTCATGATTGACGGCCATGTTTTCCAAGTTTCCAAATATAGTATATTCTAGAATGACCAGTGTAGATTTCTTGTGGGGGTTGTTGATTATTGTCATTGTATAATATTCAGCCAATTTATTTTCATGCCATTACATCAATATCGTCCAACCAGAAGAGAGGAAACTCTTTCTGAACCACGACCTCCTGCTGGCCTTCATACATTCTGACGTTGCTGCTAATAGGCTACACAAGCAGTCGGCAACCTACGTTTGGACTGCACATTTATCTGAGCATTTCTACTGATCTGTGTGCCAGTTATGATTTTCATATGCACATTTTACTGTAACAGTTTAATTTATAATAGTATCCAAAATCATTGTCTGTGATTAATCTACAGTTAATCTAAATCTAAATAAAAATTATACAAATGTAAATGTAACTTTTATTGCCAACTATGTAAAAAAAAAATGTTTTGCATCTGAGCTTCTAGAGTGTGCGGCTCTCTTCTATTTTCAAGTCTTCTACTCCGCTAGCCAGCACCTCGCCTAAATAGGTTTGTTTCTTTTTCTTCTAGATTATCAGGTACTTTATTACATTTCCACTGGATCAGAGCATTACATTTTTCCATTTTGTGCCGAGAGGTTATCGAAAGGGCGAGAGCTGGAAATATGTGTCAAATACTTGAAGGAACTATTCTCATTTGCAATTGATTTTGATTAGACTTTATTTACTTGCTGTTTGAGGTGAAGAGAAATTTGCTTTGAGAAGCTCCACAACTCATTAGTGGTGGTGCGTTGAGACAAACAGAAATACTATCAGACGTCCCCAAATGGGCACATTTATAGGCCTGCATTTGTGTGCAGGTCAAGTAGATTAATCCTCCTCCTATATGCGTAATCAGGTGTGCGTCCTTACTCAACATTGACAGGAGTGTTTCAAATGAAAGACGACAAATAAATTGACAAAATTGATGCATCTTGTGTCTCCCCATGTTACACAGGGAAAACAGTTTTCATGGGCACATATATCCTAAATCATTTCAGAGTTTGGTAAATCCAATGGTTCTAACTGAGAGTCACCTTAACTTTATTGACAACACCCAAATGGATACTGTCATTAACGCGGTTCTTCAATAATTACACATAATTCTTAATACTGAAGCTATTTAGTTAGTCACGTTTTCAACTATCATCAGCTGATCCAGGAAATCATTTTCTGATTGCCAGTCAAATGACAAACATCGGCCTCCCGGGTGGCGCAGTGGTTAAGGGCGCTGTACTGCAGCGCCAGCTGTGCCATCAGAGTCCCTGGGTTCGCGCCAGGCTCTGTCGTAACCGGCCGCGACCGGGAGGTCCGTGGGGTGACGCACAATTGGCCTAGCGTCGTCCGGGTTAGGGAGGGCTTGGTCGGTAGGGATGTCCTTGTCTCATCGCGCACCAGCGACTCCTGTGGCAGGCCGGGCGCAGTGCGCACTAACCAAGGTTGCCAGGTGCACGGTGTAGCCTCCGACACATTGGTGCTGCTGGCTTCCGGGTTGGAGGCGCGCTGTGTTAAGAAGCAGTACGGCTGGTTGGGTTGTGTATCGGAGGACGCATGACTTTCAACCTTCGTCTCTCCCGAGCCTGTACGGGAGTTGTAGCGATGAGACAAGATAGTAGCTACTACAACAATTGGATACCACGAAATTGGGGAGAAAAAGGGGTAAAATAAAAAATTAAAAAAAAGACAATCACGACATGCAGCAACAACCAAAGTGCTTCTTCATTCATTACTCTGGTAAAGACAGTTATAGAATGACAACACATTATAGAGTAGCCTAGTGGGATTATTCACAAAATTATCTGGTGGTCAGGTTATGAAATGTCATGACAAAGACATTTTAGTTTCCATGTTTCACCTGAAATATTAAATGATTTATAGTCCTCGGTCAATGTTGTTAGGTGAATTTACGGGTCGTACAGTAGGTCTACGTTATTGTTTGGGGAAGTTATGGGTCTGTTGTTGTTGTGGGTCCTACAGTAGGTCTATGTTATTGTTAGGTGAAGTTATGGGTCCTACAGTGATATGCAACTTTTCAGGGAAATTAGGAACCAATACAGGCAGTTAGGAAAGCCAAGGCTAGCTTTTTCAAACAGAAATGTGCATCCTGTTGGACAAACTCAAAAAAGTTCTGGGACACTAAAGTCCTTGGAGAATAAGAGCACCTCCTCCCAGCTGCCCACTGCACTGAGGCTAGGAAACACTGTCACCACAGATAAATCCACTATAATTGAAAATTTCAATAAGCATTTTTCTACAGCTGGCATGCTTTCCATCTGGCTACCCCTGCCCCGGTCAACTGCCCGGCACCCGCCACAGCAACTCGCCCAAGCCCCCGCCATTTCTCCTTCACCCAAATCCAGATAGCAGATGTTCTGAAAGAGCTGCAAAATCTGGACCCCTTCAAATCAGCGGGCTAGACAATCTGGACCCTTTCTTTCTAATATGATCTGCCTAAATTGTTGCAACCCCTATTTCTATCCTGTTCAACCCCTCTTTCGTATCACCTGAGATTCCCAAAGATTGGAAAGCTGCCGCGATCATCCCCCTCTTCAAAGGGGGATACTCTAGACCCAATCTGCTACAGACCTATATCTATCCTACCCTGCCTTTCTAAGGTCTCCGAAAGCCAAGTTAACAAGCAGATTACCGACCATTTCGAATCCCACCGTACCTTCTCTGCTATGCAATCTGGTTTCAGAGCTGGTCATGGGTGCTCCTCAGCCACGCTCAAGGTCCTAAACGATATCATAACCGCCATCGATAAGAGACATTACTGTGCAGCTGTTTTTATTGACCTGGCCAAGGCCTTCGACTCTGTCAATCACCACATTCTTATTGGCAGACTAAACAGCCTTGGTTTCTCAAATGACTGCCTCGCCTGGTTCACCAACTACCTCTCTGATAGAGTTCAGTGTGTCAAATCGGAGGGCCTGTTGTCCGGACCTCTGGCAGACTCTATGGGGGTGCCACAGGGTTCAATTCTCAGGCCGACTCTCTTCTCTGTATACATCAATGATGTCGCTCTTGCTGCTGGTGAGTCTCTGATCCACCTCTACGCAGACGACACCATTATGTATACATCTGGCATTTTCCAGCCAAAGAGAGGAGTCACAAAAAGCAGAAATATAGATAAAATTGATCACTAACCTTTGATGATCTTCATCAGATGACACTCATAGGACATCATGTTACACAATACATGTATGTTTTGTTTGATAATGTGCATATCTATATCCAAAAATCTTAGTTTACATTGATGCGTTACGTGCAGTAATATTTTGATTCCAAAACATCCGGTGATTTTCCCAGAAATACTTATAAAACATTGATAAAAGACGCAAGTGTTATTCACAGAATTAAAGATAAATGTATCCACTATGCAACCGCTGTGCCAGATTTCAATTTTTTTAACGGAAAAAGCATAATCTGAGAACGGCGCTCCGTACCTGCTTATAAACAATTAGACAATTCCGCCATCTTGGAGTCAACATTAGTTAGAAAAAACACTAAATATTCACTTACCTTTGATGATCTTCATCAGAAGGCACTCCCAGGAATCCCAGTTCGAAAATAAATGACTGATTTGTTCCGTGAAATTCCATAAAGCCCATAATTTAGCCACTTGTTGTTCGCGTGTTCAGCCCAGTAATCCATCTTCATGGAGGCGCGACCATTTCCTCCATGACACAAACTCACACAGTTCCGTTACAGGTCGTAGAAACATGTCAAAACATGTCTGCAATCAATCTTGAGGATGTTTTTAACATATATCATCAATAAGGTTCCAACCGGAGAATGTCATTGTCTGAATAAAAGCCCTGGAACGAGAGAACACTCTCGGGAGCGTGCTTCATGAGACTGAGGCGCTCTGCCAGACCACTCACGAAAAGGGGTCTCATGAGCCCCTCTTTTATAGTATAATCTTAAAACTAGGATATAAAGACGGTGACATCTAGTGGAAGCCCTGGGAAGTGCATGCACATCCATAACTATCAGGGCTCTGTTTTGAAATTCGACTTCTCACTTCCTGTTTCGATTTCTTCTCAGGTTTTTGCTTTCCATATGAGTTCTGTTATACTCACATGTCCAAATAGCCACTTGTTGTTAGCGTGTTCAGCCCAGTAATCCATCTTCATGAGGCGCAGGCACTTCGTCCATACGTAAACTCAAAGTTCCGTTACAATCCTTTAGAAACATGTCAAACGATGTATGGAATCAATCTTTAGGATGTTTTTAACATAAAACATCAATAATGTTCCAACCGGAGAATTCATTTGTCTGATGAAAAGCACTGGAACGAGAGGTAACTCTGTCGGGAGGGCGCGTCATGAGACCAAGGCACTCTGCCAGACCACTGACTCAGAGGTCTCATGAGCCCCTCCTTTATAGTAGAAGCCTCATTCAAGTTTCTAAAGACAGTTGGCATCTAGTAGAAGCCGTAGGAAGTGCAACTTTATCCATATCTCAATGTGTATTTCGTAAGACAAGCTTTAAAAAACTACAAACCTGGTTGGATTTTTCTCAGGTTTTTGCCTGCCATATGAGTTCTGTCTGTTATACTCACAGACATCATTCAAACAGTTTTAGAAACTCCAGAGTGTTTTCCATCCAATACGAATAATAATATGCATATATTAGTATCTGGGACAGAGTAGGAGGCAGTTCACTCTGGGCACGCTATTCATCCAAAAGTGAAAATACGGCCCCCTATCCCAAAAAGGTTGACACACCTCCAAACGAGCTTCAATGCTATACAACACTCCTTCCGTGGCCTCCAACTGCTCTTAAACGCTAGTAAAACTAAATGTATGCTTTTCAACCGATCGCTGCCTGTACCTGCCCGTCCAGCATCACTACTCTGGACGGTTCTGGACAACTATAAATACCTAGGTGTCTTGCTAGACTGTAAACTCTACTTATATACTAAATTGGCTTCCTATTTTGCAACAAAGCCTCCTTCACTCACGCTGCCAAACATACCCTCGTATGACTATCCTACCAATCCTTGACTTCAGCGATGTCATTTTCAAAATAGCCTCCAACACTCTACACAGCAAACTGGATGCAGTCTATCACAGTGCCATCTGTTTTGTCACCAAAGCTTCATATACCACCGCTCTCGTCGGCTGGCCCTCGCTACATATTAGTCTCCAAACCCACTGGCTCCAGGTCATCTATAAGTCTTTGCTTTAACCGCCTTAACTCAGCTCACTGGTCACTATAGCAACACCCACCCATAGCACGTGCTCCAGGAAGTATATCTCACTGGTCATCCCCAAAGCCAACACCTACATTGGCCACCTTTCCTTCCAGTTCTCTGCTGCCAATGACTGGAACGAATTGCAAAAATCACTGAAGCTGGAGACTCTCCCTCACTAACTTTAAGCATCAGCTATCTGAGCAGCTTACCGATCGATGCAGCTGTACACAGCCCATCCAACTGCCTACCTCATCGCCATGTTTTTATTTACTTTTTTTGCTCTTTTGCACACCAGTATTTCTACTTCCACATCATCATCTGCACATCCATCACACCAGTGTTAATTTGTAATTACTTCGCTACTATGGCCTATTTATTGCCTTATCTCCTTACTCCATTTGCATACACTGTATATAGACTTTCTATTGTGTTATTGACTGTACGTCAATCCCAACTGTATGTAACTCTGTTGTTTTTTTGTCGCACTGCTTTGCTTTATTTTGACCAGGTTGCAGTTGTAAATGAGAACTTGTTCTCGACTGGCCTACCTGGTTAAATAAAGGTGAAATACAAAAAAAATCTTAAATTTATTAGCAACACCCAAATGTATACTGTCATTAACGCGGTTCTTCAATAATTACACATAGTTCTTAATACTGTAGCAAACATTATATTCAGCAGGACATTCAAACAAGCCTTACAATTATAATCCAAAGAATTGTGAAATGTACTCATTAGCAACCTGGAAATGAAGGTTACTCCCCTGCATTTCCCCCATATTCACATTCAGAATACATTGTGAAAAACTAAAATCTTTGCTCCAGGCAGATATATTATTGACCTTTATTTAACTAGGCAAGTCAGTTAAGAACAAATTATTATTTTCAATGACTGCCTGTTCAGGGGCAGAACGACAGATTTGTACATTGTCAGCTCTGGGATTTGAACTTGCAACCTTCCAGTTACTAGTCCAATGCTCTAACCACTAGGCTACCCTCATTAGCAGGGAGGTGTTTCTGCAATCAACTTGTGTGCTCATCGCCCTCGTGCCGCAATTTTATTAACCACAGAAAGGGACCTGTATTGGAGACCAAAAGTCCTCTGGCACACTGCTTAGAATTTCAACAACATGAATAACTTATTTCTAGTCTACAATCATCAATGTTACAACTAATGGGAAAACAAGACAAAATGTGACTATTCTTGCTCATTTTAAGACAATTGTCAAATAATTTTAACATTCATTACAGACGTCAATTGTTGTACAACATCATGGCTATGCTGTTGGCATCATCTTTTACAGTGGATTACCGCTGTTGTGGGCCTTTAATAATCTGTCTGACTTTGTTGTTCACACAGGAGAGAAACGGAACTATCGTGGATCCTCTGGGGATCCTTAACAACCTCATGATGCTGACAAGGTAGAGAAGAGTCTCTCCAGATCAGAACACCTCAAGAAACACCAGCAGAGACCCACAGGGAGGAGAATTCACTGCTGCTCTGACTGTGGGAAGAGATTCATCTCCTCATCAGGTATTAAAATTCATAAGAGACTACACACAGGAGAGAAACCTTATAGCTGTGGTCAATGTGGGAAGAGTTTTGGTCAATCTGGCAGTCTGACTGTACACAAGAGAACACACACAGGAGAGAAATCTTATAGCTGTGACAATCGATCTCTAATCAAATATCAGAAAATACATACATGGAGTTGTTTCATGATATCAATTAATTAATGTCACAATGTAGAACCCTAGATGACGTCCCCATGGGACTTGGGTCTCTACTACGGCTGTATTTTCCCTTAAATTTCTCAAAAATGTCAGAAAAACACTTAAGTTACTGTGTTTTGGGGTGAAGTTACCAGGGCCGATCATAAAGATGACAAACCTCATAACATAACTAAGTGAATATGATATACACACTAAAGCTGAAAAATCTGCATTTAGCATCAAGTCTACAATAGTTAGTTTACCTATGATTCATTTTTAATTAGTTGTTTTTATTGTACATCATTATTTATTTATTTTTTAAATGTAATGAAAAGCACTATACAAAGTAAATGTAAATGTAAATGCAGAAATGTTGCAATTTTGTAGTGTGTTTTTGGTAAATTGCTTTGTAAATATTAATTCACATTTGTGGTGCCACTGAATAAACAATGATTTAAGTCAATATCGTTATATAATAATATTGGATAATTTGATAAAGATGAGGTTTATATATTATTAAAAAGTCTGGGCAATTGTCTCAGAAACTGTTGGGAGTGTGTCCACTTTAGGGCAAGTTACCCTAACGAGGGGGGGGGGGGGGCTCAGAGCTCTCTGAATAAAGAATTAACATTTTGCAGTAACTGAGAATTTGCCTAATTCTTATTTTGAAACCAGGATTTACAACCTCGGGTGAATTCGTCAAAGCTATAAAATTGTTCGGTTAGAACATTGGGAGAAAATTGTCATGACGAGCCTACGAGGCTTTTCTAGAAACTCCACTTGTTTCACTCACCTTTCTTTTTTAAAAACTACGCTTGAGATGTGGTATCCACTCTGCTCGCTGCCTCTCAGATCAAAGGTGGGTCCATTTGCTCCGTTCCCGAAGTGTCTCCCTGGGACACCAAATTAGAGGAATCCCTCGCGCACCATTTACCAGGTCGTCAGTCACCAAGTGAAGAATAACATCCCCATCGCCAAATGTGGTTGTTATATTCTTTAATATCAAATGAGGAGAGAAACTTAACGAAGAAGTCAGAGTTATTCTTAAACTAAATCTTTATTCACTTAATATGGGAGCAGGGCAATAAAACGCACACATATAAAGTGAATCAATTGAGTGCTCTACGATAATGATGGCTGGTCGACAAATCACCCCAGATGAAAGTACAAAGGCCTTTTATAACCAAGATGCACCCCTTTCAACCAACACAAACAACACATGTATAGAACGAGTCACAAGGTTAAGATTTGTATGAAAGAAACTTAGAATTCTCAGCAGACAGTATCAGCTGTAAAAAACAGTACTCTGTGTAGAGACCAGGGTCTGGCCCTGGGGTCATCTCTCCCTGGTACCATATAGAACAAACATTAACTCATGATCTGGAATGCGGTCTCTTCAGGTTTTATCACCGAAAAGACATTGTAAATCTCCTGTCAGTGTTATCTCTAGAGGCCCATCCTCAGTAGAACACACAGACACAATAGTTATAAGAACCCTCTATTCTGTTGCATAAAACCACCATTTGATGCAATAAAAATATTATAATATAATCTTGCAATTTTGCTCAGTGTCCATTGAAAGATGACTAGTAACAACAACTGGGACCTAAAAGACAGCCACCATGAGATCCACTAAATCTGCCCAAAAAGTGAAAAAAAAAACTAAATAAAAACCCACACCACAAACTTAAAGACAGGAAGCAAACCAAAAAAGCGGAACAACTAAAGATGTTGACTCTCCACATCTATCAAGACAACTGGAGCACTGGGCCAGACATGCTTAAATAAAACCTGGACCAGCTCAGGTGAAACACCTTCCCACTAAGGAGATGGACAAGCCAGCACAGGTGTAAGACATACTGACTAACGAGGTGACCCCAATCAGTGCGTCCTACGTGCTAACGAGCTAGACGTGCTAACGAGCTAGACGAGCTAGACGTGCTAAAGTCCAACCTCAAAACATGGAATAGAAAAACTAAAGCCTGGAACACCTGGCTGACAAAAGAAAAATGTAATTCTAATTCTAAACTATTTTTCTAATTTTAATGTAATTTTTTGCTTCTTGAACTTCTAGATCTCTCGTCTTCTTAAAACTCACTCTCTTCTAGAACTCTCGTCCCCTTGGAACGAGCCCAAACAAAACTAATCCCCAATACGGAAAAACATAGTCAAAATAAATTGTGATCCATGGCAACGCACTGGCTAAACGCAAACCTTTTTGACGCCCACCCTTGAGACAATCAGCATCCAAGTTGTCTTTGCCACAGACATGTCTGATTTCAAGAGGAAACTCCTGCAATATCTGTAGTAACTTTCCACCTCACTGCGGAGCTTCTCTCTCTTGTTAGGGTTCACTGGATAGGCATGTTGTTGGATCGGGGCCAATTCCCCAATGTCATGCTCTGGTTGCATAAATCATTTTCATTACTAAATGTTACATGAAATGTAAATATGAAATATTTGGTTGCATAGTCTTATTTTCAACGTCTTTCCAATGACATTTTGCTAGGTGGGATAGCCCAATGTCAAAATAGTTTTAACGTGTCCAAATCAATAACCAAAAAATAAACATAAAATATTTACACAAACATTCTGCCACAATAAATCATATTACGTGGATTTTTTTTTAAACAAGCACCTTATAAAACTGCACAAGCAGCAATAAATTACTGATATCGATTAGGGGGTAAGTCAGGTTGTACGTGCTGTTGAAACTAACACAACTAAAAAAACACATGGAAATGGGAGATATCTTTTACCTCACTGGTTAGAGGACAACCTGCAGAAGACAGTCGGCTACATTTCGGAGAGATGCATTTAAATTTAGGGGTCAGACAATGGAACACTTATTTGTCATAACTCATCGATATCATGTTGAAATCAATTGTGCCGAGAGGAGGGAGAGGAGGTTGCACGTCCTGTTAAAACTAACAGCTCAAAAACCACACAGAATCTGGGAGTAATGTGTACATCACTGGTTAGAGGACAATTTGTAGAAAACGGCTAACTACATTTTGAAGTGTTGCAGTGTTGCATTTTGATTCAAGTGGGTCACCAACGTGTTAAGTGTAACACAACTATTTTTTTGTTAGTCACTAATATCCATATCATGTTGAAATCAAATCATAATCAGGGAAAACGTTTAGGCTTCTACAATTATCATATTACATGTATTTTTTTCAACTTGTAGAAAACAGCTAGCCACATTTTGAAGTGCCGCATTTTGATAAAAGTGGGTCACCAACACAGTAAGTGTAACACAGCTCTTTTTTGGGGGTCACTTTTTGTCAAATAATACTCTTTCAATTCAGAGCCTGGATTTTCCCCTGAGGCTAATATCTATATCATGCTGCAATCAATTGAACAGGGCCATACATCTGAGGGCGGTTTCCAGCTCTTGATTCATCCTCTCTGTTTGGCTGTTGGACTCCGGGTGGTACCCTGAAGATAGACTGGCAGTGGCCCCTATGAGTTGGCAGAAGGCCTTCCAAAACCTTGAGGCGAACTGGGGACCTCTGTCGGAAACCATATCTTGAGGAATGCCGAAGACTCCGAACACATGGTTAATTACCAACTCAGCCATTTCCTTGGCAGAAGGTAACTTAGTCAGGGGGACGAACCTGGCCGCCTTAGAAAACCTGTCGATGATGACTAGGATAGTAGTATTACCATGGGACGGAGGAAAGCCAGTAATAAAGTCCAACGAGATATGGGACCAGGGTCTGTGGGGAACAGGTAAAGGGTCCTTGAGGGCGGAGGTGAGAAGATTTGCCCTGGCAGGCCTTGACGAAAGTGGCAACATCTTCTTTTATGGTGGGCCACCAGAACTTTCGCTGGATGAACTCCAAGGTGCGACCTACGCCCGGGTGACAGGTGAGGCGAGAGGAGTGCCCCCACAGAAGGACCTGGGTCCTCGCTGCCTTGGGGACCGATTGGCAGGACACGGTTCGATAGCTTGAGCTCGTCTCACGGTATCCTCAACTTGCCACGAGATCAGGGCCACGATCATAGCAGCAGGAAGGACATGCATGTCAGTGTCGTCTCGAATGGCAGGAGCGTAGACAAGGCGGTTTGAGAATCTTCGACCCGGGCCGATAGGTGAAGATAAACTGGAATTGATTGAAAAAAAGAGACCATCGAGCTTGTCTGGAGTTCAACCGCTTCGCCTGCTGGATATACTCCAGATTTTTGTGGTCCGTAAGCACTTGAAACGGGTGAGAAGCCCCCTCGAGCCAGTGTCTCCATTCCTTCAATGCCATCTTAACCGCTAGGAGTTCACGATCCCCCACATCGTAGTTCCTCTCGGCCGGGGTAAGCCGGTGTGAGAAGAAAGCG
The DNA here is from genome assembly GCF_057628025.1 of Oncorhynchus mykiss. Lineage (NCBI taxonomy): Eukaryota > Metazoa > Chordata > Actinopteri > Salmoniformes > Salmonidae > Oncorhynchus > Oncorhynchus mykiss. Next base: position 24,533,551 of record NC_143028.1, on the reverse strand, counting down.
CAAGGGTGGAGCTTCTTGTCTTCACCCCTCTGAGACAGGACAGCTCCAACACCAACCTCTGATGCGTCTACCTCCACCACAAAAGGTTAATCCGCAGTCGGTAGTGTCAGGATGGGAGCAGAGAGGATGCGCTGCTTGAGTCCTTGGAATGCCATCTCAGCTTCTTTTCCCCACAAAAACCTTGCGTTGCCACCCTTGGTTAAAGCTGAGAGAGGGGCTGCCACCAAGCTGAAGTTCTTGATGAACTTGCCGTAAAAGTTTGTGAAGCCTAGGAAATGCTGAAATTCCTTAACGGACTTGGGGGTGGGCCAATCCGCTACCGCCCCTACCTTCCTGGAGTCCATTTGGACTCGACCGGGTTCCACTACAAATCCCAGGAATTGTACTCGGGATGAATGGAATTCACATTTTTCCGGCTTAATGTACAAATGGCTGTCTAGGAGGCGTTTGAGTACTTGTCTGACTTGCTTTGTGTGTTCTTGAAGGGAGCTTGAAAAGATGAGGATGTCATCCAAGTAAACAAACACGAATATGTTAAGCATATCCCTAAGCACATCGTTTATGAGCGCTTGGAACACAGCCGGGGCTTGGTCAGGCCGAAGGGCATCACCAAGTATTCGTAGTGACCAGTAGGCGTGTTGAAAGCGGTCTTCCACTCGTCACCGGGTCTGATCCGCACAAGATGGTATGCGTTCCGCAGGTCAAGCTTAGTGAAGACAACTGCTTCCTGGAGCAGCTCAAAGACTGTGGCCATAAGGGGTAGCGGGTAGCGGTTACGGATGGTTATGGCATTGAGTCCCCCCGGTAGTCGATGCAAGGACGTAATCCACCGTCTTTTTTTGGCCAAACCCTGCTCCCGCCGGCGAGGTGGATGGACGCATGAGGCCTGCTGCCAGAGCGTCCTTGATGTAGGTATCCATAGCAGCTCGTTCGGGAGGAGATAGGGAAAAGATTCGACCCCTGGGGGGGCAGGTGCCCGGAAACAGGTCGATGGGGCAATCGTAAGGTCTATGGGGTGGTAGCATGGTGGCCCTCTGTTTGCTAAATACCGGTTTGAGGTCATGGTAACACTCGAGAACTCGGGACAGGTCGATGGATTCTAGAGACTCGGGAGGAGAACTCGGGGAACTCGGGAAGATACAAGTGACTTGGCACGTAGGACCCCACGGCTTGATAGTGCCCACAGACCAGTCGATGTGAGGGTTATGGCTGTGAAGCCAGGGGTATCCAAGGACGAGAGGGAACTCGGAACAGGAGATCAGATGAAAGGTCATCACTTCCTGGTGTTGGGAAACTGAAAGTCACAAGGGGGTAGTGACACGAGTGACATGTCCAGATCCCAAAGGGCTTCCATCCAATGTAGTAACCCTCATAGGGTCACTTAGAGGTTCAGAGGGAACGCCATTCTCCTTCGCCCAGTGTTGGTAAAATTATGATTAAAATGACTGAACAAATCATTTTAAATGGAACTGTAACTAAGTAAACTTATACTCTGTTTTTTTATATCTGATTAACTATATGAGTTCATAAGGTGGGATTGTGAGACACGGACAAGGAGTAATAAAAGTTAATGAACACCATTCCAACTAGGAATAAAACGAATGGGTTGTGGACTGTGAAAACAGATAAGGTCGTTAGCCTATGGTTGACCCTACAGAAACTTAGCTCTGGGGTTTTTAGATAAGGCAGTGAGTGCATTCCTAGGTTTTCTGTTAATCAGAACTGTCAGTTCAGTGGTGATCGATAATGTTGTCGATAAAAGTTCTGGGAGTGTGTTAGTAAGTTAGAATTAACTTTTCACCTCACTTTGTAATGGTCAAGAGGAGGGGATTCTGTTAAAGCAATGAAATGACGTCATGATCTGTATATAAACTGTTGCTCGTGATTAAGTGAGAGCGCGCTCCGAGAATAAATTATATTACCTATTATTGAAAGACTGGTCTGCGTCTATTTAATGCAAACAAGAAATCTTAGAAATTCTCATAAAATAGATTAAGGGTTTTCAATTGATGAAAGCACATTGGCATAATTCAATTACACTAACAATTTGTCCTTTAAGTGGATTCCACAAACTTCTCTGTCGTCCGAAGGGAAAAGCCGAATACCGTGCACGGACGAGTCTGGACTCGTTATTTAAAGACCTGGCCTCAGGCTGAGGTTTAATAATAACAGGCCGGTATACAGATCTACGGGCGACAGAGAAGGTGACGGAATCGAACCGGCATGGCTTTTTCCAGTCTACAGGATGAAGGTAAATAGTCTTTATTCTCAAATTTGGGAGGAATAATTTAAGATATTTTTGATTGAATGTGCTAAAGGAGTTTGGATTTAATCAATGATAGTTGCTTGAATATTTTGAACAAATACAATGGGTTTCTACTTTGTGTATAACCGAAATCGATAGGAAGGAAGGAAACGGGTCTGAAATGACTCGTGGTAAGGTGCACTACCGAAACTAAACTAGGACTTAATAAATCTTGGCCTTGCAAGCCGAAAGATTTTTTAAGGGTGAGATATAGTACGTATTGTTAGATGGGACGGTCGTTCTGTACAAATAGGATAGCCATTAATTCAAAAAACATACCTAAATAAAGTTTTTACCTAGTAGTCTATGGGAAGTATATGGGAAGTAGTCTGACTATAAAAAGTAGCAGATAGGTATATTGAAACAGGTGAGGATAAATTAGGCTTGGTGAGAAGGCAGGGCAATTCTAGGCGAACATAATAACTGAACCCATTCAATACTGAAAGAGATTAATATCTAAGGGGAGGAGAGGGAAGCCAATTCTAGAGTAGTGAGATATGAGATATTAACGTTGAAAGTCCCAAGGAACAATAGTTTATAATGAGCTTATACTTGTATACGAGTGAAATGTAATGTCCAATCAAAAGTCATCTATAGATGAGGTTTCCAGAAAGGAGAAATACATACGGATTATCATTAAAGAGACACACACATAGTCAGACAGAAAAGCAACTAAAGTAACTAAGTAACGGTAAATAGCAGATTCATAGAAATACACGCACATAGAAGGTAAAATTAAATATAGAAAGGCATAGATAAGTGATTAAATACCATAGCTACTAGTAACAGTAAGTATTAAAGATTGGTAGAAATTCCTCAAAGGAGGTGCCGGAACTAACGGGAGACGAGAGTTATAAAGTCGAGAAAAGTGGATAAGGTGAGTCAAAAGAAAAAGATCAAATGTTTTAATTGTAACGAAATTGGACATTTCGCCCGGGAGTGTAACACTCCCTGCAAACGTCACCATCAATATTGTAATTTAACTGAGGGGAAGGTCAGAGGCGACAATCGGGTAAAAAAAAGAAGGGTCAGATACAAAGAGAGCGAGATTAATGAGAATCCTAACTGAGGGAAAACTTTGGGTTGTTAAATTAGGGCTATTTTCTGTTGTCTAGATGCCGGAGCTACAAATACAGACAACTATAAAATGGGTCTATTTGTGGAGAATCTCAGTCAGTTTCATAGTGTTGGTGGTATAGTGGTGAGCGTAGCAGTCTTACAAACTGCAGTCCAGGGTTTGGTTCCCAGCCGAGGCGTTAACTATAAAAATATATATGATTTTTTGTTGTAATTAAACTAATTGTTTTGCAGAGAAAGTTATAGTCACTAGTATTGGTATAAGATATAAACTGACATTTTAAATAGTTTGTTTGGTTCAAATTGAAAGATTAATTCATTCAACTTAAAATAAGGACGAAGCGAATTTTGATGCAAGACGATGTCTGTTCACTAAATGATCTGTTGGAATAATGTATTGGGAATAGAGTTGTAAATTAAAATGCTAAATCAAAGACGAGACAGTAACTTAAATCAAATGAATTCTGAATAATAACGGGGAAACAATTACGATAGATTTGTGCCCATCAAAATGTTCTTATAAATTTAGCGAATTGAGAGATGAGAGATGTTGATTGATGTTGTAAACTCTAATTCAGGATTCAACAGATGTGATAAATTAGGTTTGGTTTATCGATCCCGTACTACTGTTGCTGCAGACAGCCAACAATTATTTACAATTCATTGAAAGTCGTTGCGGATAGGGTCGAGGTTGAGCGCTTGTTGATGACATCACTCGCAAGGCACTTTTGTCGCCACGGAAATGATGTCGTGACTGGGGGTAACGGAGAAAATTGTTTGTGTATTTTAGAAGGAAAATGCGTGCATTATTGTTTTGAGTCACTTTTCAGAAGTTGATAAAAATTTCCAAATACATTTTTAAAAGTAGTTTGTAAGTCGTCAGGAAAGATGCTAAAAACTAGCCGCTGATTCGCTATGTGGGCATCATTGATTTGTGGCGTTGATTTGGACTGTATTAGGCTATGAGAAAGGGAGATTGAATGTCTGAATCGTAAAACATCGTGGTAATGGATTCTGATAGTTATTGATTCCTGGTTTGATTGTTTATGTAACATCCGTGAATTTGAGCACTGTTTCCACTATGTGGAACAATGTTAGGGTATTAATGTTGAAAAGCAACCTCTATAGTAAAACATAATTGCATATGTTTCGGGAAACTAGCTAGGTTGAATTTGGTTATTTGAGCTTTTCCCCTGATATGTAGACATCTGTAACAGGGGCAAGTTGTTTATTCTTGAGGAACATGCAGATTATGTTTTGTTTTATTGAGATGTAAACGTGAGTCTGAGTAATTTTGTCATCTGAAGCATTATAGTAGTGAGTTTTTGTATAGTTTGTTTTCTGCTGATAAAAGTGGTTTGTTTATTTGGTTACTGATGATAGTTTATTCTAGGAGTTGATTTAACTTAATTAAGCATTTGTTCTGGTGTGTTTAAGTAGGATTCTTTATACCGGGACAGATGGAAGTTGTCTAAAATATGTGAGTTGAAGGAGCCATGGGAAAATACGTTTACATTTTTATTAAATATCTGGGATTAAATTATGGATTTCTTACACTGAGAAATGTACGACATTTGCGGCAGAGGGAAAAAGTAATACATTGGATAATAATGTTATCAGGTTAATTGTAGCATGTTCATTTAAGTAAACATATACAGTGCCTTGCGAAAGTATTCTGGCCCTCTTGAACTTTGCGACCTTTTGCCACATTTCAGGCTTCAAACATAAAGATATAAAACTGTATTTTTTTGTGAAGAATCAACAACAAGTGGGACACAATCATGAAGTGGAACGACATTTATTGGATATTTCAAACTTTAACAAATCAAAAACTGAAAAATTGGGCGTGCAAAATTATTCAGCCCTCTTAAATTAATACTTTGTAGCGCCACCTTTTGCTGCGATTACAGCTGTAAGTCGCTTGGGGTATGTCTCTATCAGTTTTGCACATCGAGAGACTGAAATTTTTTCCCATTCCTCCTTGCAAAACAGCTCGAGCTCAGTGAGGTTGGATGGAGAGCATTTGTGAACAGCAGTTTTCAGTTCTTTCCACAAATTCTCGATTGGATTCAGGTCTGGACTTTGACTTGGCCATTCTAACACCTGGATATGTTTATTTTTGAACCATTCCATTGTAGATTTTGCTTTATGTTTTGGATCATTGTCTTGTTGGAAGACAAATCTCCGTCCCAGTCTCAGGTCTTTTGCAGACTCCATCAGGTTTTCCTCCAGAATGGTCCTGTATTTGGCTCCATCCATCTTCCCATCAATTTTAACCATCTTCCCTGTCCCTGCTGAAGAAAAGCAGGCCCAAACCATGACGCTGCCACCACCATGTTTGACAGTGGGGATGGTGTGTTCAGGGTGATGAGCTGTGTTGCTTTTACGCCAAACATTTTGCATTGTTGCCAAAAAGTTCAATTTTGGTTTCATCTGACCAGAGCACCTTCTTCCACATGTTTGGTGTGTCTCCCAGGTGGCTTGTGGCAAACTTTAAACAGATTTGTGCAATATACGACTGATTGTTGTCCTATGGACAGAGTCTCCCACCTCAGCTGTAGATCTCTGCAGTTCATCCAGAGTGATCATGGGCCTCTTGGCTGCATCTCTGATCAGTCTTCTCCTTGTATGAGCTGAAAGTTTAGAGGGACGGCCAGGTCTTGGTAGATTTGCAGTGGTCTGATACTCCTTCCATTTCAATATTATCACTTGCACAGTGCTCCTTGGGATGTTTAAAGCCTGGGAAATCTTTTTGTATCCAAATCCGGCTTTAAACTTCTTCACAACAGTATCTCGGACCTGCCTGGTGTGTTCCTTGTTCTTCATGATGCTCTCTGCGCTTTTAACGGGACCTCTGAGACTATCACAGTGCAGGTGCATTTATACGGAGACTTGATTACACACAGGTGGATTGTATTTATCATCATTAGTCATTTAGGTCAACATTGGATCATTCAGAGATCCTCACTGAACTTCTGGAGAGAGTTTGCTGCACTGAAAGTAAAGGGGCTGAATAATTTTGCACGCCCAATTTTTCAGTTTTTGATTTGTTAAAAAAGTTTGAAATATCCAATAAATGTCGTTCCACTTCATGATTGTGTCCCACTTGTTGTTGATTCTTCACAAAAAAATACAGTTTTATATCTTTATGTTTGAAGCCTGAAATGTGGCAAAAGGTCGCAAAGTTCAAGGGGGCCGAATACTTTCGCAAGGCACTGTACATTGATGTTGTTTAAAACTTATGATTAATGATTTGAGGTAAAGGGGAATTATCATTAAGGTTTGCAAATATATACACATAAAACATTTGTTAGGACTATTTGTTTTAGTGCAAAGGTATTTTAAAGAGGCACGCTCACATATGGAACTTTAAGAGTTTTTATTTTCTGAGTTTTAATTACACAAGTTTATTTAATTTAATTTTAAGGATAAAGGGTTCTTTAATACGTCTAATGTAGTATGGAACATGACTATAAAAGGGTGGTATGACCTATTGACCTTGTAGCGGTATTTATTAGAGAGGGGTAAAGAAAGCTTTTGTTCGGGCGCCAGGCAGGTATTAACCATGCCGAAAGGAAAAGAGTAGAATAGAGAGAACCACTACCAGACCCACACACATCAGCAGAAGAGACTGCCTAGAGTGTAGCCTGTTTACCAGATAGCCAGTGGAGAGAAAAAAGAATACACACCATATAAAACCCACATCACAGCACCGGGGTAACCCAAACAAGAATACCTCATACAATAATACTAATACTAATAATGGCAGAGCAATTCAACAGCAACTTCATACAAGAACGAACCCAGTCATCAACATAGGATTTGCAATAATCTGTATTATTTTCTAGTAGATGAGTGCAGAGGGTATGAATGTGGGGGGTGTTCATCGACACAACAAAGGCCTTAAAAATGTCCAGTCTTCTCGGCCACATGTCATTAGTACATCTCAATACAGTTCACATAACAATACACAATTTGCAAGCAACCTCCCTTTAAACTGAAATGTCCAAATACTTCTGGCAGGGCAATAATAGTCCAGCTCTAATGAACTTCAATAGGAAGTGCATTGGAAAAATAGAGAGTCTGTTGCAGGGTAAAGCACTGGAACGATAGAGGGAAGAGAAAAAGAGAAAGAGAACAAGAGAGATCTTAGCTGTGGTCTTCAGGCGTGCAGGTGTACTGTCTGACTGTCCGATGGTTTGTATGTTAACGCTTCGCAACAATGTTGCTACTAATCCATGCGATCCATAACGGGCGCGGTCCCAAACGAAAACAACCACGACCTAGAGCGATTACACCGATGATTGAGTTAAACACTCTATAAACTACACACGCTGAAACCAAACAAAACTTCTGCAGCACAGCACACACAATCAAACTGTCGCGCCACCAAAGAGCCCCTCCCCAAAGAGCTGAACGAGCTCTCTTTATTTTCTTCTTCCTTACTGCTCATGTGCTCTTAAAGTGGCAGTGCACGGTGAAGGCTCTGTGCAGATTTCGCCACACTCCTCCCCCCATGAAAAAAACAATGCCTGTAGAAACAGAGAGGATGCAGGCTTTGACAGGTTCATGTTCCTGCTACACAAAACCAGGGAAGTCCTCCTCATCAGAGTCCTCCACGAAGAGGTCCTGCAGGTGTTGCTTTTGCCTGCGATCCAGCTCTTCTGCCGTAGGGTAGCAGGGCTTTAGGTCAACAACATGCACTGTCCTGACATCTTCCCCAGTGTCCTCCAAACAGACCAAGTAGTTCACTGGTCCCAACTGCTGCACTACACGGTATGGACCTTTCCATCTCGAAGCTAGCTTGGCAGTGAACTTCTTAGATGCCTTTGACAGATGATGTGAACGTACCCAGACACGAGACTGGGGTGGAAAACACACGTCTCGTCTATGTTTGTCATAGTTTCTCAGCTGTCGTTGTTTGGCTTTGGTTTTGCTGGCCTCCACTCTGGCTAGCAAGGTGTGATGGTGTTGTACGGCATCAAACGCTGGGCAGTCAGGTGAAACATTCGAACTTTGCAAGACCCTGTCCATCGGTCCTTTTAGTGGTCTTCCCAGGTGGAGTTCGGCGGGAGTGACCCCAGAAGTCTCCTGCACGGCAGAGTTCAGTGCAAAGCGAAATTCTGGAAGATGCTGATCCCACCTTGTGTGCTGATCCCCCACGAATGAAGCAATCATCCCCTTCAGGGTTCGGTTTACCCTCTCGGTCAGGTTGGTCTGAGGATGGTAGGCTGTGGTCAACTTGGCAATTACACCCCAGTAGGTACAGAGCTCTTTGTATATTCCTGATATGAACTGCGGACCTCGGTCAGAGAGGATTTGGTCCGGAATTCCGAATCTGGTAAAAACCTCCCTTCGCAGAATTAGAGCAATGGCTGATGCAGTGGCTTTGCGGAGGGGAAACAACTCCACCCAGTGTGTGTAGTAGTCCACTACCACCAATAAAAATTCATTCCGTGTCCCCCGGCTGGGAGGAAAAGGTCCCATGAGGTCAATTCCCAACATTTCATTTGGATGGTTCACCACGGTCTGCTGCATTTTCCCGGCAGGTCTGCCAATGTCTGGTTTGTATTTCTGGCAGACTTCACACTGCTGTACAAACTTCCGGGTATCAACCCACATGCCTGGCCAGTAAACCACCTCTTGTAGTCTTCGATAAGTTTTAAAAACTCCAAGATGGCCACTCATGGGATTGGCATGATAAGCTTGGATTATCTGGTCACACAATGTAGAGGGAATGAAGACGCGATAATGGGTGCTGTGTATTCCATCCCCTCTTGGAGTTTTTCGATACACTTTATCCTGAATTATGCTATACTTATCATTGAAGCGACTCTTGGAGTCTTCTTCAGACAGACTCTTGTGGATCGCCATGATGGCAGCATCCTTCTGCTGTGCTCTCCATACACTCTCATCATCCAGAGGAAAGGAATCATCCAGACATTTAGCGGTAGTATAGGTACTGCACAAGGGAGGACAAACATTGGCAGTCTCTGTAATCCGAGAAAGGGCATCTGGTACAACGTTCAGTTTTCCTTTGCGATACTCAATGATGAAGTCAAACTTCTGCAGTCTGATAGACCAGCGAATAAGACGGCTGTTGGTCTTGCCTGATGCCAGAACCCACTGCAGAGCAGCGTGGTCTGTGACAACGGTGAAGATCTTTGCCTCCAAGTAGTAGCTCCATTTCTCCAAAGCCCAGACCACAGCGAGGCATTCCCTTTCAGTCGTTGAATAATTCCTCTTGGCTGAATTAAGGGTGCGACTTGCATAGGCAAGAACTTCTTCTGTTCCAAGTCCTGTTTGTTGAGCCAAGACTGCTCCAAGTCCTGTTTGACTTGCATCCGTGTACACAATGAAATGAGCATTCAGGTTAGGATGTCCAAGCACTGGAGGAGTAATTAGACTGTTTTTGAGTGCTTCAAATGCACCTTGGCATGCAGGGGTCCATTGGAATTTCACACCTTTCTTCTTAAGGTGATTGAGGGGTTCGGCTACCTTTGAAAAGTCAGGCACAAACCTGTGGTACCATCCAGCCATACCCAGAAACCGCTGAACAGCCTTGAGGGATGTGGGAATTGGGAATTCCTGCACGGCTGCAACTTTGTCTGGATCTGCATGGATACCTTCAGCATTAACCACATGACCAAGGAACTTGAGTTCTGGCAGACAGAAACGACACTTCTTCAAGTTCAAGGTCAAACCTGCAGCCTTTAGTCTGTCGAAGACGGACTGAATGTCTTGCAGATGTTCCGCGACAGAGGAGGAGTAGATTATGATGTCATCCAGATACACAAGACAATTTCTACCCCTCAGATCTCCCAGGACAGTCTCCATCAACCTTTGGAAGGTTGCTGGAGCATTCTTCAAACCAAAAGGCATGACTTTGAAGGAGTACAAACCAGCAGGGGTGACAAAGGCAGTCTTGTCCTGACTAGCGGGATCCATTGACACCTGCCAATAGCCACTGTTCAGATCCAGATTACTAAAGATGGATGCTCCTGCCAGAGATTCCAGTATGTCATTTATGTTTGGTAGAGGGTAGGCATCACTTTCTGTTATGGCATTCGGCTTCCTGTAGTCCACACAGAATCGATATCCACCATCTTTCTTAGGAATCAGGACAACCGGAGAAGCCCATCCGGAAAAAGAAGGTTCCACAATTCCATTCTCCAACATGCTTTTGAGCTGTTCATTGAGAATGGCCAGTTTGGCGGGGGACAGCCTGTAGGGACGCTGCTTAATAGGGACCTCATGCCGGGTATAGATTTTGTGTTTGAAGACGGTTGTACGGCCGAGTGTAAGAGTACAGACCTCACTGTTCACGTCCAACATCTGGGATAGCTGCCACCTTTCATCATCCGACAGACATGCCTGTTGCACCGCTTGTTTGATGTAGAAATCAGCATCAGGTTTGCTTTTGCTCTCTGATAGAAGGGGGGGGTACGGCGGTAATCAGGGTGATAGTTGGGTTCTCAGACTTCACTGATGGAACATGTTTTTGTCTTTGTCTCTTTATATTTTCTCTGTCTCTGACTTGACCTTGTCCGGACTCTTCAGGTTGGAGCCTGCTACATTATGCAATCAGTGCATTACCAGGTTGACATGGATGAGGCTGAGAATAGTCAGAGTGCAGCCGATAGGAGGGTTCGGACATCGAGATGGTCAGTCCACTGAAGAACAGGAAGTCTAGGCCAAGGACTACAGCAAATGCAAGGCTTGAATCTGCAAGAATTGCCACAGGAAGGTTAATAGTCTCACCATGCAGTTGTATTATTATACTAATCCAGCCCAAGGGAGTGGTAGGTTCTCCATTGGCCAAGTACAATGGTCCCTCCTCCCATGTTCGTAGCTCCTCATGAGGTAATGCCATGTTCTGCCACAGGGCCTCTTGCATCAGGGTGTAAGATGCCCCTGTGTCGATTATGGCCTTCCCTCTCCAGTTCCTAACAGTCAGAGGAACCAATAGTTGTTGCGGAATAGGAATAAGACCGCTAGCTGTGCTGTCTAAAGGCTTCATGGTGGGCATTAAGGCTGACCCAATTGTATGCAAGCCACCACGCCTGTCTAGACTTTCAGTCTTCGGTCCTTTCCGACCTTTTCCTGAATCCTGACGCTGGACATAGAGCGGGCAAGAATCTGGAGGATGTTGGACTTTACACCTCCAACACATAACTGGACTTTTGTCCTGGATCTTGGGTACAAATATCTGAGACGGTTTAGCCCCAGGAGAGTTATTGGTATACTGGGATGAGGGAACTGGGTTTTTAGTTTGGAGGTGGCGCTTCCAGTCCTTCTCAAACTGAGTCCCAAGCCGCACCAGATCATCCACATTTTGCACACGTTCTCGAAGTTGACTAGCAAGGCGGGGAACCATGTTCTTAAGAAGGAGTTTGACCATCTCCTGCTCAGTAATGTCAGCCTTCCATCTTCTACATAGAACTCGATAGGAGAAGGCAAAGTCCCGTATTGGCTCTGCTTCACCCTGGACTCTGTTACGAACGCGTTCCGCCAGTTCATCCCCATAGTCCTCTGAGAGGAAGGCTAAGAGGAATATTTTTTGAAACTCCTCCCAGGTTGACACATGTTCACGGGCTATCTCCCACCAGTCTCTTGCTGTACCATGGAGAACACTGCGGAGGGTGGCCAGAACCTCCAAGTCAGTAAGGGGCCGGATAGAAAGAAAATCATTACACTTAGATAAGAAAAACAGTGGATCAACATCATCTTCTGGGCTGCCAAAAGTGGGGAAAAGTAGTTTGATAGGGAGGGAGCGCTCTAGAGGAGGCATGACAGTGGCAGCGGGAGTTCTGTTGTTTAACAGTATCTTCAGAGGGGTTTTTGTAGTACTACCTGTTCCTATTACCTTACTGGCCAAGCCAGTGGCAGAGGTAAAACCTGAGGGCGGTGCAGAAGATTTGTCCAGAAGGGAAAAGCACTGCATTACCTCCTGGTGCAGCCCTTCCAGTTGAAGGTCTGTGGCCTTCTGTGCTTTTTCCATCTCATTAACGGTGTCCTTTTGAGTCTGTTCAATCAAAAATCGTAGTTCCCCTGTGAGAGAGTTCTTCATGTCCTCCATAACTTCCTTCAGATAAGAACACACTCCCTTCACAACAGAGGCTGACTCCTCTGCTCTCCGTTTTTGTTCGTCCTCAAGAAAGAGTATGACTTGATGATGGTTAGTTTCCATTTGTGTTTTGAACCGGTGCAGTTTTCCTTGAATATCCTGCTTCAGAGAATCTTGTAAATATTTCTGTCTCTGAACAATTTGTTGTTGGTTTTCCTCCATTTGACAGGGAAGGTAATCCAACCTCCTCTGCATATCTGTCTGATGAGCCTCCACACATTCACTGAGTTTGCGAATGGCATTCTCCTGCATTGTCAAACTATGATTGGTGTGTGTCCATTGATGTTCCAGTTGTCCAGGGATCACAGAGACACCTCTCCCAGTCTCTCTGGACAGGGTAACCGGAAGGGTTTGAGGGGAGGGTAATGGTGGAGATGTTATAGGTGAGCCAGAAACCTGGGGATTAGGGTCAGTGCTATCCAACTCCATTAGTTCATTAAGTCCTTCCACAATGAAAGAATCCCGAACATGATTACCATCAGGTGTGTCCACATTGACACAGTATGGGGTTCCAACAAAAGACATGATTCAACCTTGTGTGGATGGTGTCATGGGTGTTTCTCTTCAAGTCCCTGTTCGGGCGCCAATTCTGTAGCGGTATTTATTAGAGAGGGGTAAAGAAAGCTTTTGTTCGGGCGCCAGGCAGGTATTAACCATGCCGAAAGGAAAAGAGTAGACTAGAGAGAACCCCTACCAGACCCACACACATCAGCAGAAGAGACTGCCTAGAGTGTAGCCTGTTTACCAGATAGCCAGTGGAGAGAAAAGAGAATACACACCATATAAAACCCACATCACAGCACAGGGGTAACCCAAACAAGAATACCTCATACAATAATACTAATACTAATAATGGCATAGCAATTCAACAGCAACTTCATACAAGAATGAACCCAGTCATCAACATAGGATTTGCAATAATCTGTATTATTTTCTAGTGGATGAGTGCAGAGGGTATGAATGTGGGGGGGTGTTCATCGACACAACAAAGGCCTTAAAAATGTCCACAGTCTTCTCGGCCACATGTCATTAGTACACCTCAATACAGTTCACATAACAATACACAATTTGCAAGCAACCTCCCTTTTAACTGAAATGTCCAAATACTTCTGGCAGGGCAATAATAGTCCAGCTCTAATGAACTTCAATGGGAAGTGCATTGGAAAAATAGAGAGTCTGTTTCAGGGTAAAGCACTGGAACGATAGAGGGAAGAGAAAAAGAGAAAGAGAACAAGAGAGATCTTAGCTGTGGTCTTCAGGCGTGCAGGTGTACTGTCTGACTGTCCGATGGTTTGTATGTTAAAGCTTCGCAACAATGTTGCTACTAATCCATGCGATCCATAACGGGCGCGGTCCCAAACGAAAACAACCACGACCTAGAGCGATTACACCGATGATTGAGTTAAATACTCTATAAACTACACACGCTGAAAACAAACAAAACTTCTGCAGCACAGCACACACAATCAAACTGTCGCGCCACCAAAGAGCCCCTCCCCAAAGAGCTGAACGAGCTCTCTTTATATTCTTCTTCCTTACTGCTCATGCGCTCTTAAAGTGGCAGTGCACGGTGAAGGCTCTGTGCAGATTTCGCCACAACCTTATCATGGCTATCTTTTGGGGTCTGATCAGCCTCAGGGGAGAGTCATTTGTATAATGAATTTGTGTTAGTTAGTTTTAAGGTAAATTAATTATAATGGAGTTTTAGTTTGGGGTTTAGAATTATTGTTTGAATCACTGAAGAGAAAGTGTTTCGGGATTCTGTTTTAAAATACTAGCTGGGAAGTTTTTGAATTGGCTATTATTGATTTGGTATTACAACAGATAAGAATCTTATTTATCATTGAGAATAAATAGGGGAAGATAAAACATGGTCCTTTGAGGTTTGGAAAGGACACCGTATTAAGGCAATAGGGCAGGAAATTACATCGAAAAATACGTTTCAGTTCTTAGGGGTGATAAATTACTGTAGATAAGGTATTCCACACTATGCAACATATATTCAATTCATGTTATTGTCAGATAGAATACTGAGGATCTCTGAAGGAAAGAGCTTGTAAGTGTAGGAAGGATTTTGAATATGGTTAGCATTTGTTTCTGCTTTGTTTGACTATTAGGAGTTTTTTTTTAAATAGTATTACATTTAACAAGAATATAGGACATCTGTGATGATTTAGAATTATTGTAAGAATTAAGATAGATTGATTAAGGAAATGTAAGGACTTTAGAGATTGCCACTTATAGACATGTTTTTTCTAAAATCAATGATTTTAGATAATCAAACAGTGAGACGCTTAGTGGCATTTGAGAGATAGGAGAGAAAGGAATTACTGTTTAAATCGGTAAATATACATATTTAAGAACATATATAAATAGCACAGATACTTCTTAAACTAGCTAAGACACTTGACAGAGAATTTATACAGGATTGATATGAATGGATGCCCAAGGGAGAATTGGACAAACATGATAATGTCAGAATATAAGGAAAATTTACTAATTCTACCTAAGTCATTATTTAGGTATATAAGGTTGTTACCTGGGCAGAGCCAGGTATCAAAGGGGGGATGGGTAAGTTAGTGGCCTATTGGATAATAAACTAATAATAAAATAAAAACATTAAAAAATGTGTTTAGCTAACAAATAGGCATATACAGTGCCTTGCGAAAGTATTCGGCCCCCTTGAACTTTGCGACCTTTTGCCACATTTCAGGCCTCAAACATAAAGATATAAAACTGTATTTTTTTGTGAAGAATTAACAACAAGTGGGACACAATCATGAAGTGGAACGACATTTATTGGATATTTCAAACTTTTTTAACAAATCAAAAACTGAAAAATTGGGCGTGCAAAATTATTCAGCCCCTTTACTTTCAGTGCAGCAAACTCTCTCCAGAAGTTCAGTGAGGATCTCTGAATGATCCAATGTTGACCTAAATGACTAATGATGATAAATACAATCCACCTGTGTGTAATCAAGTCTCCGTATAAATGCACCTGCACTGTGATAGTCTCAGAGGTCCGTTAAAAGCGCAGAGAGCATCATGAAGAACAAGGAACACACCAGGCAGGTTCGAGATACTGTTGTGAAGAAGTTTAAAGCCGGATTTGGATACAAAAAGATTTCCCAAGCTTTAAACATCCCAAGGAGCACTGTGCAAGCGATAATATTGAAATGGAAGGAGTATCAGACCACTGCAAATCTACCAAGACCTGGCCGTCCCTCTAAACTTTCAGCTCATACAAGGAGAAGACTGATCAGAGATGCAGCCAAGAGGCCCATGATCACTCTGGATGAACTGCAGAGATCTACAGCTGAGGTGGGAGACTCTGTCCATAGGACAACAATCAGTCGTATATTGCACAAATCTGGCCTTTATGGAAGAGTGGCAAGAAGAAAGCCATTTCTTAAAGATATCCATAAAAAGTGTTGTTTAAAGTTTGCCACAAGCCACCTGGGAGACACACCAAACATGTGGAAGAAGGTGCTCTGGTCAGATGAAACCAAAATTGAACTTTTTGGCAACAATGCAAAACGTTATGTTTGGCGTAAAAGCAACACAGCTGAACACACCATCCCCACTGTCAAACATGGTGGTGGCAGCATCATGGTTTGGGCCTGCTTTTCTTCAGCAGGGACAGGGAAGATGGTTAAAATTGATGGGAAGATGGATGGAGCCAAATACAGGACCATTCTGGAAGAAAACCTGATGGAGTCTGCAAAAGACCTGAGACTGGGATGGAGATTTGTCTTCCAACAAGACAATGATCCAAAACATAAAGCAAAATCTACAATGGAATGGTTCAAAAATAAACATATCCAGCTGTTAGAATGGCCAAGTCAAAGTCCAGACCTGAATCCAATCGAGAATCTGTGGAAAGAACTGAAGACTGCTGTTCACAAATGCTCTCCATCCAACCTCACTGAGCTCGAGCTGTTTTGCAAGGAGGAATGGGAAAAAATTTCAGTCTCTCGATGTGCAAAACTGATAGAGACATACCCCAAGCGACTTACAGCTGTAATCGCAGCAAAAGGTGGCGCTACAAAGTATTAACTTAAGGGGGCTGAATAATTTTGCACGCCCAATTTTTCAGTTTTTGATTTGTTAAAAAAGTTTGAAATATCCAATAAATGTCGTTCCACTTCATGATTGTGTCCCACTTGTTGTTGATTCTTCACAAAAAAATACAGTTTTATATCTTTATGTTTGAAGCCTGAAATGTGGCAAAAGGTCGCAAAGTTCAAGGGGGCCGAATACTTTCGCAAGGCACTGTAAGTTCAAGATATAATCAGATAAAACATGAAAAATTGTTTTTTTAACCAACCCTGTATGTCCAGGATTTTATGCATTGCAGGTGTACTACAGGTGAAGTCACTCAATCCAGTCCCCGAGGCTTGTTGGGGGGACCATAACAAGGACTCCTGGTGACAGATAACTGAAAGAGCTACCCGGATTCATATCACACGGCGGGAGGGTAAGACACACTGACACTGTCGAACAATAAACAGTGTTCGAGAGGAGAACTGGAATTACAGAATTCCGGGGGCCATCTCTCGAATGAAGAAAATCCTTCCTGTCTTTTCACCCCTGTTTTTGTTGATAGAAGTGAAGGTGTGTCTGGCTCTTGCTAGTGATGTGTTCTCGGGGAGAGGGTGGGGCTTCACATGGGCGCTGTTCGTCTGAGCTGTCTTATCGTGGGTGCCATATTCCTGATACAGCATGTCCTACCTGAGTATGCGGAGAGTGGTAATTTGACCCATGGTTTAGACGATGAGGATTTTGTTCCAAAACAAGCATAAGAGATCCCTAGATCTGGGTAGACAGGAAGTTAGAGTAAAGGTTGGGAAGGATCTCTCAATGGAGTTTTATGTAGACCAAATGGGGTCTCTAACTACATGGCAGTCTAGGACTCTGAGCCATTATGGTATATATCGGTGCAGGTCCCCATATTGATCGTGGACACAGGTCATAGCTCATTTGGAGAGAGAGGGCTATATGAATCCACTCACCCGGTATGGAAGGAGGTGGAGTATAGTGAAGGTGAGAGTTTTTGACTGTAATCCGGAGAGAGGGATGTATTGCATAAAGATACGCCTTACCCTTTAAACAGTAATGAAGGAGGATCTAGGGTTGTGGTATGATGGATATGACCAGTTTTTTGTCGACACCCTAGTACGGTTCCGGGTAGAGGAGGTTAGGCCAGTATGGTAAAGCTGTTCACGAAAGCAGGAATGACAGATAATGACAGTTGCATTGATTTGCACTATTTATATCCACAGTTTCCTCCCTTTACAGTGACCGGAGGAGTTTATTACCGTTTGGCCTGGTACAGTACTCTTGGGAAATTATGTCAGGGCGAGATTTTTACCGGCAGATTGGACAGGATTATGCTCCCTTGTACATTTGAGAATGCCTTTCACACTCATTCAACATCAAGACATGAAGTTTTAGCCAAACGGGGGAAAGAGCTACTCCATCTGGGTCTTTTGATGACAAAGTATACATTGATAACATTGGGGTTCCACGGGGGGTGCCAGATGAGTTCAAAGCAAGAAATCAGATCCTAGCAGGATTAGAGTTAAGCATTTCCAGGTGGTCTACTCTCAATAAGAACGTGGACTCGATTAATTATATTTATTATAATCAACAGCGTTTTACCAATTGTACCAGAGATGCTATTTAAGGTTTTGCAGAACAGACTGAAGCAACCAGCCTGATGGCTTGGCAGAATATAATTGCATTAGATATGTTATTGGCTGAAAAGGGAGAAGTATGCATGATTTTCGGGACCATGTTTGTGCTTACATCCCAAATAACACAGCTCTGGACGAATCAGTGCCCGAAGCCTCAGCTGGTTTGACCACCCTGGCTCACGGTTTGGCAGAAAACTCTGGGGTGGATACTTCTCTGACTAATTGGTTTGATAGTATGTTTGGAAAATTGAAAAATATTTTGATCATGGGCTACATTCACCTGTGTGACTGTTTTAGTTTTATGGGGCTGTTGTCTAATTCCCTGTGTACGAGGCCTTATTTCCAGGACTCTGGAGAAATCGATCGCGAGGTACCAGCGGATTCCAGGTTCTGACCCGTGGAGTGCTGAATGCATGTCTACAGAACAAGTGGACGAATCTGGATCCTTCATTTGCGGGGAATTTATATTTGATGAAACCATTTTTGATGTTTAGGGAGGTTAGGTTGTATCTTGTTTCAATATTAAACTGTTGTTTTATGAAGATTGTAACGAAAAGCCTGATAAGAAGAATTATGATTCTGATGTAGGCCTAAGAAACAGTCAATGCGAATGCAAGTAGTGGGTTATGTTTAGGTGATGTTTTGATGACAAGAAATATTTCTAATAAAAATAGAAATAGGCTTTTTAATATTACAATATAACTACATGTGTGATTGGATGTATAATATTTAATCAAAGGGTGGATATGTTAAGGGCATTTTTTTTAATCAATAATGACTAATTATGTATACATTTCAATCAGGACTGACTAATCAGAATACTATTATGTTACTGTATATGTATGAATTTTCTTTTTAATCTTAGTACTGAATATAATGTGTGCAAATATAATCAAGAATTAGAACAATGACTGTCTGTACCATGGTAGAAATGAATGAACTCATAGCCAGACTGGCTAGAATGCTTATCTAC
Organism: Oncorhynchus mykiss; assembly: GCF_057628025.1. Lineage (NCBI taxonomy): Eukaryota > Metazoa > Chordata > Actinopteri > Salmoniformes > Salmonidae > Oncorhynchus > Oncorhynchus mykiss. The sequence goes on along the minus strand of NC_143028.1, from coordinate 24,514,373 downwards.
ACCAGCTGTCCTGAGCTCAAGTCATATATCATCTTAATAGGGAAAGACGATGTGAGAACCATACAGCCTTTGTATTAGAGCGGAGATGGCACGGGTTGGTGCTGAAACTAATGACGTCATTTTCAGTTTATAACCTGTGGTAAAATGTGTAAGGAGGAGTACTCTCGTGAATAAAATCTGCTGTTTGACTTTAAGACTGGGCTCTGTCCATTACTATAAAATAAGGGTCTTACAAATCCTTATGAATTGACAGTGTTTAATTTTAATTGGGTGTTAAAACATAGAGCAATTTAATTCCTGCTACAGAGATTTACAATGTCTTTTGGGTGATTAAAACCTAAAGAGAGCACATTCCAGAGCATGAGTTAATGTTTCTGTTCTGTATGGTACCAGGGAGAGATGACCCCAGGTTCTCTACACAAAGAGTACTGTTTTTACAGCAGATACCTATAATTCTCAGCAGACAGTATCTTTCATACAAATCTTAATCTTGTGACCCATTCTATACATCTGTTGTTCGTCATATATGGTTGAAAGGGGTGTATCTTGGATGTAAAATACCTTTGTACTTTCGTCTCGGGGCTCTCAACAAATCATCTGGGGGTGATTCGTCGACCAGCCATCATTTATCATAGATCACTCAATTGATTCACTTTATATATGTTTGTTGTATTGCCCTGCTCCCTTATTAAGTGAATAAAGATTTAATTTAAGAATGACTCTGACTGTGACAACTCTGACTTGTGCGATAAGTTTGTCTCATTTGATATTAAAGAAATGAACAAACCACATTTGGCGATGGGGACGTGAATCTTGACTTGGTGACTGACCTGACCTGGGTAAATGACCTGGCTCCAGACAACCTGGCTAAATGGAGCACGAGAGATCCCTCTAACTTGGGATCTCAGGGAGACCACACTTCGGGAACTGAGCAATTGAACCCACCTTTGATCTGAGTGGATACCACAACTCAAACCTAGTTTAAAAAAAGAACGAGGTGATCGAAACACACAAAGTGTAGTTTTTAGAAAAGCCTCCTAGGCTCTGAGTGTGTATTCCTGTGTGAGGGGGGCACCTTGGAGGTGTAAACAGGGCCGAGCCAGCTATCTGTGTTTACTAGTGGAGACCATTTATGATATAGTATAAGCTAGTAAAGTGCACCTGTAATTGTTTTAAACCTGTGCCCCATTTTAGAAGTATTGAAAGATGTAAATGTATGAGTTGCATTATCCTAGGAATTAACCATGACATAGAAATGTGAAAATATTCCTGCAGGTTAAAATATTGTTGAAAAACAACTAATTGATTAGGTACGTTTGGAAATAGCATTGCATGACTGTGATATGAGAGTTGTGTGACTGCGATATGAGAGTTGTGTGACTGAGTCTTAATCTGAAGTTTGGATAGTAACATAGATCTATAGTTCCTCACAGAGATCTATAGTTCCTCACAGAGATCTATAGTTCCTCACAGAGATCTATAGTTCCTCACAGAGATCTATAGTTCCTCACAGAGATCTATAGTTCCTCGCAGAGATCTTTACTGTCAAAATAGCAGGATGATGTCCTCACCTCTACCTCGGCTAGGCCTTATTCTCTTTTTGTCTATATCCATTCCATGGACTTGATTCATTTCTGAGAAGATAATTTGCACACATTTGTATGCTAATATTTTTCAGTTTGAATTGATTGCCATGTAGGTTTGAGTTTGAGTTTATTTTATTTTTACAGGGACAGTGCACATTAATCAACGTTTCAGTAAAAGTGCCGGTTTTAGCCATCCGGCTAATTTTCAACCGCAGTCCCTGGGCAGGTTATTAAAAACTATTACAATATAGACGATCATTGAGCAGGGAGCACACGCAGAGCAACATAGGACAAGCAATCCATAGCATACAAACAGAGCAACATAGAACAAAAATCAGCAAGACAAAATTCTTAAAAGCAACAAAGTGTTTCCACACCTCACAAGCTACAGACAACATGGAAAGCGTCAATACACAGCTAGGGATTATGATCACAAATCTGATTGACCTTTAGCCATGTCTTCATGTTTTTTGTGAAGGTGTGATATGTGGTGCAGTTACAGTGGGGAGAACAAGTATTTGATACACTGCCGCCGATTTTGCAGGTTTTCATACTTACAAAGCATGTAGAGGTCTGTAATTTTTATCATAGGAACACTTCAACTGTGAGAGACGGAATCTAAAACAAAAATCCAGAAAATCACATTGTATGCTTTTTAAATAATTAATTATCATTTTATATTATTTTCATTTAATACATCAGAAAAGCAGAACTTAATATTTGGTACAGAAACCTTTGTTTGCAATTACAGAGATCATACGTGGTAGAAAATGCCTACTACTAATGCCAAATACTAAATACTGGAATTATCCCTTTACACATGTACTGCACTGGAATTATCCCACTATACATGTACTGCACTGGAATTATCCCTCTACACATGTCCTGTACTGGAATTATCCCTCTACACATGTACTGTACTGGAATTATCCCTCTACACATGTACTGTACTGGAATTATCCCTCTACACATATACTGTACTGGAATAATCATTCTGCACTCCATACATGTACTGCACTATAATTAGCATTCTGCACGCTTTACACATGTACTGTACTGGAAATATCCCTCTACAATGTACTGTACTGGATTTATCCCTCTACACCCTTTACACATGTAATGTACTGGAATTATCCCTCTACACCCTTTACACATGTACTGTACTGGAATTATCCCTCTACACCCTTTACACATGTACTGTACTGGAATTATCCCTCAACACTCTGTACACATGTAATGTACTGTAATTATCCATCTACGCATGTACTGTACTGGAATTATCCCTCTACACCCTTTACACTTGTAATGTATTGGAATTATCCTTCTACACCATTTACACATGTACTGTACTGGAATTATCCCTCTACACCCTTTACACATGTACTGTACTGGAATTATCCCTCTACACCCTTTACACATGTACTGTACTGGAATTATCTCTCTACACATGTACTGCACTGGAATTATCCCTCAACCCCCTTTACACATGTAATGTACTGTAATTATCCATCTACACATGTACTGCACTGGAATTATCCCACTATACATGTACTGCACTGGAATTATCCCTCTACACATGTACTGTACTGGAATTATCCCTCTACACATGTACTGTACTGGGATTATCCCTCTACACCCTTTACACAAGTACTGTACTGGAATTATCCCTCAACACCCTTTACACATGTAATGTACTGTAATTATCCATCTACACATGTACTGAACTGGAATTATCCCTCTACACCCTTTACACATGTAATGTACTGGAATTATCCCTCTACACATGTACTGTACTGGGATTATCCCTCTACACATGTACTGTACTGGGATTATCCCTCTACACCCTTTACACGTGTACTCTACTGGAATTATCCCTCTACACATGTACTGTACTGGGATTATCCCTCTACACATGTACTGTACTGGGATTATCTCTCTACACGTGTACTGCACTGGAATTATCCCTTAACACCCTTTACACATGTAATGTACTGTAATTATCCATCTACAAATGTACTATACTGGAATTATCCCTCTACATCCTTTACACATGTAATGTACTGGAATTATCCCTCTACACCCTTTACACATGTACTGTACTGGAATTATCCGTCTACACCCTTTACACATGTACTGTACTGGAATTATCCCTCTACACCCTTTACACATGTACTGTACTGAAATGATCCCTTTACACATGTACTGCACTGGAATTATCCCCCTACACATGTACTGCACTGGAATTATCCATCTACACATGTACTGTACTGGAATTATCCCTCTACACACGTACTGTACTGGAATTATCCCTCTACACATGTACCTGAATTATCCCTCTACACATGTACTGTGCTGGAATTATCCCTCTACACATATTCTGTACTGGAATAATCATTCTGCACTCTATACATGTACTGCACTATAATTATCATTCTGCACGCTTTACACATGTGTAACAGTACTCGTCTTGCGTTGTGTACAATCAGTCATCGACACGGAACTCCAACATGTAGCACCAGTCATGTAGCTTTATTCTGATAAGAACGACACAAAATTGCACGTCATGCAATGCACGTCTCACCATCCAACTCTGCACTCACGCACGCTGGTTTGGTGCTTGTTCACTGGGACGATTCTAACTGGAACATCCCCCCTCGTAAGCAAGCTACGCAAACCAGCCAATAAGATGCCATGTTGAGTAGGTGAAGACAAAACAAACTCAAACCAAAAACCCATTGGCTTAACAATAAAGTGGCAAGTGGAATCACCAATATAACCCTGTTACACTCCCCCCTACTGAATTCCACTTGCCAAGAAAAATAACAAAATACAAAACGGCACTGTGCAAACATACCAGATACAGAGACACTCAACATATGTACAGAATAATCCAGAGAAAAAAATATATATATATACACTACCTAATAGAGAGAACTAAAAGGTAAAGCTGTGTATATCAAGGATGCAGACCCTGCTTTAAATCAGTCACTAAATATTCCAGTCATTAGACTATTCTCCTTGAGAATTAGAGTGAAAAGCAGTTGATCAAACCCCTTAGCCCTCATAGGTAAACATGCCTGTCACATGTTAAGTACACTCGGTGACTTTAAAACATCCAAGTAATAAAATAAACCACCATAAGAGACTATCATATCCGTCACATTACCATCCTGCAACCTCTAATCATGGTCACAATGATGTAAAAGCAAAACAAATAAAAGATGTCAATACCATTGACCCTCTATTCACATATTTAACCTTCAAGAGCTAACTTTCTGCTGATTCATAATCTCAATCAGTCTTGACACTGGTTTAAATAGCCTTCCTGCCCTTGACCTAATATGACCCCGACTACCTTCAACTGCATAAGGGGTAACAGTGTTGTGTACTGTTGCAATAGTGTGTCCGTCAACACAATCAGTACGTAACTGATCAGGTAAGGAATGGTCCGTGTTTGGTAGGTCAGTACGGATATCGTAAGCAGACTGGTCAATTAGCTCACTCACTACACTGTTACGGTCTCGGTCAGATTCTTGAAGACTCTCTGATCGAGGCAGACCTTCCAGCTGCAGTATATCATCCACGGAATCCAAAGGTGAAATATCCTGAGCATCCAAGGATCGCACATCACCCTCCAGGCTTGTGTCACCTGTTCCTTCAGAAGACAACTCTGACACCCACACTCTGGTTCTGTACTCAGCACCATCATCCACTGCAGTGTCCATGGCAGCTGAGACCACAAGGCTGTCATTCATGTCCTCAGACTCTGTTAATCCAGACATGTCTGTTCTCTCCTCAACAGCAGCATGGGGAAGAGGAAGAAAGTTGACTGGCATTATCAGGTTGCGATGTACCGTCTTCTCCCGTCCAGTGGAGCTGTTCTGAATCTTAAAAGTGTGACAGCATTCAATCCAGTGACAAGGTAGACAGTATCCTCCCAACGGTCAGCGAGCTTCCGCTTTCCCCGCTCCCCCTTGTTAGCCAGCAATACTCGATCCCCAATCTCCACTGGTGCTCCTCTGACTCTTCTGTCATAAAGGTCAGCATGCCTCTTCAACTGCTTCGCTGCAGATGCCTGTGCTGCATTCATGGCTTCTTTCAGATCTCTCCTCAAAGACTGAACAAACTGGTCATAGTCGACAACTTCTGGGTTCTCTATGACAGAGCCAAAGACTATGTCAACAGGCAGTCTTGGCGTCCTCCCAAACATTAGCAGGAAAGGGGCAAAGCCTGTGGTCTCGTGGATTGTACAATTGTATGCAAACGTAAGGGACTTCAGCGCCTGAGGCCATCTGTGCTTTGCTCTCGTTGGCAGGGCCCGGATCATATTTCCCAAAGTCCTATTCATCCTTTCGCAGGACCCGTTCCCCATCGGATGGTATGGCGTGGTGTGAGACTTCTGAACGCCTGCAACACTCAACAGTTTGGCTATTAAAGCGCTCTCAAAGTTGGCTCCCTGGTCTGAGTGTATACGGCGAGGCATCCCGTAGACACAGAAATAGTTGTTCCACAACTGATGAGCTACTGACTTAGCAGACTGGTTCGGACACAAGAAAGCATGAGACAATTTGGTAAAGTGGTCAGTAACAACGAGCACATCCAAGGATTTGTTTGAAGAATCTTCTGCAGACCAGAAGTCTATGCACACTAGTTCAAGAGGCTCAGTTGTTATTATGCTCTCAAGAGGAGCTCTTGCTTCCGGATCAGGAGTCTTGCTCACCACGCATCTCCTGCAGCACTTCACATAAGCTTTTACCTCCCTCTCCAGGCCATGCCAGAAGAACCTCTGTCTTGTCAGGTAGACTGTTCTCTGTTGGCCCTGGTGGCCAGCTTCATCATGGACACCCTTCAACACCATTGCTTTCATGGAGGCTGGAACCACATACAGATACATTTTCCTCTTTGTAACCACATTCTTCGAAACACGATACAGTACACCCATCTTCATGGTCAACTTGTCCCAACTTCTGAGAAGTGTTAATCACTCTAACAGGGAGCCACCCATCCCCCCGCAATAGAGCTACTGTCCTCCCTACGAGTATTGACCTTGGTGTTGACCTTGAACTGCTGGGCTCAATGACAACAGCACTGCCAGCTGATAGATTCTGAGTGTTTCGTAGTCTGCCCCAGACTAAGTGCTCCTGCATAGGCTCTAGAGTCACAGCCCCTTTTAGTCTCACAGTTCCAACTTTGTCAGGTACTTCACTGTCTCTCCATCTCTCCACATTAGCCATCATATCGATTAGCTTGCTCTCCTCACCCCCGTCACACACAGGAGTATAAACCCTCTTCCAGAGATCTCCATCCGTCTTCAGGTGGCGAATCAAGTGCTTTAGGAGATTGCTGCCCAAGATGAGGTCATCACTCTGGCCTTCCACCACCAGTGTAGGCACAGCAACTCTACATCCGTACACCTCCATCTCCAGCTCACATACTCCCAAAGGCCTCGTCTTCAACCCACCACAACCAACCAAGACTACCTCTGTTGGACTCAATGATGGACTTTTCAACACTCCTGCATGCAACAGTTCAGGTAAGACCCTAGAGCTCAAGGTACAAGCCATGGATCCACTGTCAAGCATAGCTCTCACTTCTACTTCTCCTCCTATTAACACCTTGGCATAGAATAAATCGTCATACGGGGTAAGTCTCTGTGTGTTCTGCATTATGATACTCTTCTCAGTTTCCATTTCGTCACAAACACTTTTATATACAGACTCCAAATCAACAGCTCTCACTGATGGGGACTCTACAAAAGGCCCAACACTCTCCCCTTCTACATGCAGGCCTACTAGTTTTCCGGAAGCTGAGCAGTGATTACTGTAGGGACTCCACTAGCTGTGCTCAGAACTGCGGCCTTGGGGCACTGAGAGCGTGCGTGGCCAGCTACATGACAAAGAAAGCAGAGGTGATTGGCCCTGCAGTGAAAGTAAGTATCATGTCCAGCATCCCCGCACACGTTACATGGCCCATTAGACTTCACTTTGCTCCTATTCCCTTTTTGGAACTTATGGTCAGACTGTTGTGGCCTCTGCTCCAGCACACGCTCCAGCATGGCAAGGATACGTTCCATCGGCTCAGCTGAGCCCTGAATAGTCTGGGCTGGGCAAGGCAACGTATTGGGTACTTCCATGTGGGTTCTCACAGCAGGCATGGTGATCGGCATGACAGCACCAACTTCCTGCTTCATTGTTGCGATGGCTGGGGTCAACTTAGGTAAGTGAGAGTACCTCCGCTCCCTCCTGTATTCATCCAGCCTCTCATGAACATCTGCAGCAGTCCACTGCTGTAATGGCTTGCACTTAAAGATAAGCGACAGTTCAGCATTAGGGCAATGTCTGATAAACATGACTGTGAGCTCACGAGATGGGTCTTCAACACTTTTTCCCTGTCTCTTTAGACAATCTTCAGCAACCTCCATAGCCCTGTTCAGTCTGAGCCAATATTCAAATGGTTGTTCATCAGTCAGAGGTAATGTGGCATAAAAGTCAGCAAGGGGCATGCTTGAAAAAACAGTGTCACTAAAATGTTGTTTCAGTATGTCAAAGATGGGACTCGGGCCTTTAGATAAATCAATGGAGGGATTGCTGCGTATGCCAACTTTAACAACATCGCGGGCCCTTCTCATTAACCTGCCCATAACCTCAACTGCTTGGTCCATCACAGACACGCCCCTCTTACGCATGTAAACCCTTACCATATCCTCCCACTCATGCACTGTGCACTTTTCAGAGCCATCCCCCCGAAAGTACACCGGTTCCCTGATATCAGACTTCAATACCAGGTTCAGGCCTGACACATCCATACCCCTCGAGCTGCATACACTCCCCATAACATTGTCCCCAACATGCCCAACAATTGCCTTTGACTCCAAACAGGAGGCAATGTTCTCCCCAATGGAATGACCAATCTGCTGTACTATGTCTGCTATCAAATCCATGGAGACCTCCCCACTCCCTGTATTTGGCAAAACTCTTTCATACACATCCTTGGGCGTGTCCATGGGTAACCTATCATCAAAACCCTCCAGTTTGGGCATAGGTGTAGAAGTAACTGGAATTTTGGCTGAACCCCTACCAACAGATGGTGACATATTAAATGACAGGAAACCCCTACCTCTCCCAACACCTTCCATTTTAACAATGGGAAATCAACACCCTAATAAAAATGTAAATAGCAAAACATGTATATATATATATATTTTAAACCTCACGTCAAAATCTAACCTATATCTAGTACACTGGTAAAACTCACCCTACTTATATCAGATATACATTAGAATTGCAATTAAACAAGTAACACAAAAGTTCATCAATTTCGATAATAAAATGTTCTAGTGGCGCCCTCTTGTGGCGAAATATGATATCGCCATAAACTGCACCAGCAACGTCTTATCTGATTCTTCAACAGCAACCACGGCGAAGTTCTGAGATGGAAATCCAGCGAAGGATGATCCGATCCAGAAGAACGGTAACGGCACCACTGTAACAGTACTCGTCTTGCGTTGTGTACAATCAGTCATCGACACGGAACTCCAACATGTAGCACCAGTCATGTAGCTTTATTCTGATAAGAACGACACAAAATTGCACGTCATGCAATGCACGTCTCACCATCCAACTCTGCACTCACGCACGCTGGTTTGGTGCTTGTTCACTGGGACGATTCTAACTGGAACATCCCCCCTCGTAAGCAAGCTATGCAAACCAGCCAATAAGATGCCATGTTGAGTAGGTGAAGACAAAACAAACTCAAACCAAAAACCCATTGGCTTAACAATAAAGTGGCAAGTGGAATCACCAATATAACCCTGTTACACATGTACTGTACTGGAAATAACCTTCTACAATGTACTGTACTGGAATTATCCCTCTACACCCTTTACACATGTAATGTGCTGGAATTATCCCTCTACACCCTTTACACATGTACTGTACTGGAATTATCCCTCTACACCCTTTACACATGTACTGTACTGGAATTATCCCTCTACACCCTTTACACATGTACTGTACTGGAATGATCCCTCTACACCCTTTACACATGTACTGTACTGGTATTATCCCTCTACATATATTATGTACTGTAATTATCCATCTACGCATGTACTGTACTGGAATTATCCCTCTACAACCTTTACACGTGTAATGTACTGGAATTATCCCTCTACACCCTTTACACATGTAATGTACTGGAATTATCCCTCTACACATGTACTGTACTGGGATTATCTCTCTACACATGTACTATACTGGGATTATCCCTCTACACATGTACTGTACTGGAATTATCCCTCTACACCCTTTACACATGTAATGTACTGGAATTATCCCTCTACACATGTACTGTACTGGGATTATCCCTCTACACATGTACTGTACTGGGATTATCCCTCTACACCCTTTACACATGTACTGTACTGGAATTATCCCTCTACACCCTATACACATGTACTGTACTGGAATTATCCCTATACACCCTCTGCACATGTACTGTACTGGGATTATCTCTCTACACATGTACTGCACTGAAATTATCCCTCAACACCCTTTACACATGTAATGTACTGTAATTATCCATCTACACATGTACTATACTGGAATTATCCCTCTACACCCTTTACACATGTACTGTACTGGAATTATCCCTCTACCCATGTACTGTACTGGTATTTTCATTCTGCACTCTTTATACATGTACTCCACTATAATTATCATTCTGCACGCTTTACACATGTACTGTACTGGAAATATCCCTCTACAATGTACTGGGATTATCCCTCTACACATGTACTGTACTGGAAATATCCCTCTACAATGTACTGTACTGGAATTATCCCTCTACACCCTTTACACATGTAATGTGCTGGAATTATCCCTCTACACCCTTTACACATGTACTGTACTGGAATTATTCCTCTACACCCTTTACACATGTACTGTACTGGAATTATGGTATTGGACACCGTGTATATGGTTTGTCCAATGCCAATGTTTTGCCATTCATTTTTTGTCCATTTCAGGGGGGTATTCCCTTACAATAACGAGGCTATATACAGTCAGTGTGCGGGGGTTCAGGCTAGTTGAGGTAATCTGTACATGAAGGTGGGGGCGTAGTGACTATGCATAGGTAACAAACAACCAGCGAGTAGCAGCAGTGCACAAAAGGGTAGGGGGTGGGGGGGGTTTGGTCCTTTTGAGTATCTGGGGACCCATGCCAAATCTTTTCAGTCTCCTGAGGGGGAAAAGGTTTTGTTGTGCCCTCTTAATGACTGTCTTGGTATATACCCACGTGGGTGATTGAAAAATGAAATGAGGTCCACACTTAGACGTGTTTAGCAGATGTTATTGCGGGTGTAGTGAAATGCTTGTGTTTCTAGCTCCAATGGTGCAGAAATATCTAACAAGTTATATCTAACAATTTCACAACATATACCCAATACACACACATCTAAGTATTTGAATCTAGGTTTCTCTGTAGACATGATCCACCCCACCAGAAGGTGGAGGGGCACCTGTATCAGGGGTTTTGACCAGATAGACACACAGTATAGTGCCTCATGTACTCTCCTAAGATTAGACTTTTCTATACCACGTATCACATGACTGTGTTCCTGCCAAGGCAGCAGCTATTCTTCCTGGTGTTTATTATGGATCCCCATTAGTTCCTGCCGAGTAAGAAGTAAGGTCAGGGAGCGTGCCACCATGCCTGAACCGCCCCTTTCGAGCAAAAGGTATAAATGATTGATTAAAAATGTACAGGTATAAATTATGGGTTATGAATTAACAGGTATAAACGATGGGTTATGAATTAACAGGTATAAATGATGGGTTATGAACTAACATGTATAAATGATGGGTTATGAATTTACAGGTATAAATGATGGGTTATGAATTAACAGGTATAAATGATAGGTTAACAGGTATAAATGATGGTTTAAGAACTAACAGGTATAAATTATGGGTTATGAATTAACAGGTATAAATGATGGGTTATGAACTAACATGTATAAATGATGGGTTATGAATTAACAGGTATAAATGATGGCTTATGAATTAACAGGTATAAATGATGGGTTATGAACTAACATGTATAAATGATGGGTTATGAATTAACAGGTATAAATGATGGGTTATGAACTAAGATGTATAAACGATGGGTTATGAACTAACAGGTATAAATGATGGGTTATGTATTAACAGGTATAAATGATGGGTTATGTATTAACAGGTATAAATGATGGGTTATGAATTAACAGGTATAAATGATGGGTTATGAACTAACATGTATAAATGATGGGTTATGAACTAACAGGTATAAATGATGGGTTATGAACTAACATGTATAAATGATGGGTTATGAACTAACAGGTATAAATGATGGGTTATGTATTAACAGGTATAAATGATGTGTTATGAATTAACAGGTTTAAATGATGGGTTATGAATTAACAGGTATAAATGATGGGTTATGAATTAACAGGTTTAAATGATGGGTTATGAATTAACAGGTATAAATGATGGGTTATGAATTAACAGGTTTAAATGATGGGTTATGAATTAACAGGTATAAATTATGGGTTATGAATTAACAAGTATAAATGATGGTTATGAATTAACAGGTATAAATTATGGCTTATGAACTAACACATCCCCCCCCAGGGGTTTCAGTAGATTCAGGATTTCTTATAGTGAGCATAACATGACAATACATGACATCTAAGTAGCTGAATATGATTATGTACTAACAGTCTAACAGTTTGAAGGACACAACTCATGTTATTCTGGTTAAACACTGGGAGACTAGTTGATTAAGGATTGGGGATTTTTTGACAATTAGGAAATAATATTTCATGTTTTACTCGTACCTCAGCCAGCATTGTGAATGATTAGTAAATAATATGTCATGTTTTACTCATACCTCAGCCAGCATTGTGAATGGTTAGGAAATAATACGTCATGTTTTACTCATACCTCAGCCAGCATTGTGAATGGTTAGCAAATAATATGTCATGTTTTACTCATACCTCAGCCAGCATTGTGAATGGTTAGGAAATAATATGTCATGTTTTACTCGTACACCAGCCAGCATTGTGAATGGTGTCTGAGGCGGTGACATACTAGACCATGGCAGTAAATCTAATACGTATGTGTTTTTAGTCACTCATGTGGTTCTGTGGCTATACATTTCTGGCCATGCTGGCAGGGTCTGATTCAAACCTAATGTTCACCTGACACATTGACAGGTTCTGAAACAAACCCAATGACCACCTTGCACACTGGCAGGTCTGAATCAAACCCAATGTCCACCTGGTACACTGGCAGGGTCTGAATCAAACCCAATGTTAAGGGGAGGGAAGATTGGTCAAGAGGATGATGATTATTGTTGTTCTACTGCTTGATTGTTATGCAACAACACAAAAGCTTTGATAAAGAACAAGAAGGCCCACACATTGTTTACAAAAGCTCTGTTAAATGAGCATAACAGTTTTCAGCTGTGCTAAAATAATTGCTGAAGGGTTTTATACTGACCAATTAACCTTTTAAAATGCCATTGGAACACAGGAGTTATGGTTGCTGATAATGGGCCTCTGTACACCTATGTAGATATTCCATTTAAAAAATCTGCATTTTCCAGCTACAATAGTAATTTACAACATTAACAATGTCTACACTATATTTCTGATAAATTTGATGTTATTTTAATGGACTTCTTTTTTTTTCTTTCAAAAACAAGGACATTTCTAAGTGACCCCAATCTTTTGTTACACCATGTAGGAGCAGTCTAGACCTAGTGTGTTCATTATATACATCTATCTACATGACGTATTGTTACACCATGTAGGAGCAGAATAGACCTACAGTAGCTAGCTGCTGTAATGGCTGTTGGAAGGAGTTGAGGACCAAGATGCAGCGTTGTACGTGTTCATCTTTATTATTTGAACTGAACACTGATTAACAAAAAACCGAAACAGTTCTGTCTGGTGCAGAAAGACACAAAACAGAAACCAACTACCCACAAAACCCATGTGGGAAAAAGCTACCTAAGTATGGTTCTCAATCAGAGACAACGATAGACAGCTGCCTCTGATTGAGAACCACACCCGCTAAACAACAAAGAAATACAAAACATAGAAAATGAATATAGGATGCCCACCCTTGTCACACCCTGGCCTAACCAGAATGGAGAATAAAAGCCTCTCAATGGCCAGGGCATGACAGCTACTTATTTAGTTTTAGTTTGACTTAAATTAAACTGCCTTAAATGTGCTTTAGTAAACATTTTTTTATTCGCACTAATCAATCAACACATTCCAGTCTTTGTATGTCTCAATATAATCGTTTTATTTAATTAAATCCATTTAAAATAATCTTTGCCTGAAAATAAAATATGATCGTTTCCCTTCCAGTCAGCAGACGGCGATGTGCGTCTTTCAGGCAACGCTGTCAGCGTGACGTATAATCTAGTGGACGGTTCTTCAGAAACAGCTCGTCAACCTCCTCGGTAGCTTGCTAGCCAACATAGCCGAAAGATTCAAGCTATTTTTACGCTTTCGGTCTATATTAGCTACTGTGTTTTAGACACACTTCTGTCGTTTCAACTTGTTAACCTATTTAATTTAATATTACGTTATTTTGTATTAGTCAGCTATAGTATCTGGCTGGTTAAGTTACCACTAGCCTAGTCGCTAATGATAGCTAGCTAGCTAACATCCCCGACCATGAGCTTCCTAAACTACTCCCCTCCTGTTAAAGAAGAGGGGTTCTGCTGGACGGAGAAAGAAGCTCTGGGGCTGAACATTGTCGTGAAAGAGGATGTCACAGTAAAACAAGAAGTAGAGGGTGAGGCTGTTACAGTGAAAGTAGAAGAGAAAGACGTTTCAGTGAAAGAAGAGGAAGACGCGTTCAGAGTTAAAGAGGAGGAGGATGTTACAGTAAAAGAAGAGGGGGATGTAGTTTTTGGAGTGAAGAAGGAAGGGGAGATTACTGTTACATTGAACGATGAAGAGGAGGAGATAGGAGATCTGATTAACACCAGTAAGTACCGGCTACAATTTGTTTTTAACTTTGGATATTCGGAGTTGGCTCGTCAATAGCTCAACGGAGGGCCCTAGGATGATGGCTGATATGTCTAGAATCAGACGACGTAGAGAGCAAGCTACCCTTTGTTTTCTCCGTTCCGTTTCCAAAAAGTGACTTAACATATATTTGAGAAGGGTCTATCTGCTGACCGCAGACTGGGGGGCACGGCATGTAGTGATTGTTATGTAGTGATTTACTACACACCTTGCCCCCCAGTAGTGCCATGCGAGAGTTGGGTTGGCTACACCAAAGATTATGGATATACTGACAAGATGTCTCTCCGCCCTAACAAGGGGAGTCGTTGTCCACAAAGCGGCACTGCGGGTTGTCTAGCTCCCGACTATCCTTTCTTTGGATTGGTGGATACATCTTATTATTGTAATGTATTGTTTATATTCTATGAGGTTTGTTGACGTCAACCGCCTGTTTTCAATGGAAAGAGATGCTAAGCTACTAGCATGAATATGCATAGCGATCTGATAACAACTCCTATAGTGTATTTATCAAAGTTGTCGGTATGTCACTTGTCCACATAACTTAATCATTACGAAACTTCTGTTGGATCAAGTAAACCTCACGTAGCAAATAAGCCATTCACTTTGTTGTTGACCAATTTCGACACTTTCCACATTGGGTTGATAATTGTTTCCACTTGGATACAACCTACTGTAGCCTACTGGCATGACCTAGAGAGATACAACCTACTGTAACCTACTGGCATTTCCTACAGAGATACAACCACTGGTATGCAAGCATTTCTAAACTTTTTTTCTCACTTTTATGAGGTATTGTCTGAAGATTGATCATTTAAAATAAATGTAATCCGTTTTAGAATAGAATATAACGTAACAAAATGTGTAAAAAGGGAAGGGGTCTGAATGCATGTATGTTGTATGTTCTAGGGGCGTCCCAGATTTTATTTTATTTTTTATTTTCTTTCTACCAATTGCTTGGTTGAAATTTTATGATGTGCATTTTTTCATATAGACACACCACATGTGTTTAATAAAATCAACTGTATGTGCAGAACTTGAACTGATGCTTCAAGCTTTTGATTAAATAATTAAGACACACAAATGACTTGAGGAAGCCAGAGATCAATATAACCAGAATAAAATGACCAATTCCCGACCTGCTGCTGGCCTTCGTACATTCTGACGTTAAGCTTGTGAAGTTTCCGGTAAAATTGACCAACTTTTTCCATTTGGAGTGCCAATTTATGACCATTTCTACCGATCTGTGTGCCAGTTATGAACGAGGTACAACACCTGTTTGGCCCCGCCCCTTCCAGGGTCGGTGAAGAGTGGTGTTAAATTTAAGGAATAAATCCGAGTCTCACGCTCATCACCTGTGGAAGGCGGGGCTTCCAGCGAGGCATGGATTTAATAGTATGTTGTACCAAGATTCCCTCCTTCCGGGAACAGTATTTATTGTCATAACATGTGGATTTAATAGTATGTTGCACCTCATTTCCCTCCTTCAGGGAACAGTAGTTATTGTCATGTGGATTTAATAGTATGTTGTACCTAGTTTCCCTCCTTCATGGAACAGTAGTTATAGTCATAACGTTAAGCTTGTCATATGGTGAACTTAAATAGTGGATCTTGCTGTCGGACAGTTTGTTGTATTCAGATCTCTCTACGTAACATTTTGTGGCTCTTTATATTATGCTGGGAAAACAGTTGATGGGCACATAAATCCTAAATCAATTCAGAGTTTGCTAAATCCAATGTTTCTACCTGAGAGTCACCTTAACTTTATTGACAACACCCACATGGATACTGTCATTAATGTGGTTCTTCAATAATTACACATAATACTGTAGCTGTTTAGTTAGTCACATGTTCAACTATCATCAGCTGATCCAGGAAATCATTTTCTGAATGACAATCACATGACAATCATCACGACATGCAACAACAACCAAAGTGCTTCTTCATTCATTACTCTGGTAAAGACAGTTATGCCGTGCTCCATGTTGGATCCAACATCCCTAACAAATTGATGTGTATAATGTGTTATTGTCTGTCTGTTGTTGTTAGGTGGGTCCTACAGTAGGCCTATGTTGTTAGGTGAAGTATGTTGTATGGGTCCTACTATAGGTCTATGGTATTTGTATAACTAGTGGTTTCCTCATTAGCATGGAGGCGTTTCTGCAACCAAATTGTGTGTGCATCGCCCTCATACTCCAATTTTAGCTAACACAGAAAGGGACCTATATTGGAGACCAAAAGTAATCTGGCTTTCAACAACTTTAAATTATGTCTAGCCTACAATCATCGATGTTACTACTAATATGTGAACAAGACTAAATATGACTATTGTTGCTCACTTGACTGTCTAAAGTCAATTGTCAAATAATTTGAACATACATTACAGACGTCAATTGTTGTACAACTTTAGGGCTACGCTGTTGGCATCACCCTTTTCAATGGATTTCTGCTGTTGTGGCCCTTAACCATCTGTCTGACTTGTTGTTCACACAGGAGAGAGAGGGTCCTCTGGGGAGCCTCAACAACATCATGATGCTGATGAGGCAGAGAAGAGTGTCTCCACATCAGAACTCCTCAAGAAACACCATAGGAGACCCACAGGGAAGAAATCTCATTGCTGCTCTGACTGTGGGAAACGTTGCAAATCTTCATCAGAACTTAAAATACACCAGCGAGTACACACTGGAGAGAAATCTCACCACTGTTTTGATTGTGGGAAGAGTTACTTAAGATTAAAATCACTAAAAGTACACATGAGAATTCACACTGGAGAGAAACTTTACAGCTGTGATCAATGTGGGAAGAGTTTTACTATGTCTAGTCATCTGATGATACACCAGAGAACACACACAGGAGAGAAACCGTACAGCTGTACTCAATGTGGGAAGAGTTTTACTCAGTCAAGCAACCTGTTATCACACCAGAGAAAACACACAGGAGATAAACCTTATAGCTGTGATCAATGTGGGAGGAGTTTTACTACATCTAGTCATAGGATTGTACACCAGAGAACACACACAGGAAAGAAACCGTACAGCTGTACTCTATGTGGGAAGAGTTTTACTCAGTCAAGCAACCTGTTATCACACCAGAGAAAACACACAGGAGAGAAATCGTATAGCTGTAATCAATGTGGGATGAGTTTTATTCAGTCATGCACCCTGTTATCACACCAGAGAACACACACAGGAGATAAACCTTATAGCTGTGATCAATGTGGGAAGAGTTTTACTACATCTCGTCATCGGATCGTACACCAGAGAAAACACACAGGAGATAAATCTTATAGCTGTAATCAATGTGGGAAGAGTTTTACTCGGTCAAGCAACCTGGTATCACACCAGAGAACACACACAGGAGAGAAACCTTATAGCTGTGATCAATGTCGGAAGAGTTTTACTTCATCTAGCAGTCTTATTGTACACCAGAGAACACACACAGGAGAGAAACCTTATAGCTGTGATCAATGTGAGAAGAGTTTTGTTACATCTAGCCGTCTTATTGTACACCAGAGAACACACACAGGAGAGAAACCTCATAGCTGTAATCAATGTGACAAGAGATACTCTGATAAAAGATCTCTGATCAAACATCAGAAAATACATACATGAAGGGGTTGTTTCATGAAATCAATGAAATGTCATAATGTAGAAAGTTTTAACATTGTAGAAGGAGTATTTTAATGATGTCACAATGTAGAAGCCTAAATGTTTGTCCCCTGTTCTATTGATTTCAGCCAGATATGGATATTAGCATCAGGGAGAAAATCCAGGCTCTTAATTGAAAGAGTACTATTTATGTTATTTAACAAAAAGTGACTAACAAATAAAGAGCTGTGTTGCACTTATAACATTGGTGACCCACTTTAATCAAAATGTAGCTAGATGTTTTCTACAAATGGTCCTCTAACCAGGGATGTACACATTACTCCCAGATTCCGTGTGGTTTTTAGCTCAAAAACCACACGGAATCTGGGAGTAATGTGTACATCCCTGGTTAGAGGACCATTTGTAGAAAACGTTAGTTTTAACAGGACGTGCTACCTCCTCTCACGCAATTGATTTCTACATGATATCTATGAGTTATGACAAATAAGTGTTGCGTTCCTTTGTTTAGCGACCCCTTAATTTAAATGTATCACTCCAAAATGTAGCTGACTGTCTTCTGCAGGTTGTCCTCTAATCAGTGAGGTAAAAGATATCTCCCATTTCCATGTTTTGTTTTTAGTTGTGTTAGTTTCAACATCACATACAACCTGATTTCCCCCCTAATCGATATCAGTGATGTATTGCTACTTGTCAAAACAACAGCGTTTCTGGTGCTTGTGCAGTTTATAAGGTGCTTGTTTAAAAAAATACAAGTAATATGATTGTTGCAGATGTTTGTATTAAGTGAATTATTGCCAAAACATTAATGTACATTTGGTTTTGATATTTCATATTTACAATTCAGGTAACATTTAGTAATCATAATTATTTATGCAACCAGCTGACCATTTTGGGTACAATTATATTGACATTTTTGCCCGGCTTTTAGAATATCAGGGTTCATTCTCAGATGTGCCAATACAAAGGTACTAGAGCATGACTTTGGGGACTGGGCCCCGATCCAACAACATGCCTATGGAGTGAACCCTGAAAAGAGAGAGAAGCTCCGCAGTGAGGTGGGAAGTTACTATGGATATTGCAGGAGTTTCCTCTTCAAATCAGATATGTTCGTTTTAAGGAAAACTTGCTGATTTTCTCAAGGGTGGGCACTCAAAATGTTTGTGTTTTGCGTTTAGCCAGTGCTTTGCCATGGATCACAATTTATTATGACTGCAGGTTTTTCCGTATTGAGATGAGTTTTGTTTGGGCTCGTTCCAAGGGGACGAGAGTTCTAGAAGCTAGTGAGTTTTAGGAAGATGTGAATTCTAGTAGCTAGTGGGGGAAAACATTTTTAAAAATGTGTTTTTAATTGTTGACAGCCAGTAGACACAATGTTTATATTAGTGAAGGTGAAGCATTGTAATTGATTATAATTTCAAAATTAGTTTTAGGATTCTAGAAAGAGAGAACTAATACGATTGTATATTATTATTTAGAAATACTTGTTTTTTCTTGTTTTTAATTGTTACCAGGAGGTGAAGCATTTTAGTTAATTTTAATATGAAATGGAAGTTATTTTCTGTTGGTGGTGAGAACTTGTCCAACAAAAATATAGGATATATTTGTTGTCTTAAGGGGGATGTGTTTCAGGCTTTGGTTTTTGCAGGCCTTTACTTATGACTTAAACAGATTCATTTTCTACCCATCTTATTCATTGATGCTGTGGGATAAATCAGGTGTTTCTTGGTGGGCTTAAAAAAATCTACTGTGAAACAAAAGTGTACAATCTACACACATGTTTATTGACTTTTATAAAGACCACAGTAACATGACAGATTTTGTATTTTCCAAAGCCTGTCTGGATGTGAACTACTTTATGCCAGGGTTTAGCTTTAAATTGATTGATTATCCCATATTCATAACCCTTATGAATAAACTTGACAGTCGTTTCCAAAAGCGTGAACAATTCCGGAGCTGGCCGCGTCTATCCTTAAGACATACCCAGGACCCACATGCCCGGCTGATGATCTACCCCCGGAGTGAAAACTAACTGAGCTTTGATTAAGCGTGCAAGAATGTCATGGCGATGGTGAATTGGATACGGATAATGGTCAGGGCTAACCAGGAAGATTATGCTATTCTACGTTTTTGTACTAACGGCCTTACCCTAACTCCAAACACCAGGCAGCAGTCCCAGGACAGGTAAAACGATAATCGGGGAATCGTTCCTTCCTCATGGAACTTTTTTGAAGGGGAGTGGAATATTCAAGGTGATGTTTGTATATAGATATATATTATTTAAGAATGATAGGTCTTAATTCTAGGCATTTGCATGTATGTTTTTTTTTTAATGAATGCTATTTATACAATGAACCTTTGTTTTTATTCATACTGTTTGTAAACAATAGCTTCTGCCCTCTTAGGGTCTACTTGACCCGCTTATTGATTAGAAAGTATGATTAGAAACCAAGGCCAACTATATTCAATCTGTGATTAGAAACGATAATTAGAAGCTATGACAAAACTATGATAATAAACTATGATAACCAGTTCCAGTGCGTAGTTTCATTCCATGTGTAAGTGCCATTATACATTTTTTTTTACCTCTTCCATCAGTTCGTATTGGTCATATTGATTACAAAGATCCCCAGTGGCCTAAGACACTGGCCTCCTAAGCCATGGATTGTGAGGTTTAGTCTTTGCTGAAGTGGCTGAAAGCAGAGTTGTGCAGCGGATGCGTGCTGGGCCCATAACCCAGAGGTTGATGGATCGAAAACATTTTCTGCTAACCAGCTTTTTATAGCATTCAAGTGCAAACAAATATTTTTTTTAAATGCGTAGTTTCATTCCATGTGTAAGTGCCATTATACATTTTTTTTTACCTCTTCCATCAGTTCGTATTGGTCATATTGATTACAAAGATCCCCAGTGGCCTAAGACACTGGCCTCCTAAGCCATGGATTGTGAGGTTTAGTCTTTGCTGAAGTGGCTGAAAGCAGAGTTGTGCAGCGGATGCGTGCTGGGCCCATAACCAGTTCGTACTGGTTGTGAAAGGTAGACATTGCCCCAGTGGCCTAATGGATAAGGCACTGGCCTCCTAAGCCAGGAATTGTGGGTTCAAGTCCCATCTGGGGTGGTCGGAAACTTTGTGGCCCAGCAGAAGCGTGCTAGGTCCATTACCCAGTGGTCGATGGATCGAAAACATTTTCTGCTAACCATAGCATTTAAGTGCCAAATTTTTTTTTTTTTTAAATGCGTAGTTTCATTCCATGTGTAAGTGCCATTATACATTTTTGTTTACCTCTTCCATCAGTTCGTATTGGTCATATCGATTAGACACTGGCCTCCTAAGCCATGGATTGTGAGGTTTAGTCTTTGCTGAAGTGGCTGAAAGCAGAGTTGTGCAGCGGATGCGTGCTGGGCCCATAACCCAGAGGTTGATGGATCGAAAACATTTTCTGCTAACCAGCTTTTTATAGCATTGAAGTGCAAACAAATATTTTTTTTAAATGCGTAGTTTCATTCCATGTGTAAGTGCCATTATACATTTTTTTTTTACCTCTTCCATCAGTTCGTATTGGTCATATTGATTACAAAGATCCCCAGTGGCCTAAGACACTGGCCTCCTAAGCCATGGATTGTGAGGTTTAGTCTTTGCTGAAGTGGCTGAAAGCAGAGTTGTGCAGCGGATGCGTGCTGGGCCCATAACCCAGAGGTTGATGGATCAAAAACATTTTCTGCTAACCAGCTTTTTATAGCATTTAAGTGCGAACAAATATTTTTTTTAAATGCGTAGTTTCATTCCATGTGTAAGTGCCATTATACATTTTTTTTTACCTCTTCCATCAGTTCGTATTGGTCATATTGATTACAAAGATCCCCAGTGGCCTAAGACACTGGCCTCCTAAGCCATGGATTGTGAGGTTTAGTCTTTGCTGAAGTGGCTGAAAGCAGAGTTGTGCAGCGGATGCGTGCTGGGCCCATAACCCAGAGGTTGATGGATCGAAAACATTTTCTGCTAACCAGCTTTTTATAGCATTCAAGTGCAAACAAATATTTTTTTTAAATGCGTAGTTTCATTCCATGTGTAAGTGCCATTATACATTTTTTTTTACCTCTTCCATCAGTTCGTATTGGTCATATTGATTACAAAGATCCCCAGTGGCCTAAGACACTGGCCTCCTAAGCCATGGATTGTGAGGTTTAGTCTTTGCTGAAGTGGCTGAAAGCAGAGTTGTGCAGCGGATGCGTGCTGGGCCCATAACCCAGAGGTTGATGGATCAAAAACATTTTCTGCTAACCAGCTTTTTATAGCATTTAAGTGCCAAATTTTTTTTTTTTTTAAATGCGTAGTTTCATTCCATGTGTAAGTGCCATTATACATTTTTGTTTACCTCTTCCATCAGTTCGTATTGGTCATATCGATTAGACACTGGCCTCCTAAGCCATGGATTGTGAGGTTTAGTCTTTGCTGAAGTGGCTGAAAGCAGAGTTGTGCAGCGGATGCGTGCTGGGCCCATAACCCAGAGGTTGATGGATCGAAAACATTTTCTGCTAACCAGCTTTTTATAGCATTCAAGTGCAAACAAATATTTTTTTTAAATGCGTAGTTTCATTCCATGTGTAAGTGCCATTATACATTTTTTTTTACCTCTTCCATCAGTTCGTATTGGTCATATTGATTACAAAGATCCCCAGTGGCCTAAGACACTGGCCTCCTAAGCCATGGATTGTGAGGTTTAGTCTTTGCTGAAGTGGCTGAAAGCAGAGTTGTGCAGCGGATGCGTGCTGGGCCCATAACCCAGAGGTTGATGGATCAAAAACATTTTCTGCTAACCAGCTTTTTATAGCATTTAAGTGCGAACAAATATTTTTTTTAAATGCGTAGTTTCATTCCATGTGTAAGTGCCATTATACATTTTTTTTTACCTCTTCCATCAGTTCGTATTGGTCATATTGATTACAAAGATCCCCAGTGGCCTAAGACACTGGCCTCCTAAGCCATGGATTGTGAGGTTTAGTCTTTGCTGAAGTGGCTGAAAGCAGAGTTGTGCAGCGGATGCGTGCTGGGCCCATAACCCAGAGGTTGATGGATCGAAAACATTTTCTGCTAACCAGCTTTTTATAGCATTCAAGTGCAAACAAATATTTTTTTTAAATGCGTAGTTTCATTCCATGTGTAAGTGCCATTATACATTTTTTTTTACCTCTTCCATCAGTTCGTATTGGTCATATTGATTACAAAGATCCCCAGTGGCCTAAGACACTGGCCTCCTAAGCCATGGATTGTGAGGTTTAGTCTTTGCTGAAGTGGCTGAAAGCAGAGTTGTGCAGCGGATGCGTGCTGGGCCCATAACCAGTTCGTACTGGTTGTGAAAGGTAGACATTGCCCCAGTGGCCTAATGGATAAGGCACTGGCCTCCTAAGCCAGGAATTGTGGGTTCAAGTCCCATCTGGGGTGGTCGGAAACTTTGTGGCCCAGCAGAAGCGTGCTAGGTCCATTACCCAGTGGTCGATGGATCGAAAACATTTTCTGCTAACCATAGCATTTAAGTGCCAAATTTTTTTTTTTTTTTAAATGCGTAGTTTCATTCCATGTGTAAGTGCCATTATACATTTTTGTTTACCTCTTCCATCAGTTCGTATTGGTCATATCGATTAGACACTGGCCTCCTAAGCCATGGATTGTGAGGTTTAGTCTTTGCTGAAGTGGCTGAAAGCAGAGTTGTGCAGCGGATGCGTGCTGGGCCCATAACCCAGAGGTTGATGGATCGAAAACATTTTCTGCTAACCAGCTTTTTATAGCATTGAAGTGCAAACAAATATTTTTTTTAAATGCGTAGTTTCATTCCATGTGTAAGTGCCATTATACATTTTTTTTTTACCTCTTCCATCAGTTCGTATTGGTCATATTGATTACAAAGATCCCCAGTGGCCTAAGACACTGGCCTCCTAAGCCATGGATTGTGAGGTTTAGTCTTTGCTGAAGTGGCTGAAAGCAGAGTTGTGCAGCGGATGCGTGCTGGGCCCATAACCCAGAGGTTGATGGATCAAAAACATTTTCTGCTAACCAGCTTTTTATAGCATTTAAGTGCGATAAATATTTTTTTTAAATGCGTAGTTTCATTCCATGTGTAAGTGCCATTATACATTTTTTTTTACCTCTTCCATCAGTTCGTATTGGTCATATTGATTACAAAGATCCCCAGTGGCCTAAGACACTGGCCTCCTAAGCCATGGATTGTGAGGTTTAGTCTTTGCTGAAGTGGCTGAAAGCAGAGTTGTGCAGCGGATGCGTGCTGGGCCCATAACCCAGAGGTTGATGGATCGAAAACATTTTCTGCTAACCAGCTTTTTATAGCATTCAAGTGCAAACAAATATTTTTTTTAAATGCGTAGTTTCATTCCATGTGTAAGTGCCATTATACATTTTTTTTTACCTCTTCCATCAGTTCGTATTGGTCATATTGATTACAAAGATCCCCAGTGGCCTAAGACACTGGCCTCCTAAGCCATGGATTGTGAGGTTTAGTCTTTGCTGAAGTGGCTGAAAGCAGAGTTGTGCAGCGGATGCGTGCTGGGCCCATAACCCAGAGGTTGATGGATCAAAAACATTTTCTGCTAACCAGCTTTTTATAGCATTTAAGTGCGAACAAATATTTTTTTTAAATGCGTAGTTTCATTCCATGTGTAAGTGCCATTATACATTTTTTTTTACCTCTTCCATCAGTTCGTATTGGTCATATTGATTACAAAGATCCCCAGTGGCCTAAGACACTGGCCTCCTAAGCCATGGATTGTGAGGTTTAGTCTTTGCTGAAGTGGCTGAAAGCAGAGTTGTGCAGCGGATGCGTGCTGGGCCCATAACCCAGAGGTTGATGGATCAAAAACATTTTCTGCTAACCAGCTTTTTATAGCATTTAAGTGCGAACAAATATTTTTTTTAAATGCGTAGTTTCATTCCATGTGTAAGTGCCATTATACATTTTTTTTTACCTCTTCCATCAGTTCGTATTGGTCATATTGATTACAAAGATCCCCAGTGGCCTAAGACACTGGCCTCCTAAGCCATGGATTGTGAGGTTTAGTCTTTGCTGAAGTGGCTGAAAGCAGAGTTGTGCAGCGGATGCGTGCTGGGCCCATAACCCAGAGGTTGATGGATCGAAAACATTTTCTGCTAACCAGCTTTTTATAGCATTCAAGTGCAAACAAATATTTTTTTTAAATGCGTAGTTTCATTCCATGTGTAAGTGCCATTATACATTTTTTTTTACCTCTTCCATCAGTTCGTATTGGTCATATTGATTACAAAGATCCCCAGTGGCCTAAGACACTGGCCTCCTAAGCCATGGATTGTGAGGTTTAGTCTTTGCTGAAGTGGCTGAAAGCAGAGTTGTGCAGCGGATGCGTGCTGGGCCCATAACCAGTTCGTACTGGTTGTGAAAGGTAGACATTGCCCCAGTGGCCTAATGGATAAGGCACTGGCCTCCTAAGCCAGGAATTGTGGGTTCAAGTCCCATCTGGGGTGGTCGGAAACTTTGTGGCCCAGCAGAAGCGTGCTAGGTCCATTACCCAGTGGTCGATGGATCGAAAACATTTTCTGCTAACCATAGCATTTAAGTGCCAAATTTTTTTTTTTTTTAAATGCGTAGTTTCATTCCATGTGTAAGTGCCATTATACATTTTTGTTTACCTCTTCCATCAGTTCGTATTGGTCATATCGATTAGACACTGGCCTCCTAAGCCATGGATTGTGAGGTTTAGTCTTTGCTGAAGTGGCTGAAAGCAGAGTTGTGCAGCGGATGCGTGCTGGGCCCATAACCCAGAGGTTGATGGATCGAAAACATTTTCTGCTAACCAGCTTTTTATAGCATTGAAGTGCAAACAAATATTTTTTTTAAATGCGTAGTTTCATTCCATGTGTAAGTGCCATTATACATTTTTTTTTTACCTCTTCCATCAGTTCGTATTGGTCATATTGATTACAAAGATCCCCAGTGGCCTAAGACACTGGCCTCCTAAGCCATGGATTGTGAGGTTTAGTCTTTGCTGAAGTGGCTGAAAGCAGAGTTGTGCAGCGGATGCGTGCTGGGCCCATAACCCAGAGGTTGATGGATCAAAAACATTTTCTGCTAACCAGCTTTTTATAGCATTTAAGTGCGAACAAATATTTTTTTTAAATGCGTAGTTTCATTCCATGTGTAAGTGCCATTATACATTTTTTTTTACCTCTTCCATCAGTTCGTATTGGTCATATTGATTACAAAGATCCCCAGTGGCCTAAGACACTGGCCTCCTAAGCCATGGATTGTGAGGTTTAGTCTTTGCTGAAGTGGCTGAAAGCAGAGTTGTGCAGCGGATGCGTGCTGGGCCCATAACCCAGAGGTTGATGGATCGAAAACATTTTCTGCTAACCAGCTTTTTATAGCATTCAAGTGCAAACAAATATTTTTTTTAAATGCGTAGTTTCATTCCATGTGTAAGTGCCATTATACATTTTTTTTTACCTCTTCCATCAGTTCGTATTGGTCATATTGATTACAAAGATCCCCAGTGGCCTAAGACACTGGCCTCCTAAGCCATGGATTGTGAGGTTTAGTCTTTGCTGAAGTGGCTGAAAGCAGAGTTGTGCAGCGGATGCGTGCTGGGCCCATAACCCAGAGGTTGATGGATCAAAAACATTTTCTGCTAACCAGCTTTTTATAGCATTTAAGTGCGAACAAATATTTTTTTTAAATGCGTAGTTTCATTCCATGTGTAAGTGCCATTATACATTTTTTTTTACCTCTTCCATCAGTTCGTATTGGTCATATTGATTACAAAGATCCCCAGTGGCCTAAGACACTGGCCTCCTAAGCCATGGATTGTGAGGTTTAGTCTTTGCTGAAGTGGCTGAAAGCAGAGTTGTGCAGCGGATGCGTGCTGGGCCCATAACCCAGAGGTTGATGGATCGAAAACATTTTCTGCTAACCAGCTTTTTATAGCATTCAAGTGCAAACAAATATTTTTTTTAAATGCGTAGTTTCATTCCATGTGTAAGTGCCATTATACATTTTTTTTTTACCTCTTCCATCAGTTCGTATTGGTCATATTGATTACAAAGATCCCCAGTGGCCTAAGACACTGGCCTCCTAAGCCATGGATTGTGAGGTTTAGTCTTTGCTGAAGTGGCTGAAAGCAGAGTTGTGCAGCGGATGCGTGCTGGGCCCATAACCCAGAGGTTGATGGATCAAAAACATTTTCTGCTAACCAGCTTTTTATAGCATTTAAGTGCGAACAAATATTTTTTTTAAATGCGTAGTTTCATTCCATGTGTAAGTGCCATTATACATTTTTTTTTACCTCTTCCATCAGTTCGTATTGGTCATATTGATTACAAAGATCCCCAGTGGCCTAAGACACTGGCCTCCTAAGCCATGGATTGTGAGGTTTAGTCTTTGCTGAAGTGGCTGAAAGCAGAGTTGTGCAGCGGATGCGTGCTGGGCCCATAACCCAGAGGTTGATGGATCGAAAACATTTTCTGCTAACCAGCTTTTTATAGCATTCAAGTGCAAACAAATATTTTTTTTAAATGCGTAGTTTCATTCCATGTGTAAGTGCCATTATACATTTTTTTTTACCTCTTCCATCAGTTCGTATTGGTCATATTGATTACAAAGATCCCCAGTGGCCTAAGACACTGGCCTCCTAAGCCATGGATTGTGAGGTTTAGTCTTTGCTGAAGTGGCTGAAAGCAGAGTTGTGCAGCGGATGCGTGCTGGGCCCATAACCCAGAGGTTGATGGATCAAAAACATTTTCTGCTAACCAGCTTTTTATAGCATTTAAGTGCGAACAAATATTTTTTTTAAATGCGTAGTTTCATTCCATGTGTAAGTGCCATTATACATTTTTTTTTTACCTCTTCCATCAGTTCGTATTGGTCATATTGATTACAAAGATCCCCAGTGGCCTAAGACACTGGCCTCCTAAGCCATGGATTGGGAGGTTTAGTCTTTGCTGAAGTGGCTGAAAGCAGAGTTGTGCAGCGGATGCGTGCTGGGCCCATAACCCAGAGGTTGATGGATCGAAAACATTTTCTGCTAACCAGCTTTTTATAGCATTCAAGTGCAAACAAATATTTTTTTTAAATGCGTAGTTTCATTCCATGTGTAAGTGCCATTATACATTTTTTTTTACCTCTTCCATCAGTTCGTATTGGTCATATTGATTACAAAGATCCCCAGTGGCCTAAGACACTGGCCTCCTAAGCCATGGATTGTGAGGTTTAGTCTTTGCTGAAGTGGCTGAAAGCAGAGTTGTGCAGCGGATGCGTGCTGGGCCCATAACCCAGAGGTTGATGGATCGAAAACATTTTCTGCTAACCAGCTTTTTATAGCATTCAAGTGCAAACAAATATTTTTTTTAAATGCGTAGTTTCATTCCATGTGTAAGTGCCATTATACATTTTTTTTTACCTCTTCCATCAGTTCGTATTGGTCATATTGATTACAAAGATCCCCAGTGGCCTAAGACACTGGCCTCCTAAGCCATGGATTGTGAGGTTTAGTCTTTGCTGAAGTGGCTGAAAGCAGAGTTGTGCAGCGGATGCGTGCTGGGCCCATAACCAGTTCGTACTGGTTGTGAAAGGTAAACATTGCCCCAGTGGCCTAATGGATAAGGCACTGGCCTCCTAAGCCAGGAATTGTGGGTTCAAGTCCCATCTGGGGTGGTCGGAAACTTTGTGGCCCAGCAGAAGCGTGCTAGGTCCATTACCCAGTTGTCGATGGATCGAAAACATTTTCTGCTAACCATAGCATTTAAGTGCCAAATTGTTTTTTTTTTTAAATGCGTAGTTTCATTCCATGTGTAAGTGCCATTATACATTTTTGTTTACCTCTTCCATCAGTTCGTATTGGTCATATCGATTAGACACTGGCCTCCTAAGCCATGGATTGTGAGGTTTAGTCTTTGCTGAAGTGGCTGAAAGCAGAGTTGTGCAGCGGATGCGTGCTGGGCCCATAACCCAGAGGTTGATGGATCGAAAACATTTTCTGCTAACCAGCTTTTTATAGCATTGAAGTGCAAACAAATATTTTTTTTAAATGCGTAGTTTCATTCCATGTGTAAGTGCCATTATACATTTTTTTTTTACCTCTTCCATCAGTTCGTATTGGTCATATTGATTACAAAGATCCCCAGTGGCCTAAGACACTGGCCTCCTAAGCCATGGATTGTGAGGTTTAGTCTTTGCTGAAGTGGCTGAAAGCAGAGTTGTGCAGCGGATGCGTGCTGGGCCCATAACCCAGAGGTTGATGGATCAAAAACATTTTCTGCTAACCAGCTTTTTATAGCATTTAAGTGCGAACAAATATTTTTTTTAAATGCGTAGTTTCATTCCATGTGTAAGTGCCATTATACATTTTTTTTTACCTCTTCCATCAGTTCGTATTGGTCATATTGATTACAAAGATCCCCAGTGGCCTAAGACACTGGCCTCCTAAGCCATGGATTGTGAGGTTTAGTCTTTGCTGAAGTGGCTGAAAGCAGAGTTGTGCAGCGGATGCGTGCTGGGCCCATAACCCAGAGGTTGATGGATCGAAAACATTTTCTGCTAACCAGCTTTTTATAGCATTCAAGTGCAAACAAATATTTTTTTTAAATGCGTAGTTTCATTCCATGTGTAAGTGCCATTATACATTTTTTTTTACCTCTTCCATCAGTTCGTATTGGTCATATTGATTACAAAGATCCCCAGTGGCCTAAGACACTGGCCTCCTAAGCCATGGATTGTGAGGTTTAGTCTTTGCTGAAGTGGCTGAAAGCAGAGTTGTGCAGCGGATGCGTGCTGGGCCCATAACCCAGAGGTTGATGGATCAAAAACATTTTCTGCTAACCAGCTTTTTATAGCATTTAAGTGCGAACAAATATTTTTTTTAAATGCGTAGTTTCATTCCATGTGTAAGTGCCATTATACATTTTTTTTTACCTCTTCCATCAGTTCGTATTGGTCATATTGATTACAAAGATCCCCAGTGGCCTAAGACACTGGCCTCCTAAGCCATGGATTGTGAGGTTTAGTCTTTGCTGAAGTGGCTGAAAGCAGAGTTGTGCAGCGGATGCGTGCTGGGCCCATAACCCAGAGGTTGATGGATCGAAAACATTTTCTGCTAACCAGCTTTTTATAGCATTCAAGTGCAAACAAATATTTTTTTTAAATGCGTAGTTTCATTCCATGTGTAAGTGCCATTATACATTTTTTTTTTACCTCTTCCATCAGTTCGTATTGGTCATATTGATTACAAAGATCCCCAGTGGCCTAAGACACTGGCCTCCTAAGCCATGGATTGTGAGGTTTAGTCTTTGCTGAAGTGGCTGAAAGCAGAGTTGTGCAGCGGATGCGTGCTGGGCCCATAACCCAGAGGTTGATGGATCAAAAACATTTTCTGCTAACCAGCTTTTTATAGCATTTAAGTGCGAACAAATATTTTTTTTAAATGCGTAGTTTCATTCCATGTGTAAGTGCCATTATACATTTTTTTTTACCTCTTCCATCAGTTCGTATTGGTCATATTGATTACAAAGATCCCCAGTGGCCTAAGACACTGGCCTCCTAAGCCATGGATTGTGAGGTTTAGTCTTTGCTGAAGTGGCTGAAAGCAGAGTTGTGCAGCGGATGCGTGCTGGGCCCATAACCCAGAGGTTGATGGATCGAAAACATTTTCTGCTAACCAGCTTTTTATAGCATTCAAGTGCAAACAAATATTTTTTTTAAATGCGTAGTTTCATTCCATGTGTAAGTGCCATTATACATTTTTTTTTACCTCTTCCATCAGTTCGTATTGGTCATATTGATTACAAAGATCCCCAGTGGCCTAAGACACTGGCCTCCTAAGCCATGGATTGTGAGGTTTAGTCTTTGCTGAAGTGGCTGAAAGCAGAGTTGTGCAGCGGATGCGTGCTGGGCCCATAACCCAGAGGTTGATGGATCAAAAACATTTTCTGCTAACCAGCTTTTTATAGCATTTAAGTGCGAACAAATATTTTTTTTAAATGCGTAGTTTCATTCCATGTGTAAGTGCCATTATACATTTTTTTTTTACCTCTTCCATCAGTTCGTATTGGTCATATTGATTACAAAGATCCCCAGTGGCCTAAGACACTGGCCTCCTAAGCCATGGATTGGGAGGTTTAGTCTTTGCTGAAGTGGCTGAAAGCAGAGTTGTGCAGCGGATGCGTGCTGGGCCCATAACCCAGAGGTTGATGGATCGAAAACATTTTCTGCTAACCAGCTTTTTATAGCATTCAAGTGCAAACAAATATTTTTTTTAAATGCGTAGTTTCATTCCATGTGTAAGTGCCATTATACATTTTTTTTTACCTCTTCCATCAGTTCGTATTGGTCATATTGATTACAAAGATCCCCAGTGGCCTAAGACACTGGCCTCCTAAGCCATGGATTGTGAGGTTTAGTCTTTGCTGAAGTGGCTGAAAGCAGAGTTGTGCAGCGGATGCGTGCTGGGCCCATAACCCAGAGGTTGATGGATCAAAAACATTTTCTGCTAACCAGCTTTTTATAGCATTTAAGTGCGAACAAATATTTTTTTAAAATGCGTAGTTTCATTCCATGTGTAAGTGCCATTATACATTTTTTTTTACCTCTTCCATCAGTTCGTATTGGTCATATTGATTACAAAGATCCCCAGTGGCCTAAGACACTGGCCTCCTAAGCCATGGATTGTGAGGTTTAGTCTTTGCTGAAGTGGCTGAAAGCAGAGTTGTGCAGCGGATGCGTGCTGGGCCCATAACCCAGAGGTTGATGGATCGAAAACATTTTCTGCTAACCAGCTTTTTATAGCATTCAAGTGCAAACAAATATTTTTTTTAAATGCGTAGTTTCATTCCATGTGTAAGTGCCATTATACATTTTTTTTTACCTCTTCCATCAGTTCGTATTGGTCATATTGATTACAAAGATCCCCAGTGGCCTAAGACACTGGCCTCCTAAGCCATGGATTGTGAGGTTTAGTCTTTGCTGAAGTGGCTGAAAGCAGAGTTGTGCAGCGGATGCGTGCTGGGCCCATAACCAGTTCGTACTGGTTGTGAAAGGTAGACATTGCCCCAGTGGCCTAATGGATAAGGCACTGGCCTCCTAAGCCAGGAATTGTGGGTTCAAGTCCCATCTGGGGTGGTCGGAAACTTTGTGGCCCAGCAGAAGCGTGCTAGGTCCATTACCCAGTGGTCGATGGATTGAAAACATTTTCTGCTAACCATAGCATTTAAGTGCCAAATTTTTTTTTTTTTTAAATGCGTAGTTTCATTCCATGTGTAAGTGCCATTATACATTTTTGTTTACCTCTTCCATCAGTTCGTATTGGTCATATCGATTAGACACTGGCCTCCTAAGCCATGGATTGTGAGGTTTAGTCTTTGCTGAAGTGGCTGAAAGCAGAGTTGTGCAGCGGATGCGTGCTGGGCCCATAACCCAGAGGTTGATGGATCGAAAACATTTTCTGCTAACCAGCTTTTTATAGCATTGAAGTGCAAACAAATATTTTTTTTAAATGCGTAGTTTCATTCCATGTGTAAGTGCCATTATACATTTTTTTTTTACCTCTTCCATCAGTTCGTATTGGTCATATTGATTACAAAGATCCCCAGTGGCCTAAGACACTGGCCTCCTAAGCCATGGATTGTGAGGTTTAGTCTTTGCTGAAGTGGCTGAAAGCAGAGTTGTGCAGCGGATGCGTGCTGGGCCCATAACCCAGAGGTTGATGGATCAAAAACATTTTCTGCTAACCAGCTTTTTATAGCATTTAAGTGCGAACAAATATTTTTTTTAAATGCGTAGTTTCATTCCATGTGTAAGTGCCATTATACATTTTTTTTTACCTCTTCCATCAGTTCGTATTGGTCATATTGATTACAAAGATCCCCAGTGGCCTAAGACACTGGCCTCCTAAGCCATGGATTGTGAGGTTTAGTCTTTGCTGAAGTGGCTGAAAGCAGAGTTGTGCAGCGGATGCGTGCTGGGCCCATAACCCAGAGGTTGATGGATCGAAAACATTTTCTGCTAACCAGCTTTTTATAGCATTCAAGTGCAAACAAATATTTTTTTTAAATGCGTAGTTTCATTCCATGTGTAAGTGCCATTATACATTTTTTTTTACCTCTTCCATCAGTTCGTATTGGTCATATTGATTACAAAGATCCCCAGTGGCCTAAGACACTGGCCTCCTAAGCCATGGATTGTGAGGTTTAGTCTTTGCTGAAGTGGCTGAAAGCAGAGTTGTGCAGCGGATGCGTGCTGGGCCCATAACCAGTTCGTACTGGTTGTGAAAGGTAGACATTGCCCCAGTGGCCTAATGGATAAGGCACTGGCCTCCTAAGCCAGGAATTGTGGGTTCAAGTCCCATCTGGGGTGGTCGGAAACTTTGTGGCCCAGCAGAAGCGTGCTAGGTCCATTACCCAGTGGTCGATGGATTGAAAACATTTTCTGCTAACCATAGCATTTAAGTGCCAAATTTTTTTTTTTTTTAAATGCGTAGTTTCATTCCATGTGTAAGTGCCATTATACATTTTTGTTTACCTCTTCCATCAGTTCGTATTGGTCATATCGATTAGACACTGGCCTCCTAAGCCATGGATTGTGAGGTTTAGTCTTTGCTGAAGTGGCTGAAAGCAGAGTTGTGCAGCGGATGCGTGCTGGGCCCATAACCCAGAGGTTGATGGATCGAAAACATTTTCTGCTAACCAGCTTTTTATAGCATTGAAGTGCAAACAAATATTTTTTTTAAATGCGTAGTTTCATTCCATGTGTAAGTGCCATTATACATTTTTTTTTTACCTCTTCCATCAGTTCGTATTGGTCATATTGATTACAAAGATCCCCAGTGGCCTAAGACACTGGCCTCCTAAGCCATGGATTGTGAGGTTTAGTCTTTGCTGAAGTGGCTGAAAGCAGAGTTGTGCAGCGGATGCGTGCTGGGCCCATAACCCAGAGGTTGATGGATCAAAAACATTTTCTGCTAACCAGCTTTTTATAGCATTTAAGTGCGAACAAATATTTTTTTTAAATGCGTAGTTTCATTCCATGTGTAAGTGCCATTATACATTTTTTTTTACCTCTTCCATCAGTTCGTATTGGTCATATTGATTACAAAGATCCCCAGTGGCCTAAGACACTGGCCTCCTAAGCCATGGATTGTGAGGTTTAGTCTTTGCTGAAGTGGCTGAAAGCAGAGTTGTGCAGCGGATGCGTGCTGGGCCCATAACCCAGAGGTTGATGGATCGAAAACATTTTCTGCTAACCAGCTTTTTATAGCATTCAAGTGCAAACAAATATTTTTTTTAAATGCGTAGTTTCATTCCATGTGTAAGTGCCATTATACATTTTTTTTTACCTCTTCCATCAGTTCGTATTGGTCATATTGATTACAAAGATCCCCAGTGGCCTAAGACACTGGCCTCCTAAGCCATGGATTGTGAGGTTTAGTCTTTGCTGAAGTGGCTGAAAGCAGAGTTGTGCAGCGGATGCGTGCTGGGCCCATAACCCAGAGGTTGATGGATCAAAAACATTTTCTGCTAACCAGCTTTTTATAGCATTTAAGTGCGAACAAATATTTTTTTTAAATGCGTAGTTTCATTCCATGTGTAAGTGCCATTATACATTTTTTTTTACCTCTTCCATCAGTTCGTATTGGTCATATTGATTACAAAGATCCCCAGTGGCCTAAGACACTGGCCTCCTAAGCCATGGATTGTGAGGTTTAGTCTTTGCTGAAGTGGCTGAAAGCAGAGTTGTGCAGCGGATGCGTGCTGGGCCCATAACCCAGAGGTTGATGGATCGAAAACATTTTCTGCTAACCAGCTTTTTATAGCATT
Source organism: Oncorhynchus mykiss (assembly GCF_057628025.1). NCBI lineage: Eukaryota > Metazoa > Chordata > Actinopteri > Salmoniformes > Salmonidae > Oncorhynchus > Oncorhynchus mykiss. The sequence goes on along the minus strand of NC_143028.1, from coordinate 24,479,264 downwards.
CAAGTGCAAACAAATATTTTTTTTAAATGCGTAGTTTCATTCCATGTGTAAGTGCCATTATACATTTTTTTTTACCTCTTCCATCAGTTCGTATTGGTCATATTGATTACAAAGATCCCCAGTGGCCTAAGACACTGGCCTCCTAAGCCATGGATTGTGAGGTTTAGTCTTTGCTGAAGTGGCTGAAAGCAGAGTTGTGCAGCGGATGCGTGCTGGGCCCATAACCAGTTCGTACTGGTTGTGAAAGGTAGACATTGCCCCAGTGGCCTAATGGATAAGGCACTGGCCTCCTAAGCCAGGAATTGTGGGTTCAAGTCCCATCTGGGGTGGTCGGAAACTTTGTGGCCCAGCAGAAGCGTGCTAGGTCCATTACCCAGTGGTCGATGGATCGAAAACATTTTCTGCTAACCATAGCATTTAAGTGCCAAATTTTTTTTTTTTTTAAATGCGTAGTTTCATTCCATGTGTAAGTGCCATTATACATTTTTGTTTACCTCTTCCATCAGTTCGTATTGGTCATATCGATTAGACACTGGCCTCCTAAGCCATGGATTGTGAGGTTTAGTCTTTGCTGAAGTGGCTGAAAGCAGAGTTGTGCAGCGGATGCATGCTGGGCCCATAACCCAGAGGTTGATGGATCGAAAACATTTTCTGCTAACCAGCTTTTTATAGCATTGAAGTGCAAACAAATATTTTTTTTAAATGCGTAGTTTCATTCCATGTGTAAGTGCCATTATACATTTTTTTTTTACCTCTTCCATCAGTTCGTATTGGTCATATTGATTACAAAGATCCCCAGTGGCCTAAGACACTGGCCTCCTAAGCCATGGATTGTGAGGTTTAGTCTTTGCTGAAGTGGCTGAAAGCAGAGTTGTGCAGCGGATGCGTGCTGGGCCCATAACCCAGAGGTTGATGGATCAAAAACATTTTCTGCTAACCAGCTTTTTATAGCATTTAAGTGCGAACAAATATTTTTTTTAAATGCGTAGTTTCATTCCATGTGTAAGTGCCATTATACATTTTTTTTTACCTCTTCCATCAGTTCGTATTGGTCATATTGATTACAAAGATCCCCAGTGGCCTAAGACACTGGCCTCCTAAGCCATGGATTGTGAGGTTTAGTCTTTGCTGAAGTGGCTGAAAGCAGAGTTGTGCAGCGGATGCGTGCTGGGCCCATAACCCAGAGGTTGATGGATCGAAAACATTTTCTGCTAACCAGCTTTTTATAGCATTCAAGTGCAAACAAATATTTTTTTTAAATGCGTAGTTTCATTCCATGTGTAAGTGCCATTATACATTTTTTTTTTACCTCTTCCATCAGTTCGTATTGGTCATATTGATTACAAAGATCCCCAGTGGCCTAAGACACTGGCCTCCTAAGCCATGGATTGTGAGGTTTAGTCTTTGCTGAAGTGGCTGAAAGCAGAGTTGTGCAGCGGATGCGTGCTGGGCCCATAACCCAGAGGTTGATGGATCAAAAACATTTTCTGCTAACCAGCTTTTTATAGCATTTAAGTGCGAACAAATATTTTTTTTAAATGCGTAGTTTCATTCCATGTGTAAGTGCCATTATACATTTTTTTTTACCTCTTCCATCAGTTCGTATTGGTCATATTGATTACAAAGATCCCCAGTGGCCTAAGACACTGGCCTCCTAAGCCATGGATTGTGAGGTTTAGTCTTTGCTGAAGTGGCTGAAAGCAGAGTTGTGCAGCGGATGCGTGCTGGGCCCATAACCCAGAGGTTGATGGATCGAAAACATTTTCTGCTAACCAGCTTTTTATAGCATTCAAGTGCAAACAAATATTTTTTTTAAATGCGTAGTTTCATTCCATGTGTAAGTGCCATTATACATTTTTTTTTACCTCTTCCATCAGTTCGTATTGGTCATATTGATTACAAAGATCCCCAGTGGCCTAAGACACTGGCCTCCTAAGCCATGGATTGTGAGGTTTAGTCTTTGCTGAAGTGGCTGAAAGCAGAGTTGTGCAGCGGATGCGTGCTGGGCCCATAACCCAGAGGTTGATGGATCAAAAACATTTTCTGCTAACCAGCTTTTTATAGCATTTAAGTGCGAACAAATATTTTTTTTAAATGCGTAGTTTCATTCCATGTGTAAGTGCCATTATACATTTTTTTTTACCTCTTCCATCAGTTCGTATTGGTCATATTGATTACAAAGATCCCCAGTGGCCTAAGACACTGGCCTCCTAAGCCATGGATTGTGAGGTTTAGTCTTTGCTGAAGTGGCTGAAAGCAGAGTTGTGCAGCGGATGCGTGCTGGGCCCATAACCCAGAGGTTGATGGATCGAAAACATTTTCTGCTAACCAGCTTTTTATAGCATTCAAGTGCAAACAAATATTTTTTTTAAATGCGTAGTTTCATTCCATGTGTAAGTGCCATTATACATTTTTTTTTACCTCTTCCATCAGTTCGTATTGGTCATATTGATTACAAAGATCCCCAGTGGCCTAAGACACTGGCCTCCTAAGCCATGGATTGTGAGGTTTAGTCTTTGCTGAAGTGGCTGAAAGCAGAGTTGTGCAGCGGATGCGTGCTGGGCCCATAACCAGTTCGTACTGGTTGTGAAAGGTAGACATTGCCCCAGTGGCCTAATGGATAAGGCACTGGCCTCCTAAGCCAGGAATTGTGGGTTCAAGTCCCATCTGGGGTGGTCGGAAACTTTGTGGCCCAGCAGAAGCGTGCTAGGTCCATTACCCAGTGGTCGATGGATCGAAAACATTTTCTGCTAACCATAGCATTTAAGTGCCAAATTTTTTTTTTTTTAAATGCGTAGTTTCATTCCATGTGTATGTGCCATTATACATTTTTGTTTACCTCTTCCATCAGTTCGTATTGGTCATATCGATTAGACACTGGCCTCCTAAGCCATGGATTGTGAGGTTTAGTCTTTGCTGAAGTGGCTGAAAGCAGAGTTGTGCAGCGGATGCGTGCTGGGCCCATAACCCAGAGGTTGATGGATCGAAAACATTTTCTGCTAACCAGCTTTTTATAGCATTGAAGTGCAAACAAATATTTTTTTTAAATGCGTAGTTTCATTCCATGTGTAAGTGCCATTATACATTTTTTTTTTACCTCTTCCATCAGTTCGTATTGGTCATATTGATTACAAAGATCCCCAGTGGCCTAAGACACTGGCCTCCTAAGCCATGGATTGTGAGGTTTAGTCTTTGCTGAAGTGGCTGAAAGCAGAGTTGTGCAGCGGATGCGTGCTGGGCCCATAACCCAGAGGTTGATGGATCGAAAACATTTTCTGCTAACCAGCTTTTTATAGCATTGAAGTGCAAACAAATATTTTTTTTAAATGCGTAGTTTCATTCCATGTGTAAGTGCCATTATACATTTTTTTTTTACCTCTTCCATCAGTTCGTATTGGTCATATTGATTACAAAGATCCCCAGTGGCCTAAGACACTGGCCTCCTAAGCCATGGATTGTGAGGTTTAGTCTTTGCTGAAGTGGCTGAAAGCAGAGTTGTGCAGCGGATGCGTGCTGGGCCCATAACCCAGAGGTTGATGGATCAAAAACATTTTCTGCTAACCAGCTTTTTATAGCATTTAAGTGCGAACAAATATTTTTTTTAAATGCGTAGTTTCATTCCATGTGTAAGTGCCATTATACATTTTTTTTTACCTCTTCCATCAGTTCGTATTGGTCATATTGATTACAAAGATCCCCAGTGGCCTAAGACACTGGCCTCCTAAGCCATGGATTGTGAGGTTTAGTCTTTGCTGAAGTGGCTGAAAGCAGAGTTGTGCAGCGGATGCGTGCTGGGCCCATAACCCAGAGGTTGATGGATCGAAAACATTTTCTGCTAACCAGCTTTTTATAGCATTCAAGTGCAAACAAATATTTTTTTTAAATGCGTAGTTTCATTCCATGTGTAAGTGCCATTATACATTTTTTTTTTACCTCTTCCATCAGTTCGTATTGGTCATATTGATTACAAAGATCCCCAGTGGCCTAAGACACTGGCCTCCTAAGCCATGGATTGTGAGGTTTAGTCTTTGCTGAAGTGGCTGAAAGCAGAGTTGTGCAGCGGATGCGTGCTGGGCCCATAACCCAGAGGTTGATGGATCGAAAACATTTTCTGCTAACCAGCTTTTTATAGCATTGAAGTGCAAACAAATATTTTTTTTAAATGCGTAGTTTCATTCCATGTGTAAGTGCCATTATACATTTTTTTTTTACCTCTTCCATCAGTTCGTATTGGTCATAATGATTACAAAGATCCCCAGTGGCCTAAGACACTGGCCTCCTAAGCCATGGATTGTGAGGTTTAGTCTTTGCTGAAGTGGCTGAAAGCAGAGTTGTGCAGCGGATGCGTGCTGGGCCCATAACCCAGAGGTTGATGGATCAAAAACATTTTCTGCTAACCAGCTTTTTATAGCATTTAAGTGCGAACAAATATTTTTTTTAAATGCGTAGTTTCATTCCATGTGTAAGTGCCATTATACATTTTTTTTTACCTCTTCCATCAGTTCGTATTGGTCATATTGATTACAAAGATCCCCAGTGGCCTAAGACACTGGCCTCCTAAGCCATGGATTGTGAGGTTTAGTCTTTGCTGAAGTGGCTGAAAGCAGAGTTGTGCAGCGGATGCGTGCTGGGCCCATAACCCAGAGGTTGATGGATCGAAAACATTTTCTGCTAACCAGCTTTTTATAGCATTCAAGTGCAAACAAATATTTTTTTTAAATGCGTAGTTTCATTCCATGTGTAAGTGCCATTATACATTTTTTTTTACCTCTTCCATCAGTTCGTATTGGTCATATTGATTACAAAGATCCCCAGTGGCCTAAGACACTGGCCTCCTAAGCCATGGATTGTGAGGTTTAGTCTTTGCTGAAGTGGCTGAAAGCAGAGTTGTGCAGCGGATGCGTGCTGGGCCCATAACCCAGAGGTTGATGGATCAAAAACATTTTCTGCTAACCAGCTTTTTATAGCATTTAAGTGCGAACAAATATTTTTTTTAAATGCGTAGTTTCATTCCATGTGTAAGTGCCATTATACATTTTTTTTTACCTCTTCCATCAGTTCGTATTGGTCATATTGATTACAAAGATCCCCAGTGGCCTAAGACACTGGCCTCCTAAGCCATGGATTGTGAGGTTTAGTCTTTGCTGAAGTGGCTGAAAGCAGAGTTGTGCAGCGGATGCGTGCTGGGCCCATAACCCAGAGGTTGATGGATCGAAAACATTTTCTGCTAACCAGCTTTTTATAGCATTCAAGTGCAAACAAATATTTTTTTTAAATGCGTAGTTTCATTCCATGTGTAAGTGCCATTATACATTTTTTTTTACCTCTTCCATCAGTTCGTATTGGTCATATTGATTACAAAGATCCCCAGTGGCCTAAGACACTGGCCTCCTAAGCCATGGATTGTGAGGTTTAGTCTTTGCTGAAGTGGCTGAAAGCAGAGTTGTGCAGCGGATGCGTGCTGGGCCCATAACCAGTTCGTACTGGTTGTGAAAGGTAGACATTGCCCCAGTGGCCTAATGGATAAGGCACTGGCCTCCTAAGCCAGGAATTGTGGGTTCAAGTCCCATCTGGGGTGGTCGGAAACTTTGTGGCCCAGCAGAAGTGTGCTAGGTCCATTACCCAGTGGTCGATGGATCGAAAACATTTTCTGCTAACCATAGCATTTAAGTGCCAAATTTTTTTTTTTTTAAATGCGTAGTTTCATTCCATGTGTAAGTGCCATTATACATTTTTGTTTACCTCTTCCATCAGTTCGTATTGGTCATATCGATTAGACACTGGCCTCCTAAGCCATGGATTGTGAGGTTTAGTCTTTGCTGAAGTGGCTGAAAGCAGAGTTGTGCAGCGGATGCGTGCTGGGCCCATAACCCAGAGGTTGATGGATCGAAAACATTTTCTGCTAACCAGCTTTTTATAGCATTGAAGTGCAAACAAATATTTTTTTTAAATGCGTAGTTTCATTCCATGTGTAAGTGCCATTATACATTTTTTTTTTACCTCTTCCATCAGTTCGTATTGGTCATATTGATTACAAAGATCCCCAGTGGCCTAAGACACTGGCCTCCTAAGCCATGGATTGTGAGGTTTAGTCTTTGCTGAAGTGGCTGAAAGCAGAGTTGTGCAGCGGATGCGTGCTGGGCCCATAACCCAGAGGTTGATGGATCGAAAACATTTTCTGCTAACCAGCTTTTTATAGCATTGAAGTGCAAACAAATATTTTTTTTAAATGCGTAGTTTCATTCCATGTGTAAGTGCCATTATACATTTTTTTTTTACCTCTTCCATCAGTTCGTATTGGTCATATTGATTACAAAGATCCCCAGTGGCCTAAGACACTGGCCTCCTAAGCCATGGATTGTGAGGTTTAGTCTTTGCTGAAGTGGCTGAAAGCAGAGTTGTGCAGCGGATGCGTGCTGGGCCCATAACCCAGAGGTTGATGGATCAAAAACATTTTCTGCTAACCAGCTTTTTATAGCATTTAAGTGCGAACAAATATTTTTTTTAAATGCGTAGTTTCATTCCATGTGTAAGTGCCATTATAAATTTTTTTTTACCTCTTCCATCAGTTCGTATTGGTCATATTGATTACAAAGATCCCCAGTGGCCTAAGACACTGGCCTCCTAAGCCATGGATTGTGAGGTTTAGTCTTTGCTGAAGTGGCTGAAAGCAGAGTTGTGCAGCGGATGCGTGCTGGGCCCATAACCCAGAGGTTGATGGATCAAAAACATTTTCTGCTAACCAGCTTTTTATAGCATTTAAGTGCGAACAAATATTTTTTTTAAATGCGTAGTTTCATTCCATGTGTAAGTGCCATTATACATTTTTTTTTACCTCTTCCATCAGTTCGTATTGGTCATATTGATTACAAAGATCCCCAGTGGCCTAAGACACTGGCCTCCTAAGCCATGGATTGTGAGGTTTAGTCTTTGCTGAAGTGGCTGAAAGCAGAGTTGTGCAGCGGATGCGTGCTGGGCCCATAACCCAGAGGTTGATGGATCGAAAACATTTTCTGCTAACCAGCTTTTTATAGCATTCAAGTGCAAACAAATATTTTTTTTAAATGCGTAGTTTCATTCCATGTGTAAGTGCCATTATACATTTTTTTTTACCTCTTCCATCAGTTCGTATTGGTCATATTGATTACAAAGATCCCCAGTGGCCTAAGACACTGGCCTCCTAAGCCATGGATTGTGAGGTTTAGTCTTTGCTGAAGTGGCTGAAAGCAGAGTTGTGCAGCGGATGCGTGCTGGGCCCATAACCCAGAGGTTGATGGATCAAAAACATTTTCTGCTAACCAGCTTTTTATAGCATTTAAGTGCGAACAAATATTTTTTTTAAATGCGTAGTTTCATTCCATGTGTAAGTGCCATTATACATTTTTTTTTACCTCTTCCATCAGTTCGTATTGGTCATATTGATTACAAAGATCCCCAGTGGCCTAAGACACTGGCCTCCTAAGCCATGGATTGTGAGGTTTAGTCTTTGCTGAAGTGGCTGAAAGCAGAGTTGTGCAGCGGATGCGTGCTGGGCCCATAACCCAGAGGTTGATGGATCGAAAACATTTTCTGCTAACCAGCTTTTTATAGCATTCAAGTGCAAACAAATATTTTTTTTAAATGCGTAGTTTCATTCCATGTGTAAGTGCCATTATACATTTTTTTTTACCTCTTCCATCAGTTCGTATTGGTCATATTGATTACAAAGATCCCCAGTGGCCTAAGACACTGGCCTCCTAAGCCATGGATTGTGAGGTTTAGTCTTTGCTGAAGTGGCTGAAAGCAGAGTTGTGCAGCGGATGCGTGCTGGGCCCATAACCCAGAGGTTGATGGATCAAAAACATTTTCTGCTAACCAGCTTTTTATAGCATTTAAGTGCGAACAAATATTTTTTTTAAATGCGTAGTTTCATTCCATGTGTAAGTGCCATTATACATTTTTTTTTTACCTCTTCCATCAGTTCGTATTGGTCATATTGATTACAAAGATCCCCAGTGGCCTAAGACACTGGCCTCCTAAGCCATGGATTGTGAGGTTTAGTCTTTGCTGAAGTGGCTGAAAGCAGAGTTGTGCAGCGGATGCGTGCTGGGCCCATAACCCAGAGGTTGATGGATCAAAAACATTTTCTGCTAACCAGCTTTTTATAGCATTTAAGTGCGAACAAATATTTTTTTTAAATGCGTAGTTTCATTCCATGTGTAAGTGCCATTATACATTTTTTTTTACCTCTTCCATCAGTTCGTATTGGTCATATTGATTACAAAGATCCCCAGTGGCCTAAGACACTGGCCTCCTAAGCCATGGATTGTGAGGTTTAGTCTTTGCTGAAGTGGCTGAAAGCAGAGTTGTGCAGCGGATGCGTGCTGGGCCCATAACCCAGAGGTTGATGGATCGAAAACATTTTCTGCTAACCAGCTTTTTATAGCATTCAAGTGCAAACAAATATTTTTTTTAAATGCGTAGTTTCATTCCATGTGTAAGTGCCATTATACATTTTTTTTTACCTCTTCCATCAGTTCGTATTGGTCATATTGATTACAAAGATCCCCAGTGGCCTAAGACACTGGCCTCCTAAGCCATGGATTGTGAGGTTTAGTCTTTGCTGAAGTGGCTGAAAGCAGAGTTGTGCAGCGGATGCGTGCTGGGCCCATAACCCAGAGGTTGATGGATCAAAAACATTTTCTGCTAACCAGCTTTTTATAGCATTTAAGTGCGAACAAATATTTTTTTTAAATGCGTAGTTTCATTCCATGTGTAAGTGCCATTATACATTTTTTTTTACCTCTTCCATCAGTTCGTATTGGTCATATTGATTACAAAGATCCCCAGTGGCCTAAGACACTGGCCTCCTAAGCCATGGATTGTGAGGTTTAGTCTTTGCTGAAGTGGCTGAAAGCAGAGTTGTGCAGCGGATGCGTGCTGGGCCCATAACCCAGAGGTTGATGGATCGAAAACATTTTCTGCTAACCAGCTTTTTATAGCATTCAAGTGCAAACAAATATTTTTTTTAAATGCGTAGTTTCATTCCATGTGTAAGTGCCATTATACATTTTTTTTTACCTCTTCCATCAGTTCGTATTGGTCATATTGATTACAAAGATCCCCAGTGGCCTAAGACACTGGCCTCCTAAGCCATGGATTGTGAGGTTTAGTCTTTGCTGAAGTGGCTGAAAGCAGAGTTGTGCAGCGGATGCGTGCTGGGCCCATAACCCAGAGGTTGATGGATCGAAAACATTTTCTGCTAACCAGCTTTTTATAGCATTTAAGTGCGAACAAATATTTTTTAAAAATGCGTAGTTTCATTCCATGTGTAAGTGCCATTATACATTTTTTTTTACCTCTTCCATCAGTTCGTATTGGTCATATTGATTACAAAGATCCCCAGTGGCCTAAGACACTGGCCTCCTAAGCCATGGATTGTGAGGTTTAGTCTTTGCTGAAGTGGCTGAAAGCAGAGTTGTGCAGCGGATGCGTGCTGGGCCCATAACCCAGAGGTTGATGGATCAAAAACATTTTCTGCTAACCAGCTTTTTATAGCATTTAAGTGCGAACAAATATTTTTTTAAAATGCGTAGTTTCATTCCATGTGTAAGTGCCATTATACATTTTTTTTTACCTCTTCCATCAGTTCGTATTGGTCATATTGATTACAAAGATCCCCAGTGGCCTAAGACACTGGCCTCCTAAGCCATGGATTGTGAGGTTTAGTCTTTGCTGAAGTGGCTGAAAGCAGAGTTGTGCAGCGGATGCGTGCTGGGCCCATAACCAGTTCGTACTGGTTGTGAAAGATAGACATTGCCCCAGTGGCCTAATGGATAAGGCACTGGCCTCCTAAGCCAGGAATTGTGGGTTCAAGTCCCATCTGGGGTGGTCGGAAACATTGTGGCCCAGCAGAAGCGTGCTAGGTCCATTACCCAGTGGTCGATGGATCGAAAACATTTTCTGCAAACCATAGCATTTAAGTGCCAAATTTTTTTTTTTTTTAAATGCGTAGTTTCATTCCATGTGTAAGTGCCATTATACATTTTTGTTTACCTCTTCCATCAGTTCGTATTGGTCATATCGATTAGACACTGGCCTCCTAAGCCATGGATTGTGAGGTTTAGTCTTTGCTGAAGTGGCTGAAAGCAGAGTTGTGCAGCGGATGCGTGCTGGGCCCATAACCCAGAGGTTGATGGATCGAAAACATTTTCTGCTAACCAGCTTTTTATAGCATTCAAGTGCAAACAAATATTTTTTTTAAATGCGTAGTTTCATTCCATGTGTAAGTGCCATTATACATTTTTTTTTACCTCTTCCATCAGTTCGTATTGGTCATATTGATTACAAAGATCCCCAGTGGCCTAAGACACTGGCCTCCTAAGCCATGGATTGTGAGGTTTAGTCTTTGCTGAAGTGGCTGAAAGCAGAGTTGTGCAGCGGATGCGTGCTGGGCCCATAACCCAGAGGTTGATGGATCAAAAACATTTTCTGCTAACCAGCTTTTTATAGCATTTAAGTGCGAACAAATATTTTTTTTAAATGCGTAGTTTCATTCCATGTGTAAGTGCCATTATACATTTTTTGTTACCTCTTCCATCAGTTCGTATTGGTCATATTGATTACAAAGATCCCCAGTGGCCTAAGACACTGGCCTCCTAAGCCATGGATTGTGAGGTTTAGTCTTTGCTGAAGTGGCTGAAAGCAGAGTTGTGCAGCGGATGCGTGCTGGGCCCATAACCCAGAGGTTGATGGATCGAAAACATTTTCTGCTAACCAGCTTTTTATAGCATTCAAGTGCAAACAAATGTTTTTTTTAAATGCGTAGTTTCATTCCATGTGTAAGTGCCATTATACATTTTTTTTTACCTCTTCCATCAGTTCGTATTGGTCATATTGATTACAAAGATCCCCAGTGGCCTAAGACACTGGCCTCCTAAGCCATGGATTTTGAGGTTTAGTCTTTGCTGAAGTGGCTGAAAGCAGAGTTGTGCAGCGGATGCGTGCTGGGCCCATAACCCAGAGGTTGATGGATCAAAAACATTTTCTGCTAACCAGCTTTTTATAGCATTTAAGTGCGAACAAATATTTTTTTAAAATGCGTAGTTTCATTCCATGTGTAAGTGCCATTATACATTTTTTTTTACCTCTTCCATCAGTTCGTATTGGTCATATTGATTACAAAGATCCCCAGTGGCCTAAGACACTGGCCTCCTAAGCCATGGATTGTGAGGTTTAGTCTTTGCTGAAGTGGCTGAAAGCAGAGTTGTGCAGCGGATGCGTGCTGGGCCCATAACCAGTTCGTACTGGTTGTGAAAGGTAGACATTGCCCCAGTGGCCTAATGGATAAGGCACTGGCCTCCTAAGCCAGGAATTGTGGGTTCAAGTCCCATCTGGGGTGGTCGGAAACATTGTGGCCCAGCAGAAGCGTGCTAGGTCCATTACCCAGTGGTCGATGGATCGAAAAAATTTTCTGCTAACCATAGCATTTAAGTGCCAAATTTTTTATTTTTTTAAATGCGTAGTTTCATTCCATGTGTAAGTGCCATTATACATTTTTGTTTACCTCTTCCATCAGTTCGTATTGGTCATATCGATTAGACACTGGCCTCCTAAGCCATGGATTGTGAGGTTTAGTCTTTGCTGAAGTGGCTGAAAGCAGAGTTGTGCAGCGGATGCGTGCTGGGCCCATAACCCAGAGGTTGATGGATCGAAAACATTTTCTGCTAACCAGCTTTTTATAGCATTCAAGTGCAAACAAATATTTTTTTTAAATGCGTAGTTTCATTCCATGTGTAAGTGCCATTATACATTTTTTTTTACCTCTTCCATCAGTTCGTATTGGTCATATTGATTACAAAGATCCCCAGTGGCCTAAGACACTGGCCTCCTAAGCCATGGATTGTGAGGTTTAGTCTTTGCTGAAGTGGCTGAAAGCAGAGTTGTGCAGCGGATGCGTGCTGGGCCCATAACCCAGAGGTTGATGGATCGAAAACATTTTCTGCTAACCAGCTTTTTATAGCATTTAAGTGCGAACAAATATTTTTTAAAAATGCGTAGTTTCATTCCATGTGTAAGTGCCATTATACATTTTTTTTTACCTCTTCCATCAGTTCGTATTGGTCATATTGATTACAAAGATCCCCAGTGGCCTAAGACACTGGCCTCCTAAGCCATGGATTGTGAGGTTTAGTCTTTGCTGAAGTGGCTGAAAGCAGAGTTGTGCAGCGGATGCGTGCTGGGCCCATAACCCAGAGGTTGATGGATCAAAAACATTTTCTGCTAACCAGCTTTTTATAGCATTTAAGTGCGAACAAATATTTTTTTAAAATGCGTAGTTTCATTCCATGTGTAAGTGCCATTATACATTTTTTTTTACCTCTTCCATCAGTTCGTATTGGTCATATTGATTACAAAGATCCCCAGTGGCCTAAGACACTGGCCTCCTAAGCCATGGATTGTGAGGTTTAGTCTTTGCTGAAGTGGCTGAAAGCAGAGTTGTGCAGCGGATGCGTGCTGGGCCCATAACCCAGAGGTTGATGGATCGAAAACATTTTCTGCTAACCAGCTTTTTATAGCATTTAAGTGCGAACAAATATTTTTTAAAAATGCGTAGTTTCATTCCATGTGTAAGTGCCATTATACATTTTTTTTTACCTCTTCCATCAGTTCGTATTGGTCATATTGATTACAAAGATCCCCAGTGGCCTAAGACACTGGCCTCCTAAGCCATGGATTGTGAGGTTTAGTCTTTGCTGAAGTGGCTGAAAGCAGAGTTGTGCAGCGGATGCGTGCTGGGCCCATAACCCAGAGGTTGATGGATCAAAAACATTTTCTGCTAACCAGCTTTTTATAGCATTTAAGTGCGAACAAATATTTTTTTAAAATGCGTAGTTTCATTCCATGTGTAAGTGCCATTATACATTTTTTTTTACCTCTTCCATCAGTTCGTATTGGTCATATTGATTACAAAGATCCCCAGTGGCCTAAGACACTGGCCTCCTAAGCCATGGATTGTGAGGTTTAGTCTTTGCTGAAGTGGCTGAAAGCAGAGTTGTGCAGCGGATGCGTGCTGGGCCCATAACCAGTTCGTACTGGTTGTGAAAGATAGACATTGCCCCAGTGGCCTAATGGATAAGGCACTGGCCTCCTAAGCCAGGAATTGTGGGTTCAAGTCCCATCTGGGGTGGTCGGAAACATTGTGGCCCAGCAGAAGCGTGCTAGGTCCATTACCCAGTGGTCGATGGATCGAAAAAATTTTCTGCTAACCATAGCATTTAAGTGCCAAATTTTTTATTTTTTTAAATGCGTAGTTTCATTCCATGTGTAAGTGCCATTATACATTTTTGTTTACCTCTTCCATCAGTTCGTATTGGTCATATCGATTAGACACTGGCCTCCTAAGCCATGGATTGTGAGGTTTAGTCTTTGCTGAAGTGGCTGAAAGCAGAGTTGTGCAGCGGATGCGTGCTGGGCCCATAACCCAGAGGTTGATGGATCGAAAACATTTTCTGCTAACCAGCTTTTTATAGCATTCAAGTGCAAACAAATATTTTTTTTAAATGCGTAGTTTCATTCCATGTGTAAGTGCCATTATACATTTTTTTTTACCTCTTCCATCAGTTCGTATTGGTCATATTGATTACAAAGATCCCCAGTGGCCTAAGACACTGGCCTCCTAAGCCATGGATTGTGAGGTTTAGTCTTTGCTGAAGTGGCTGAAAGCAGAGTTGTGCAGCGGATGCGTGCTGGGCCCATAACCCAGAGGTTGATGGATCGAAAACATTTTCTGCTAACCAGCTTTTTATAGCATTTAAGTGCGAACAAATATTTTTTAAAAATGCGTAGTTTCATTCCATGTGTAAGTGCCATTATACATTTTTTTTTACCTCTTCCATCAGTTCGTATTGGTCATATTGATTACAAAGATCCCCAGTGGCCTAAGACACTGGCCTCCTAAGCCATGGATTGTGAGGTTTAGTCTTTGCTGAAGTGGCTGAAAGCAGAGTTGTGCAGCGGATGCGTGCTGGGCCCATAACCCAGAGGTTGATGGATCAAAAACATTTTCTGCTAACCAGCTTTTTATAGCATTTAAGTGCGAACAAATATTTTTTTAAAATGCGTAGTTTCATTCCATGTGTAAGTGCCATTATACATTTTTTTTTACCTCTTCCATCAGTTCGTATTGGTCATATTGATTACAAAGATCCCCAGTGGCCTAAGACACTGGCCTCCTAAGCCATGGATTGTGAGGTTTAGTCTTTGCTGAAGTGGCTGAAAGCAGAGTTGTGCAGCGGATGCGTGCTGGGCCCATAACCAGTTCGTACTGGTTGTGAAAGATAGACATTGCCCCAGTGGCCTAATGGATAAGGCACTGGCCTCCTAAGCCAGGAATTGTGGGTTCAAGTCCCATCTGGGGTGGTCGGAAACATTGTGGCCCAGCAGAAGCGTGCTAGGTCCATTACCCAGTGGTCGATGGATCGAAAACATTTTCTGCAAACCATAGCATTTAAGTGCCAAATTTTTTTTTTTTTTAAATGCGTAGTTTCATTCCATGTGTAAGTGCCATTATACATTTTTGTTTACCTCTTCCATCAGTTCGTATTGGTCATATCGATTAGACACTGGCCTCCTAAGCCATGGATTGTGAGGTTTAGTCTTTGCTGAAGTGGCTGAAAGCAGAGTTGTGCAGCGGATGCGTGCTGGGCCCATAACCCAGAGGTTGATGGATCGAAAACATTTTCTGCTAACCAGCTTTTTATAGCATTCAAGTGCAAACAAATATTTTTTTTAAATGCGTAGTTTCATTCCATGTGTAAGTGCCATTATACATTTTTTTTTACCTCTTCCATCAGTTCGTATTGGTCATATTGATTACAAAGATCCCCAGTGGCCTAAGACACTGGCCTCCTAAGCCATGGATTGTGAGGTTTAGTCTTTGCTGAAGTGGCTGAAAGCAGAGTTGTGCAGCGGATGCGTGCTGGGCCCATAACCCAGAGGTTGATGGATCAAAAACATTTTCTGCTAACCAGCTTTTTATAGCATTTAAGTGCGAACAAATATTTTTTTTAAATGCGTAGTTTCATTCCATGTGTAAGTGCCATTATACATTTTTTGTTACCTCTTCCATCAGTTCGTATTGGTCATATTGATTACAAAGATCCCCAGTGGCCTAAGACACTGGCCTCCTAAGCCATGGATTGTGAGGTTTAGTCTTTGCTGAAGTGGCTGAAAGCAGAGTTGTGCAGCGGATGCGTGCTGGGCCCATAACCCAGAGGTTGATGGATCGAAAACATTTTCTGCTAACCAGCTTTTTATAGCATTCAAGTGCAAACAAATGTTTTTTTTAAATGCGTAGTTTCATTCCATGTGTAAGTGCCATTATACATTTTTTTTTACCTCTTCCATCAGTTCGTATTGGTCATATTGATTACAAAGATCCCCAGTGGCCTAAGACACTGGCCTCCTAAGCCATGGATTTTGAGGTTTAGTCTTTGCTGAAGTGGCTGAAAGCAGAGTTGTGCAGCGGATGCGTGCTGGGCCCATAACCCAGAGGTTGATGGATCAAAAACATTTTCTGCTAACCAGCTTTTTATAGCATTTAAGTGCGAACAAATATTTTTTTAAAATGCGTAGTTTCATTCCATGTGTAAGTGCCATTATACATTTTTTTTTACCTCTTCCATCAGTTCGTATTGGTCATATTGATTACAAAGATCCCCAGTGGCCTAAGACACTGGCCTCCTAAGCCATGGATTGTGAGGTTTAGTCTTTGCTGAAGTGGCTGAAAGCAGAGTTGTGCAGCGGATGCGTGCTGGGCCCATAACCAGTTCGTACTGGTTGTGAAAGGTAGACATTGCCCCAGTGGCCTAATGGATAAGGCACTGGCCTCCTAAGCCAGGAATTGTGGGTTCAAGTCCCATCTGGGGTGGTCGGAAACATTGTGGCCCAGCAGAAGCGTGCTAGGTCCATTACCCAGTGGTCGATGGATCGAAAACATTTTCTGCTAACCATAGCATTTAAGTGCCAAATTTTTTTTTTTTTTTAAATGCGTAGTTTCATTCCATGTGTAAGTGCCATTATACATTTTTGTTTACCTCTTCCATCAGTTCGTATTGGTCATATCGATTAGACACTGGCCTCCTAAGCCATGGATTGTGAGGTTTAGTCTTTGCTGAAGTGGCTGAAAGCAGAGTTGTGCAGCGGATGCGTGCTGGGCCCATAACCCAGAGGTTGATGGATCGAAAACATTTTCTGCTAACCAGCTTTTTATAGCATTCAAGTGCAAACAAATGTTTTTTTTAAATGCGTAGTTTCATTCCATGTGTAAGTGCCATTATACATTTTTTTTTACCTCTTCCATCAGTTCGTATTGGTCATATTGATTACAAAGATCCCCAGTGGCCTAAGACACTGGCCTCCTAAGCCATGGATTGTGAGGTTTAGTCTTTGCTGAAGTGGCTGAAAGCAGAGTTGTGCAGCGGATGCGTGCTGGGCCCATAACCCAGAGGTTGATGGATCAAAAACATTTTCTGCTAACCAGCTTTTTATAGCATTTAAGTGCGAACAAATATTTTTTTAAAATGCGTAGTTTCATTCCATGTGTAAGTGCCATTATACATTTTTTTTTACCTCTTCCATCAGTTCGTATTGGTCATATTGATTACAAAGATCCCCAGTGGCCTAAGACACTGGCCTCCTAAGCCATGGATTGTGAGGTTTAGTCTTTGCTGAAGTGGCTGAAAGCAGAGTTGTGCAGCGGATGCGTGCTGGGCCCATAACCAGTTCGTACTGGATGTAAAAGGTAGACATTGCCCCAGTGGCCTAATGGATAAGGCACTGTCCTCCTAAGCCAGGAATTGTGGGTTCAAGTCCCATCTGGGGTGGTCGGAAACATTGTGGCCCAGCAGAAGCGTGCTAGGTCCAGTGGTCGATGGATCGAAAACATTTTCTGCTAACCATAGCATTTAAGTGCCAAAATTTTTTTTTTTTTAAATGCGTAGTTTCATTCCATGTGTAAGTGCCATTATACATTTTTGTTTACCTCTTCCATCAGTTCGTATTGGTCATATTGATTAGACACTGGCCTCCTAAGCCATGGATTGTGAGGTTTAGTCTTTGCTGAAGTGGCTGAAAGCAGAGTTGTGCAGCGGATGCGTGCTGGGCCCATAACCCAGAGGTTGATGGATCGAAAACATTTTCTGCTAACCAGCTTTTTATAGCATTCAAGTGCAAACAAATATTTTTTTTAAATGCGTAGTTTCATTCCATGTGTAAGTGCCATTATACATTTTTTTTTTACCTCTTCCATCAGTTCGTATTGGTCATATTGATTACAAAGATCCCCAGCGGCCTAAGACACTGGCCTCCTAAGCCATGGATTGTGAGGTTTAGTCTTTGCTGAAGTGGCTGAAAGCAGAGTTGTGCAGCGGATGCGTGCTTGGCCCATAACCAGTTCGTACTGGTTGTGAAAGGTAGACATTGCCCCAGTGGCCTAATGGATAAGTCACTGTCTTCCTAAGCCAGGAATTGTGGGTTCAAGTCCCATCTGGGGTGGTCGGAAACATTGTGGCCCAGCAGAAGCGTGCTAGGTCCATTACCCAGTGGTCGATGGATCGAAAACATTTTCTGCTAACCATAGCATTTAAGTGCCCAAAATTATTTTTTTTTAAATGCGTAGTTTCATTCCATGTGTAAGTGCCATTATACATTTTTTTTACCTCTTCCATCAGTTCGTATTGGTCATATCGATTAGACACTGGCCTCCTAAGCCATGGATTGTGAGGTTTAGTCTTTGCTGAAGTGGCTGAAAGCAGAGTTGTGCAGCGGATGCGTGCTGGGCCCATAACCCAGAGGTTGATGGATCGAAAACATTTTCTGCTAACCAGCTTTTTATAGCATTCAAGTGCAAACAAATATTTTTTTTAAATGCGTAGTTCCATTCCATGTGTAAGTGCCATTATACATTTTTTTTTACCTCTTCCATCAGTTCGTATTGGTCATATTGATTACAAAGATCCCCAGTGGCCTAAGACACTGGCCTCCTAAGCCATGGATTGTGAGGTTTAGTCTTTGCTGAAGTGGCTGAAAGCAGAGTTGTGCAGCGGATGCGTGCTGGGCCCATAACCCAGAGGTTGATGGATCAAAAACATTTTCTGCTAACCAGCTTTTTATAGCATTTAAGTGCGAACAAATATTTTTTTAAAATGCGTAGTTTCATTCCATGTGTAAGTGCCATTATACATTTTTTTTTACCTCTTCCATCAGTTCGTATTGGTCATATTGATTACAAAGATCCCCAGTGGCCTAAGACACTGGCCTCCTAAGCCATGGATTGTGAGGTTTAGTCTTTGCTGAAGTGGCTGAAAGCAGAGTTGTGCAGCGGATGCGTGCTTGGCCCATAACCAGTTCGTACTGGTTGTGAAAGGTAGACATTGCCCCAGTGGCCTAATGGATATGTCACTGTCCTCTAAGCCAGGAATTGTGGGTTCAAGTCCCATCTGGGGTGGTCGGAAACATTGTGGCGCAGCAGAAGCGTGCTAGGTCCAGTGGTCGATGGATCGAAAACATTTTCTGCTAACCATAGCATTTAAGTGCCCCAAATTTTTTTTTTTAAATGCGTAGTTTCATTCCATGTGTAAGTGCCATTATACATTTTTGTTTACCTCTTCCATCAGTTCGTATTGGTCATATCGATTAGACACTGGCCTCCTAAGCCATGGATTGTGAGGTTTAGTCTTTGCTGAAGTGGCTGAAAGCAGAGTTGTGCAGCGGATGCGTGCTGGGCCCATAACCCAGAGGTTGATGGATCGAAAACATTTTCTGCTAACCAGCTTTTTATAGCATTCAAGTGCAAACAAATATTTTTTTTAAATGCATAGTTCCATTCCATGTGTAAGTGCCATTATACATTTTTTTTTACCTCTTCCATCAGTTCGTATTGGTCATATTGATTACAAAGATCCCCAGTGGCCCAAGACACTGGCCTCCTAAGCCATGGATTGTGAGGTTTAGTCTTTGCTGAAGTGGCTGAAAGCAGAGTTGTGCAGCGGATGCGTGCTGGGCCCATAACCCAGAGGTTGATGGATCGAAAACATTTTCTGCTAACCAGCTTTTTATAGCATTCAAGTGCAAACAAATATTTTTTTTAAATGCGTAGTTTCATTCCATGTGTAAGTGCCATTATACATTTTTTTTTACCTCTTCCATCAGTTCGTATTGGTCATATTGATTACAAAGATCCCCAGTGGCCTAAGACACTGGCCTCCTAAGCCATGGATTGTGAGGTTTAGTCTTTGCTGAAGTGGCTGAAAGCAGAGTTGTGCAGCGGATGCGTGCTGGGCCCATAACCCAGAGGTTGATGGATCAAAAACATTTTCTGCTAACCAGCTTTTTATAGCATTTAAGTGCGGACAAATATTTTTTTTAAATGCGTAGTTTCATTCCATGTGTAAGTGCCATTATACATTTTTTTTTACCTCTTCCATCAGTTCGTATTGGTCATATTGATTACAAAGATCCCCAGTGGCCTAAGACACTGGCCTCCTAAGCCATGGATTGTGAGGTTTAGTCTTTGCTGAAGTGGCTGAAAGCAGAGTTGTGCAGCGGATGCGTGCTGGGCCCATAACCAGTTCGTACTGGTTGTGAAAGGTAGACATTGCCCCAGTGGCCTAATGGATAAGGCACTGGCCTCCTAAGCCAGGAATTGTGGGTTCAAGTCCCATCTGGGGTGGTTGGAAACATTGTGGCCCAGCAGAAGCGTGCTAGGTCCATTACCCAGTGGTTGATGGATCGAAAACATTTTCTGCTAACCATAGCATTTAAGTGCCAACATTTTTTTTTTTTTAAATGCGTAGTTTCATTCCATGTGTAAGTGCCATTATACATTTTTGTTTACCTCTTCCATCAGTTCGTATTGGTCATATCGATTAGACACTGGCCTCCTAAGCCATGGATTGTGAGGTTTAGTCTTTGCTGAAGTGGCTGAAAGCAGAGTTGTGCAGCGGATGCGTGCTGGGCCCATAACCCAGAGATGGATCGAAAACATTTTCTGCTAACCAGCTTTTTATAGCATTTAAGTGCAAACAAATATTTTTTTTAAATGCGTAGTTTCATTCCATGTGTAAGTGCCATTATACATTTTTTTTTACCTCTTCCATCAGTTCGTATTGGTCATATTGATTACAAAGATCCCCAGTGGCCTAAGACACTGGCCTCCTAAGCCATGGATTGTGAGGTTTAGTCTTTGCTGAAGTGGCTGAAAGCAGAGTTGTGCAGCGGATGCGTGCTGGGCCCATAACCCAGAGGTTGATGGATCAAAAACATTTTCTGCTAACCAGCTTTTTATAGCATTTAAGTGCGAACAAATATTTTTTTAAAATGCGTAGTTTCATTCCATGTGTAAGTGCCATTATACATTTTTTTTTACCTCTTCCATCAGTTCGTATTGGTCATATTGATTACAAAGATCCCCAGTGGCCTAAGACACTGGCCTCCTAAGCCATGGATTGTGAGGTTTAGTCTTTGCTGAAGTGGCTGAAAGCAGAGTTGTGCAGCGGATGCGTGCTTGGCCCATAACCAGTTCGTACTGGTTGTGAAAGGTAGACATTGCCCCAGTGGCCTAATGGATAAGTCACTGTCCTCCTAAGCCAGGAATTGTGGGTTCAAGTCCCATCTGGGGTGGTCGGAAACATTGTGGCGCAGCAGAAGCGTGCTAGGTCCAGTGGTCGATGGATCGAAAACATTTTCTGCTAACCATAGCATTTAAGTGCCCCAAATTTTTTTTTTTTAAATGCGTAGTTTCATTCCATGTGTAAGTGCCATTATACATTTTTGTTTACCTCTTCCATCAGTTCGTATTGGTCATATCGATTAGACACTGGCCTCCTAAGCCATGGATTGTGAGGTTTAGTCTTTGCTGAAGTGGCTGAAAGCAGAGTTGTGCAGCGGATGCGTGCTGGGCCCATAACCCAGAGGTTGATGGATCGAAAACATTTTCTGCTAACCAGCTTTTTATAGCATTCAAGTGCAAACAAATATTTTTTTTAAATGCATAGTTCCATTCCATGTGTAAGTGCCATTATACATTTTTTTTTACCTCTTCCATCAGTTCGTATTGGTCATATTGATTACAAAGATCCCCAGTGGCCTAAGACACTGGCCTCCTAAGCCATGGATTGTGAGGTTTAGTCTTTGCTGAAGTGGCTGAAAGCAGAGTTGTGCAGCGGATGCGTGCTGGGCCCATAACCCAGAGGTTGATGGATCGAAAACATTTTCTGCTAACCAGCTTTTTATAGCATTCAAGTGCAAACAAATATTTTTTTTAAATGCGTAGTTTCATTCCATGTGTAAGTGCCATTATACATTTTTGTTTACCTCTTCCATCAGTTCGTATTGGTCATATCGATTAGACACTGGCCTCCTAAGCCATGGATTGTGAGGTTTAGTCTTTGCTGAAGTGGCTGAAAGCAGAGTTGTGCAGCGGATGCGTGCTGGGCCCATAACCCAGAGGTTGATGGATCGAAAACATTTTCTGCTAACCAGCTTTTTATAGCATTCAAGTGCAAACAAATATTTTTTTTAAATGCGTAGTTTCATTCCATGTGTAAGTGCCATTATACATTTTTTTTTTACCTCTTCCATCAGTTCGTATTGGTCATATTGATTACAAAGATCCCCAGCGGCCTAAGACACTGGCCTCCTAAGCCATGGATTGTGAGGTTTAGTCTTTGCTGAAGTGGCTGAAAGCAGAGTTGTGCAGCGGATGCGTGCTTGGCCCATAACCAGTTCGTACTGGTTGTGAAAGGTAGACATTGCCCCAGTGGCCTAATGGATAAGTCACTGTCCTCCTAAGCCAGGAATTGTGGGTTCAAGTCCCATCTGGGGTGGTCGGAAACATTGTGGCCCAGCAGAAGCGTGCTAGGTCCATTACCCAGTGGTCGATGGATCGAAAACATTTTCTGCTAACCATAGCATTTAAGTGCCCAAAATTTTTTTTTTTTAAATGCGTAGTTTCATTCCATGTGTAAGTGCCATTATACATTTTTTTTACCTCTTCCATCAGTTCGTATTGGTCATATCGATTACAAAGATCCCCAGTGGCCTAAGACACTGGCCTCCTAAGCCATGGATTGTGAGGTTTAGTCTTTGCTGAAGTGGCTGAAAGCAGAGTTGTGCAGCGGATGCGTGCTGGGCCCATAACCCAGAGGTTGATGGATCAAAAACATTTTCTGCTAACCAGCTTTTTATAGCATTTAAGTGCGAACAAATATTTTTTTAAAATGCGTAGTTTCATTCCATGTGTAAGTGCCATTATACATTTTTTTTTACCTCTTCCATCAGTTCGTATTGGTCATATTGATTACAAAGATCCCCAGTGGCCTAAGACACTGGCCTCCTAAGCCATGGATTGTGAGGTTTAGTCTTTGCTGAAGTGGCTGAAAGCAGAGTTGTGCAGCGGATGCGTGCTTGGCCCATAACCAGTTCGTACTGGTTGTGAAAGGTAGACATTGCCCCAGTGGCCTAATGGATATGTCACTGTCCTCCTAAGCCAAGAATTGTGGGTTCAAGTCCCATCTGGGGTGGTTGGAAACATTGTGGCGCAGCAGAAGCGTGCTAGGTCCAGTGGTCGATGGATCGAAAACATTTTCTGCTAACCATAGCATTTAAGTGCCCCAAATTTTTTTTTTTAAAATGCGTAGTTTCATTCCATGTGTAAGTGCCATTATACATTTTTGTTTACCTCTTCCATCAGTTCGTATTGGTCATATCGATTAGACACTGGCCTCCTAAGCCATGGATTGTGAGGTTTAGTCTTTGCTGAAGTGGCTGAAAGCAGAGTTGTGCAGCGGATGCGTGCTGGGCCCATAACCCAGAGGTTGATGGATCGAAAACATTTTCTGCTAACCAGCTTTTTATAGCATTCAAGTGCAAACAAATATTTTTTTTAAATGCATAGTTCCATTCCATGTGTAAGTGCCATTATACATTTTTTTTTACCTCTTCCATCAGTTCGTATTGGTCATATTGATTACAAAGATCCCCAGTGGCCTAAGACACTGGCCTCCTAAGCCATGGATTGTGAGGTTTAATCTTTGCTGAAGTGGCTGAAAGCAGAGTTGTGCAGCGGATGCGTGCTGGGCCCATAACCCAGAGGTTGATGGATCGAAAACATTTTCTGCTAACCAGCTTTTTATAGCATTCAAGTGCAAACAAATATTTTTTTTAAATGCGTAGTTTCATTCCATGTGTAAGTGCCATTATACATTTTTTTTTACCTCTTCCATCAGTTCGTATTGGTCATATTGATTACAAAGATCCCCAGTGGCCTAAGACACTGGCCTCCTAAGCCATGGATTGTGAGGTTTAGTCTTTGCTGAAGTGGCTGAAAGCAGAGTTGTGCAGCGGATGCGTGCTGGGCCCATAACCCAGAGGTTGATGGATCGAAAACATTTTCTGCTAACCAGCTTTTTATAGCATTCAAGTGCAAACAAATATTTTTTTTAAATGCATAGTTCCATTCCATGTGTAAGTGCCATTATACATTTTTTTTTACCTCTTCCATCAGTTCGTATTGGTCATATTGATTACAAAGATCCCCAGTGGCCTAAGACACTGGCCTCCTAAGCCATGGATTGTGAGGTTTAGTCTTTGCTGAAGTGGCTGAAAGCAGAGTTGTGCAGCGGATGCGTGCTGGGCCCATAACCCAGAGGTTGATGGATCGAAAACATTTTCTGCTAACCAGCTTTTTATAGCATTCAAGTGCAAACAAATATTTTTTTTAAATGCGTAGTTTCATTCCATGTGTAAGTGCCATTATACATTTTTGTTTACCTCTTCCATCAGTTCGTATTGGTCATATCGATTAGACACTGGCCTCCTAAGCCATGGATTGTGAGGTTTAGTCTTTGCTGAAGTGGCTGAAAGCAGAGTTGTGCAGCGGATGCGTGCTGGGCCCATAACCCAGAGGTTGATGGATCGAAAACATTTTCTGCTAACCAGCTTTTTATAGCATTCAAGTGCAAACAAATATTTTTTTTAAATGCGTAGTTTCATTCCATGTGTAAGTGCCATTATACATTTTTTTTTACCTCTTCCATCAGTTCGTATTGGTCATATTGATTACAAAGATCCCCAGTGGCCTAAGACACTGGCCTCCTAAGCCATGGATTGTGAGGTTTAGTCTTTGCTGAAGTGGCTGAAAGCAGAGTTGTGCAGCGGATGCGTGCTGGGCCCATAACCCAGAGGTTGATGGATCAAAAACATTTTCTGCTAACCAGCTTTTTATAGCATTTAAGTGCGAACAAATATTTTTTTTAAATGCGTAGTTTCATTCCATGTGTAAGTGCCATTATACATTTTTTTTTACCTCTTCCATCAGTTCGTATTGGTCATATTGATTACAAAGATCCCCAGTGGCCTAAGACACTGGCCTCCTAAGCCATGGATTGTGAGGTTTAGTCTTTGCTGAAGTGGCTGAAAGCAGAGTTGTGCAGCGGATGCGTGCTGGGCCCATAACCCAGAGGTTGATGGATCGAAAACATTTTCTGCTAACCAGCTTTTTATAGCATTCAAGTGCAAACAAATATTTTTTTTAAATGCGTAGTTTCATTCCATGTGTAAGTGCCATTATACATTTTTTTTTACCTCTTCCATCAGTTCGTATTGGTCATATTGATTACAAAGATCCCCAGTGGCCTAAGACACTGGCCTCCTAAGCCATGGATTGTGAGGTTTAGTCTTTGCTGAAGTGGCTGAAAGCAGAGTTGTGCAGCGGATGCGTGCTGGGCCCATAACCCAGAGGTTGATGGATCAAAAACATTTTCTGCTAACCAGCTTTTTATAGCATTTAAGTGCGAACAAATATTTTTTTTAAATGCGTAGTTTCATTCCATGTGTAAGTGCCATTATACATTTTTTTTTACCTCTTCCATCAGTTCGTATTGGTCATATTGATTACAAAGATCCCCAGTGGCCTAAGACACTGGCCTCCTAAGCCATGGATTGTGAGGTTTAGTCTTTGCTGAAGTGGCTGAAAGCAGAGTTGTGCAGCGGATGCGTGCTGGGCCCATAACCAGTTCGTACTGGTTGTGAAAGGTAGACATTGCCCCAGTGGCCTAATGGATAAGGCACTGGCCTCCTAAGCCAGGAATTGTGGGTTCAAGTCCCATCTGGGGTGGTCGGAAACATTGTGGCCCAGCAGAAGCGT
The DNA here is from genome assembly GCF_057628025.1 of Oncorhynchus mykiss. Lineage (NCBI taxonomy): Eukaryota > Metazoa > Chordata > Actinopteri > Salmoniformes > Salmonidae > Oncorhynchus > Oncorhynchus mykiss. The sequence continues at coordinate 24,454,078 of NC_143028.1, read as the reverse complement.
GCTAGGTCCAGTGGTCGATGGATCGAAAACATTTTCTGCTAACCATAGCATTTAAGTGCCAAAAAATTTTTTTTTTTAAATGCGTAGTTTCATTCCATGTGTAAGTGCCATTATACATTTTTGTTTACCTCTTCCATCAGTTCGTATTGGTCATATTGATTAGACACTGGCCTCCTAAGCCATGGATTGTGAGGTTTAGTCTTTGCTGAAGTGGCTGAAAGCAGAGTTGTGCAGCGGATGCGTGCTGGGCCCATAACCCAGAGGTTGATGGATCGAAAACATTTTCTGCTAACCAGCTTTTTATAGCATTCAAGTGCAAACAAATATTTTTTTTAAATGCGTAGTTTCATTCCATGTGTAAGTGCCATTATACATTTTTTTTTTACCTCTTCCATCAGTTCGTATTGGTCATATTGATTACAAAGATCCCCAGCGGCCTAAGACACTGGCCTCCTAAGCCATGGATTGTGAGGTTTAGTCTTTGCTGAAGTGGCTGAAAGCAGAGTTGTGCAGCGGATGCGTGCTTGGCCCATAACCAGTTCGTACTGGTTATGAAAGGTAGACATTGCCCCAGTGGCCTAATGGATAAGTCACTGTCCTCCTAAGCCAGGAATTGTGGGTTCAAGTCCCATCTGGGGTGGTCGGAAACATTGTGGCCCAGCAGAAGCGTGCTAGGTCCATTACCCAGTGGTCGATGGATCGAAAACATTTTCTGCTAACCATAGCATTTAAGTGCCCAAAATTATTTTTTTTTAAATGCGTAGTTTCATTCCATGTGTAAGTGCCATTATACATTTTTTTTACCTCTTCCATCAGTTCGTATTGGTCATATCGATTAGACACTGGCCTCCTAAGCCATGGATTGTGAGGTTTAGTCTTTGCTGAAGTGGCTGAAAGCAGAGTTGTGCAGCGGATGCGTGCTGGGCCCATAACCCAGAGGTTGATGGATCGAAAACATTTTCTGCTAACCAGCTTTTTATAGCATTCAAGTGCAAACAAATATTTTTTTTAAATGCGTAGTTCCATTCCATGTGTAAGTGCCATTATACATTTTTTTTTACCTCTTCCATCAGTTCGTATTGGTCATATTGATTACAAAGATCCCCAGTGGCCTAAGACACTGGCCTCCTAAGCCATGGATTGTGAGGTTTAGTCTTTGCTGAAGTGGCTGAAAGCAGAGTTGTGCAGCGGATGCGTGCTGGGCCCATAACCCAGAGGTTGATGGATCAAAAACATTTTCTGCTAACCAGCTTTTTATAGCATTTAAGTGCGAACAAATATTTTTTTAAAATGCGTAGTTTCATTCCATGTGTAAGTGCCATTATACATTTTTTTTTACCTCTTCCATCAGTTCGTATTGGTCATATCGATTAGACACTGGCCTCCTAAGCCATGGATTGTGAGGTTTAGTCTTTGCTGAAGTGGCTGAAAGCAGAGTTGTGCAGCGGATGCGTGCTGGGCCCATAACCCAGAGGTTGATGGATCGAAAACATTTTCTGCTAACCAGCTTTTTATAGCATTCAAGTGCAAACAAATATTTTTTTTAAATGCGTAGTTTCATTCCATGTGTAAGTGCCATTATACATTTTTTTTTACCTCTTCCATCAGTTCGTATTGGTCATATTGATTACAAAGATCCCCAGTGGCCTAAGACACTGGCCTCCTAAGCCATGGATTGTGAGGTTTAGTCTTTGCTGAAGTGGCTGAAAGCAGAGTTGTGCAGCGGATGCGTGCTGGGCCCATAACCCAGAGGTTGATGGATCAAAAACATTTTCTGCTAACCAGCTTTTTATAGCATTTAAGTGCGAACAAATATTTTTTTTAAATGCGTAGTTTCATTCCATGTGTAAGTGCCATTATACATTTTTTTTTACCTCTTCCATCAGTTCGTATTGGTCATATTGATTACAAAGATCCCCAGTGGCCTAAGACACTGGCCTCCTAAGCCATGGATTGTGAGGTTTAGTCTTTGCTGAAGTGGCTGAAAGCAGAGTTGTGCAGCGGATGCGTGCTGGGCCCATAACCCAGAGGTTGATGGATCGAAAACATTTTCTGCTAACCAGCTTTTTATAGCATTCAAGTGCAAACAAATATTTTTTTTAAATGCGTAGTTTCATTCCATGTGTAAGTGCCATTATACATTTTTTTTTACCTCTTCCATCAGTTCGTATTGGTCATATTGATTACAAAGATCCCCAGTGGCCTAAGACACTGGCCTCCTAAGCCATGGATTGTGAGGTTTAGTCTTTGCTGAAGTGGCTGAAAGCAGAGTTGTGCAGCGGATGCGTGCTGGGCCCATAACCCAGAGGTTGATGGATCAAAAACATTTTCTGCTAACCAGCTTTTTATAGCATTTAAGTGCGGACAAATATTTTTTTTAAATGCGTAGTTTCATTCCATGTGTAAGTGCCATTATACATTTTTTTTTACCTCTTCCATCAGTTCGTATTGGTCATATTGATTACAAAGATCCCCAGTGGCCTAAGACACTGGCCTCCTAAGCCATGGATTGTGAGGTTTAGTCTTTGCTGAAGTGGCTGAAAGCAGAGTTGTGCAGCGGATGCGTGCTGGGCCCATAACCAGTTCGTACTGGTTGTGAAAGGTAGACATTGCCCCAGTGGCCTAATGGATAAGGCACTGTCCTCCTAAGCCAGGAATTGTGGGTTCAAGTCCCATCTGGGGTGGTTGGAAACATTGTGGCCCAGCAGAAGCGTGCTAGGTCCATTACCCAGTGGTCGATGGATCGAAAACATTTTCTGCTAACCATAGCATTTAAGTGCCAAAATTTGTTTTTTTTTAAATGCGTAGTTTCATTCCATGTGTAAGTGCCATTATACATTTTTGTTTACCTCTTCCATCAGTTCGTATTGGTCATATCGATTAGACACTGGCCTCCTAAGCCATGGATTGTGAGGTTTAGTCTTTGCTGAAGTGGCTGAAAGCAGAGTTGTGCAGCGGATGCGTGCTGGGCCCATAACCCAGAGGTTGATGGATCGAAAACATTTTCTGCTAACCAGCTTTTTATAGCATTCAAGTGCAAACAAATATTTTTTTTAAATGCGTAGTTTCATTCCATGTGTAAGTGCCATTATACATTTTTTTTTACCTCTTCCATCAGTTCGTATTGGTCATATTGATTACAAAGATCCCCAGTGGCCTAAGACACTGGCCTCCTAAGCCATGGATTGTGAGGTTTAGTCTTTGCTGAAGTGGCTGAAAGCAGAGTTGTGCAGCGGATGCGTGCTGGGCCCATAACCCAGAGGTTGATGGATCGAAAACATTTTCTGCTAACCAGCTTTTTATAGCATTCAAGTGCAAACAAATATTTTTTTTAAATGCGTAGTTTCATTCCATGTGTAAGTGCCATTATACATTTTTTTTTACCTCTTCCATCAGTTCGTATTGGTCATATTGATTACAAAGATCCCCAGTGGCCTAAGACACTGGCCTCCTAAGCCATGGATTGTGAGGTTTAGTCTTTGCTGAAGTGGCTGAAAGCAGAGTTGTGCAGCGGATGCGTGCTGGGCCCATAACCAGTTCGTACTGGTTGTGAAAGGTAGACATTGCCCCAGTGGCCTAATGGATAAGGCACTGTCCTCCTAAGCCAGGAATTGTGGGTTCAAGTACCATCTGGGGTGGTTGGAAACATTGTGGCCCAGCAGAAGCGTGCTAGGTCCATTACCCAGTGGTCGATGGATCGAAAATATTTTCTGCTAACCATAGCATTTAAGTGCCAAAATTTGTTTTTTTTTAAATGCGTAGTTTCATTCCATGTGTAAGTGCCATTATACATTTTTGTTTACCTCTTCCATCAGTTCGTATTGGTCATATCGATTAGACACTGGCCTCCTAAGCCATGGATTGTGAGGTTTAGTCTTTGCTGAAGTGGCTGAAAGCAGAGTTGTGCAGCGGATGCGTGCTGGGCCCATAACCCAGAGGTTGATGGATCGAAAACATTTTCTGCTAACCAGCTTTTTATAGCATTCAAGTGCAAACAAATATTTTTTTTAAATGCGTAGTTTCATTCCATGTGTAAGTGCCATTATACATTTTTTTTTACCTCTTCCATCAGTTCGTATTGGTCATATTGATTACAAAGATCCCCAGTGGCCTAAGACACTGGCCTCCTAAGCCATGGATTGTGAGGTTTAGTCTTTGCTGAAGTGGCTGAAAGCAGAGTTGTGCAGCGGATGCGTGCTGGGCCCATAACCCAGAGGTTGATGGATCGAAAACATTTTCTGCTAACCAGCTTTTTATAGCATTCAAGTGCAAACAAATATTTTTTTTAAATGCGTAGTTTCATTCCATGTGTAAGTGCCATTATACATTTTTTTTTACCTCTTCCATCAGTTCGTATTGGTCATATTGATTACAAAGATCCCCAGTGGCCTAAGACACTGGCCTCCTAAGCCATGGATTGTGAGGTTTAGTCTTTGCTGAAGTGGCTGAAAGCAGAGTTGTGCAGCGGATGCGTGCTGGGCCCATAACCCAGAGGTTGATGGATCAAAAACATTTTCTGCTAACCAGCTTTTTATAGCATTTAAGTGCGAACAAATATTTTTTTTAAATGCGTAGTTTCATTCCATGTGTAAGTGCCATTATACATTTTTGTTTACCTCTTCCATCAGTTCGTATTGGTCATATTGATTACAAAGATCCCCAGTGGCCTAAGACACTGGCCTCCTAAGCCATGGATTGTGAGGTTTAGTCTTTGCTGAAGTGGCTGAAAGCAGAGTTGTGCAGCGGATGCGTGCTGGGCCCATAACCCAGAGGTTGATGGATCGAAAACATTTTCTGCTAACCAGCTTTTTATAGCATTCAAGTGCAAACAAATATTTTTTTTAAATGCGTAGTTTCATTCCGTGTGTAAGTGCCATTATACATTTTTTTTTTACCTCTTCCATCAGTTCGTATTGGTCATATTGATTACAAAGATCCCCAGCGGCCTAAGACACTGGCCTCCTAAGCCATGGATTGTGAGGTTTAGTCTTTGCTGAAGTGGCTGAAAGCAGAGTTGTGCAGCGGATGCGTGCTGGGCCCATAACCCAGAGGTTGATGGATCAAAAACATTTTCTGCTAACCAGCTTTTTATAGCATTTAAGTGCGAACAAATATTTTTTTAAAATGCGTAGTTTCATTCCATGTGTAAGTGCCATTATACATTTTTTTTTACCTCTTCCATCAGTTCGTATTGGTCATATTGATTACAAAGATCCCCAGTGGCCTAAGACACTGGCCTCCTAAGCCATGGATTGTGAGGTTTAGTCTTTGCTGAAGTGGCTGAAAGCAGAGTTGTGCAGCGGATGCGTGCTTGGCCCATAACCAGTTCGTACTGGTTGTGAAAGGTAGACATTGCCCCAGTGGCCTAATGGATAAGTCACTGTCCTCCTAAGCCAGGAATTGTGGGTTCAAGTCCCATCTGGGGTGGTCGGAAACATTGTGGCGCAGCAGAAGCGTGCTAGGTCCAGTGGTCGATGGATCGAAAACATTTTCTGCTAACCATAGCATTTAAGTGCCGCAAATTATTTTTTTTTAAATGCGTAGTTTCATTCCATGTGTAAGTGCCATTATACATTTTTGTTTACCTCTTCCATCAGTTCGTATTGGTCATATCGATTAGACACTGGCCTCCTAAGCCATGGATTGTGAGGTTTAGTCTTTGCTGAAGTGGCTGAAAGCAGAGTTGTGCAGCGGATGCGTGCTGGGCCCATAACCCAGAGGTTGATGGATCGAAAACATTTTCTGCTAACCAGCTTTTTATAGCATTCAAGTGCAAACAAATATTTTTTTTAAATGCATAGTTCCATTCCATGTGTAAGTGCCATTATACATTTTTTTTTACCTCTTCCATCAGTTCGTATTGGTCATATTGATTACAAAGATCCCCAGTGGCCTAAGACACTGGCCTCCTAAGCCATGGATTGTGAGGTTTAGTCTTTGCTGAAGTGGCTGAAAGCAGAGTTGTGCAGCGGATGCGTGCTGGGCCCATAACCCAGAGGTTGATGGATCGAAAACATTTTCTGCTAACCAGCTTTTTATAGCATTCAAGTGCAAACAAATATTTTTTTTAAATGCGTAGTTTCATTCCATGTGTAAGTGCCATTATACATTTTTTTTTACCTCTTCCATCAGTTCGTATTGGTCATATTGATTACAAAGATCCCCAGTGGCCTAAGACACTGGCCTCCTAAGCCATGGATTGTGAGGTTTAGTCTTTGCTGAAGTGGCTGAAAGCAGAGTTGTGCAGCGGATGCGTGCTGGGCCCATAACCCAGAGGTTGATGGATCAAAAACATTTTCTGCTAACCAGCTTTTTATAGCATTTAAGTGCGGACAAATATTTTTTTTAAATGCGTAGTTTCATTCCATGTGTAAGTGCCATTATACATTTTTTTTTACCTCTTCCATCAGTTCGTATTGGTCATATTGATTACAAAGATCCCCAGTGGCCTAAGACACTGGCCTCCTAAGCCATGGATTGTGAGGTTTAGTCTTTGCTGAAGTGGCTGAAAGCAGAGTTGTGCAGCGGATGCGTGCTGGGCCCATAACCAGTTCGTACTGGTTGTGAAAGGTAGACATTGCCCCAGTGGCCTAATGGATAAGGCACTGGCCTCCTAAGCCAGGAATTGTGGGTTCAAGTCCCATCTGGGGTGGTTGGAAACATTGTGGCCCAGCAGAAGCGTGCTAGGTCCATTACCCAGTGGTCGATGGATCGAAAACATTTTCTGCTAACCATAGCATTTAAGTGCCAACATTTTTTTTTTTTTAAATGCGTAGTTTCATTCCATGTGTAAGTGCCATTATACATTTTTGTTTACCTCTTCCATCAGTTCGTATTGGTCATATCGATTAGACACTGGCCTCCTAAGCCATGGATTGTGAGGTTTAGTCTTTGCTGAAGTGGCTGAAAGCAGAGTTATGCAGCGGATGCGTGCTGGGCCCATAACCCAGAGGTTGATGGATCGAAAACATTTTCTGCTAACCAGCTTTTTATAGCATTCAAGTGCAAACAAATATTTTTTTTAAATGCGTAGTTTCATTCCATGTGTAAGTGCCATTATACATTTTTTTTTACCTCTTCCATCAGTTCGTATTGGTCATATTGATTACAAAGATCCCCAGTGGCCTAAGACACTGGCCTCCTAAGCCATGGATTGTGAGGTTTAGTCTTTGCTGAAGTGGCTGAAAGCAGAGTTGTGCAGCGGATGCGTGCTGGGCCCATAACCCAGAGGTTGATGGATCAAAAACATTTTCTGCTAACCAGCTTTTTATAGCATTTAAGTGCGAACAAATATTTTTTTTAAATGCGTAGTTCCATTCCATGTGTAAGTGCCATTATACATTTTTTTTTACCTCTTCCATCAGTTCGTATTGGTCATATTGATTACAAAGATCCCCAGTGGCCTAAGACACTGGCCTCCTAAGCCATGGATTGTGAGGTTTAGTCTTTGCTGAAGTGGCTGAAAGCAGAGTTGTGCAGCGGATGCGTGCTGGGCCCATAACCAGTTCGTACTGGTTGTGAAAGGTAGACATTGCCCCAGTGGCCTAATGGATAAGGCACTGGCCTCCTAAGCCAGGAATTGTGGGTTCAAGTCCCATCTGGGGTGGTCGGAAACATTGTGGCCCAGCAGAAGCGTGCTAGGTCCATTACCCAGTGGTCGATGGATCGAAAACATTTTCTGCTAACCATAGCATTTAAGTGCCAAAATTTTTTTTTTTTTAAATGCGTAGTTTCATTCCATGTGTAAGTGCCATTATACATTTTTGTTTACCTCTTCCATCAGTTCGTATTGGTCATATCGATTAGACACTGGCCTCCTAAGCCATGGATTGTGAGGTTTAGTCTTTGCTGAAGTGGCTGAAAGCAGAGTTGTGCAGCGGATGCGTGCTGCGCCCATAACCCAGAGGTTGATGGATCGAAAACATTTTCTGCTAACCAGCTTTTTATAGCATTCAAGTGCAAACAAATATTTTTTTTAAATGCGTAGTTTCATTCCATGTGTAAGTGCCATTATACATTTTTTTTTACCTCTTCCATCAGTTCGTATTGGTCATATTGATTACAAAGATCCCCAGTGGCCTAAGACACTGGCCTCCTAAGCCATGGATTGTGAGGTTTAGTCTTTGCTGAAGTGGCTGAAAGCAGAGTTGTGCAGCGGATGCGTGCTGGGCCCATAACCCAGAGGTTGATGGATCAAAAACATTTTCTGCTAACCAGCTTTTTATAGCATTTAAGTGCGAACAAATATTTTTTTTAAATGCGTAGTTCCATTCCATGTGTAAGTGCCATTATACATTTTTTTTTACCTCTTCCATCAGTTCGTATTGGTCATATTGATTACAAAGATCCCCAGTGGCCTAAGACACTGGCCTCCTAAGCCATGGATTGTGAGGTTTAGTCTTTGCTGAAGTGGCTGAAAGCAGAGTTGTGCAGCGGATGCGTGCTGGGCCCATAACCAGTTCGTACTGGTTGTGAAAGGTAGACATTGCCCCAGTGGCCTAATGGATAAGGCACTGGCCTCCTAAGCCAGGAATTGTGGGTTCAAGTCCCATCTGGGGTGGTCGGAAACATTGTGGCCCAGCAGAAGCGTGCTAGGTCCATTACCCAGTGGTCGATGGATCGAAAACATTTTCTGCTAACCATAGCATTTAAGTGCCAAAATTTATTTTTTTTTAAATGCGTAGTTTCATTCCATGTGTAAGTGCCATTATACATTTTTGTTTACCTCTTCCATCAGTTCGTATTGGTTATATCGATTAGACACTGGCCTCCTAAGCCATGGATTGTGAGGTTTAGTCTTTGCTGAAGTGGCTGAAAGCAGAGTTGTGCAGCGGATGCGTGCTGCGCCCATAACCCAGAGGTTGATGGATCGAAAACATTTTCTGCTAACCAGCTTTTTATAGCATTCAAGTGCAAACAAATATTTTTTTTAAATGCGTAGTTTCATTCCATGTGTAAGTGCCATTATACATTTTTTTTTACCTCTTCCATCAGTTCGTATTGGTCATATTGATTACAAAGATCCCCAGTGGCCTAAGACACTGGCCTCCTAAGCCATGGATTGTGAGGTTTAGTCTTTGCTGAAGTGGCTGAAAGCAGAGTTGTGCAGCGGATGCGTGCTGGGCCCATAACCCAGAGGTTGATGGATCGAAAACATTTTCTGCTAACCAGCTTTTTATAGCATTCAAGTGCAAACAAATATTTTTTTTAAATGCGTAGTTTCATTCCATGTGTAAGTGCCATTATACATTTTTTTTTACCTCTTCCATCAGTTCGTATTGGTCATATTGATTACAAAGATCCCCAGTGGCCTAAGACACTGGCCTCCTAAGCCATGGATTGTGAGGTTTAGTCTTTGCTGAAGTGGCTGAAAGCAGAGTTGTGCAGCGGATGCGTGCTGGGCCCATAACCCAGAGGTTGATGGATCAAAAACATTTTCTGCTAACCAGCTTTTTATAGCATTTAAGTGCGAACAAATATTTTTTTTAAATGCGTAGTTTCATTCCATGTGTAAGTGCCATTATACATTTTTTTTTACCTCTTCCATCAGTTCGTATTGGTCATATTGATTACAAAGATCCCCAGTGGCCTAAGACACTGGCCTCCTAAGCCATGGATTGTAAGGTTTAGTCTTTGCTGAAGTGGCTGAAAGCAGAGTTGTGCAGCGGATGCGTGCTGGGCCCATAACCAGTTCGTACTGGTTGTGAAAGGTAGACATTGCCCCAGTGGCCTAATGGATAAGGCACTGGCCTCCTAAGCCAGGAATTGTGGGTTCAAGTCCCATCTGGGGTGGTCGGAAACATTGTGGCCCAGCAGAAGCGTGAGAGGTCCATTACCCAGTGGTCGATGGATCGAAAACATTTTCTGCTAACCATAGCATTTAAGTGCCAAATTTTTTTTTATTTTTAAATGCGTAGTTTCATTCCATGTGTAAGTGCCATTATACATTTTTGTTTACCTCTTCCATCAGTTCGTATTGGTCATATCGATTAGACACTGGCCTCCTAAGCCATGGATTGTGAGGTTTAGTCTTTGCTGAAGTGGCTGAAAGCAGAGTTGTGCAGCGGATGCGTGCTGGATGCGTGTCCATTACCCAGTGGTCGATGGATCGAAAACATTTTCTGCTAACCATAGCATTCAAGTGCAAACAAATATTTTTTTTAAATGCGTAGTTTCATTCCATGTGTAAGTGCCATTATACATTTTTTTTTACCTCTTCCATCAGTTCGTATTGGTCATATTGATTACAAAGATCCCCAGTGGCCTAAGACACTGGCCTCCTAAGCCATGGATTGTGAGGTTTAGTCTTTGCTGAAGTGGCTGAAAGCAGAGTTGTGCAGCGGATGCGTGCTGGGCCCATAACCCAGAGGTTGATGGATCGAAAACATTTTCTGCTAACCAGCTTTTTATAGCATTCAAGTGCAAACAAATATTTTTTTTAAATGCGTAGTTTCATTCCATGTGTAAGTGCCATTATACATTTTTTTTTACCTCTTCCATCAGTTCGTATTGGTCATATTGATTACAAAGATCCCCAGTGGCCTAAGACACTGGCCTCCTAAGCCATGGATTGTGAGGTTTAGTCTTTGCTGAAGTGGCTGAAAGCAGAGTTGTGCAGCGGATGCGTGCTGGGCCCATAACCCAGAGGTTGATGGATCAAAAACATTTTCTGCTAACCAGCTTTTTATAGCATTTAAGTGCGAACAAATATTTTTTTAAAATGCGTAGTTTCATTCCATGTGTAAGTGCCATTATACATTTTTTTTTACCTCTTCCATCAGTTCGTATTGGTCATATTGATTACAAAGATCCCCAGTGGCCTAAGACACTGGCCTCCTAAGCCATGGATTGTAAGGTTTAGTCTTTGCTGAAGTGGCTGAAAGCAGAGTTGTGCAGCGGATGCGTGCTGGGCCCATAACCAGTTCGTACTGGTTGTGAAAGGTAGACATTGCCCCAGTGGCCTAATGGATAAGGCACTGGCCTCCTAAGCCAGGAATTGTGGGTTCAAGTCCCATCTGGGGTGGTCGGAAACATTGTGGCCCAGCAGAAGCGTGAGAGGTCCATCCAGTGGTCGATGGATCGAAAACATTTTCTGCTAACCATAGCATTTAAGTGCCAAATTTTTTTTTTTTTTAAATGCGTAGTTTCATTCCATGTGTAAGTGCCATTATACATTTTTGTTTACCTCTTCCATCAGTTCGTATTGGTTATATCGATTAGACACTGGCCTCCTAAGCCATGGATTGTGAGGTTTAGTCTTTGCTGAAGTGGCTGAAAGCAGAGTTGTGCAGCGGATGCGTGCTGCGCCCATAACCCAGAGGTTGATGGATCGAAAACATTTTCTGCTAACCAGCTTTTTATAGCATTCAAGTGCAAACAAATATTTTTTTTAAATGCGTAGTTTCATTCCATGTGTAAGTGCCATTATACATTTTTTTTTACCTCTTCCATCAGTTCGTATTGGTCATATTGATTACAAAGATCCCCAGTGGCCTAAGACACTGGCCTCCTAAGCCATGGATTGTGAGGTTTAGTCTTTGCTGAAGTGGCTGAAAGCAGAGTTGTGCAGCGGATGCGTGCTGGGCCCATAACCCAGAGGTTGATGGATCGAAAACATTTTCTGCTAACCAGCTTTTTATAGCATTCAAGTGCAAACAAATATTTTTTTTAAATGCGTAGTTTCATTCCATGTGTAAGTGCCATTATACATTTTTTTTTACCTCTTCCATCAGTTCGTATTGGTCATATTGATTACAAAGATCCCCAGTGGCCTAAGACACTGGCCTCCTAAGCCATGGATTGTGAGGTTTAGTCTTTGCTGAAGTGGCTGAAAGCAGAGTTGTGCAGCGGATGCGTGCTGGGCCCATAACCCAGAGGTTGATGGATCAAAAACATTTTCTGCTAACCAGCTTTTTATAGCATTTAAGTGCGAACAAATATTTTTTTTAAATGCGTAGTTTCATTCCATGTGTAAGTGCCATTATACATTTTTTTTTACCTCTTCCATCAGTTCGTATTGGTCATATTGATTACAAAGATCCCCAGTGGCCTAAGACACTGGCCTCCTAAGCCATGGATTGTAAGGTTTAGTCTTTGCTGAAGTGGCTGAAAGCAGAGTTGTGCAGCGGATGCGTGCTGGGCCCATAACCAGTTCGTACTGGTTGTGAAAGGTAGACATTGCCCCAGTGGCCTAATGGATAAGGCACTGGCCTCCTAAGCCAGGAATTGTGGGTTCAAGTCCCATCTGGGGTGGTCGGAAACATTGTGGCCCAGCAGAAGCGTGAGAGGTCCATTACCCAGTGGTCGATGGATCGAAAACATTTTCTGCTAACCATAGCATTTAAGTGCCAAATTTTTTTTTATTTTTAAATGCGTAGTTTCATTCCATGTGTAAGTGCCATTATACATTTTTGTTTACCTCTTCCATCAGTTCGTATTGGTCATATCGATTAGACACTGGCCTCCTAAGCCATGGATTGTGAGGTTTAGTCTTTGCTGAAGTGGCTGAAAGCAGAGTTGTGCAGCGGATGCGTGCTGGATGCGTGTCCATTACCCAGTGGTCGATGGATCGAAAACATTTTCTGCTAACCATAGCATTCAAGTGCAAACAAATATTTTTTTTAAATGCGTAGTTTCATTCCATGTGTAAGTGCCATTATACATTTTTTTTTACCTCTTCCATCAGTTCGTATTGGTCATATTGATTACAAAGATCCCCAGTGGCCTAAGACACTGGCCTCCTAAGCCATGGATTGTGAGGTTTAGTCTTTGCTGAAGTGGCTGAAAGCAGAGTTGTGCAGCGGATGCGTGCTGGGCCCATAACCCAGAGGTTGATGGATCGAAAACATTTTCTGCTAACCAGCTTTTTATAGCATTCAAGTGCAAACAAATATTTTTTTTAAATGCGTAGTTTCATTCCATGTGTAAGTGCCATTATACATTTTTTTTTACCTCTTCCATCAGTTCGTATTGGTCATATTGATTACAAAGATCCCCAGTGGCCTAAGACACTGGCCTCCTAAGCCATGGATTGTGAGGTTTAGTCTTTGCTGAAGTGGCTGAAAGCAGAGTTGTGCAGCGGATGCGTGCTGGGCCCATAACCCAGAGGTTGATGGATCAAAAACATTTTCTGCTAACCAGCTTTTTATAGCATTTAAGTGCGAACAAATATTTTTTTAAAATGCGTAGTTTCATTCCATGTGTAAGTGCCATTATACATTTTTTTTTACCTCTTCCATCAGTTCGTATTGGTCATATTGATTACAAAGATCCCCAGTGGCCTAAGACACTGGCCTCCTAAGCCATGGATTGTAAGGTTTAGTCTTTGCTGAAGTGGCTGAAAGCAGAGTTGTGCAGCGGATGCGTGCTGGGCCCATAACCAGTTCGTACTGGTTGTGAAAGGTAGACATTGCCCCAGTGGCCTAATGGATAAGGCACTGGCCTCCTAAGCCAGGAATTGTGGGTTCAAGTCCCATCTGGGGTGGTCGGAAACATTGTGGCCCAGCAGAAGCGTGAGAGGTCCATCCAGTGGTCGATGGATCGAAAACATTTTCTGCTAACCATAGCATTTAAGTGCCAAATTTTTTTTTTTTTTAAATGCGTAGTTTCATTCCATGTGTAAGTGCCATTATACGTTTTTGTTTACCTCTTCCATCAGTTCGTATTGGTCATATCGATTAGACACTGGCCTCCTAAGCCATGGATTGTGAGGTTTAGTCTTTGCTGAAGTGGCTGAAAGCAGAGTTGTGCAGCGGATGCGTGCTGGGCCCATAACCCAGAGGTTGATGGATCAAAAACATTTTCTGCTAACCAGCTTTTTATAGCATTTAAGTGCGAACAAATATTTTTTTGAAATGCGTAGTTTCATTCCATGTGTAAGTGCCATTATACATTTTTTTTTACCTCTTCCATCAGTTCGTATTGGTCATATTGATTACAAAGATCCCCAGTGGCCTAAGACACTGGCCTCCTAACCCATGGATTGTAAGGTTTAGTCTTTGCTGAAGTGGCTGAAAGCAGAGTTGTGCAGCGGATGCGTGCTGGGCCCATAACCAGTTCGTACTGGTTGTGAAAGGTAGACATTGCCCCAGTGGCCTAATGGATAAGGCACTGGCCTCCTAAGCCAGGAATTGTGGGTTCAAGTCCCATCTGGGGTGGTCGGAAACATTGTGGCCCAGCAGAAGCGTGAGAGGTCCATTACCCAGTGGTCGATGGATCGAAAACATTTTCTGCTAACCATAGCATTTAAGTGCCAAATTTTTTTTTTTTTTTAAATGCGTAGTTTCATTCCATGTGTAAGTGCCATTATACATTTTTGTTTACCTCTTCCATCAGTTCGTATTGGTCATATCGATTAGACACTGGCCTCCTAAGCCATGGATTGTGAGGTTTAGTCTTTGCTGAAGTGGCTGAAAGCAGAGTTGTGCAGCGGATGCGTGCTGGATGCGTGTCCATTACCCAGTGGTCGATGGATCGAAAACATTTTCTGCTAACCATAGCATTTAAGTGCCAAATTTTTTTTTTTTTTAAATGCGTAGTTTCATTCCATGTGTAAGTGCCATTATACATTTTTTTTTACCTCTTCCATCAGTTCGTATTGGTCATATTGATTACAAAGATCCCCAGTGGCCTAAGACACTGGCCTCCTAAGCCATGGATTGTGAGGTTTAGTCTTTGCTGAAGTGGCTGAAAGCAGAGTTGTGCAGCGGATGCGTGCTGGGCCCATAACCCAGAGGTTGATGGATCGAAAACATTTTCTGCTAACCAGCTTTTTATAGCATTCAAGTGCAAACAAATATTTTTTTTAAATGCGTAGTTTCATTCCATGTGTAAGTGCCATTATACATTTTTTTTTACCTCTTCCATCAGTTCGTATTGGTCATATTGATTACAAAGATCCCCAGTGGCCTAAGACACTGGCCTCCTAAGCCATGGATTGTGAGGTTTAGTCTTTGCTGAAGTGGCTGAAAGCAGAGTTGTGCAGCGGATGCGTGCTGGGCCCATAACCCAGAGGTTGATGGATCAAAAACATTTTCTGCTAACCAGCTTTTTATAGCATTTAAGTGCGAACAAATATTTTTTTTAAATGCGTAGTTTCATTCCATGTGTAAGTGCCATTATACATTTTTTTTTACCTCTTCCATCAGTTCGTATTGGTCATATTGATTACAAAGATCCCCAGTGGCCTAAGACACTGGCCTCCTAAGCCATGGATTGTAAGGTTTAGTCTTTGCTGAAGTGGCTGAAAGCAGAGTTGTGCAGCGGATGCGTGCTGGGCCCATAACCAGTTCGTACTGGTTGTGAAAGGTAGACATTGCCCCAGTGGCCTAATGGATAAGGCACTGGCCTCCTAAGCCAGGAATTGTGGGTTCAAGTCCCATCTGGGGTGGTCGGAAACATTGTGGCCCAGCAGAAGCGTGAGAGGTCCATTACCCAGTGGTCGATGGATCGAAAACATTTTCTGCTAACCATAGCATTTAAGTGCCAAATTTTTTTTTTTTTTTAAATGCGTAGTTTCATTCCATGTGTAAGTGCCATTATACATTTTTGTTTACCTCTTCCATCAGTTCGTATTGGTCATATCGATTAGACACTGGCCTCCTAAGCCATGGATTGTGAGGTTTAGTCTTTGCTGAAGTGGCTGAAAGCAGAGTTGTGCAGCGGATGCGTGCTGGATGCGTGTCCATTACCCAGTGGTCGATGGATCGAAAACATTTTCTGCTAACCATAGCATTTAAGTGCCAAATTTTTTTTTTTTTTAAATGCGTAGTTTCATTCCATGTGTAAGTGCCATTATACATTTTTTTTTACCTCTTCCATCAGTTCGTATTGGTCATATTGATTACAAAGATCCCCAGTGGCCTAAGACACTGGCCTCCTAAGCCATGGATTGTGAGGTTTAGTCTTTGCTGAAGTGGCTGAAAGCAGAGTTGTGCAGCGGATGCGTGCTGGGCCCATAACCCAGAGGTTGATGGATCAAAAACATTTTCTGCTAACCAGCTTTTTATAGCATTTAAGTGCGAACAAATATTTTTTTAAAATGCGTAGTTTCATTCCATGTGTAAGTGCCATTATACATTTTTTTTTACCTCTTCCATCAGTTCGTATTGGTCATATTGATTACAAAGATCCCCAGTGGCCTAAGACACTGGCCTCCTAAGCCATGGATTGTGAGGTTTAGTCTTTGCTGAAGTGGCTGAAAGCAGAGTTGTGCAGCGGATGCGTGCTGGGCCCATAACCAGTTCGTACTGGTTGTGAACGGTAGACATTGCCCCAGTGGCCTAATGGATAAGGCACTGGCCTCCTAAGCCAGGAATTGTGGGTTCAAGTCCCATCTGGGGTGGTCGGAAACATTGTGGCCCAGCAGAAGCGTGCTAGGTCCATTACCCAGTGGTCGATGGATCGAAAACATTTAAGTGCCAAATTTTTTTTTTTTTTAAATGCGTAGTTTCATTTCTTGTGTAAGTGCCATTATACATTTTTGTTTACCTCTTCCATCAGTTCGTATTGGTCATATCGATTAGACACTGGCCTCCTAAGCCATGGATTGTGAGGTTTAGTCTTTGCTGAAGTGGCTGAAAGCAGAGTTGTGCAGCGGATGCGTGCTGGGCCCATAACCCAGAGGTTGATGGATCGAAAACATTTTCTGCTAACCAGCTTTTTATAGCATTCAAGTGCAAACAAATATTTTTTTTAAATGCGTAGTTTCATTCCATGTGTAAGTGCCATTATAAATTTTTTTTTACCTCTTCCATCAGTTCGTATTGGTCATATTGATTACAAAGATCCCCAGTGGCCTAAGACACTGGCCTCCTAAGCCATGGATTGTGAGGTTTAGTCTTTGCTGAAGTGGCTGAAAGCAGAGTTGTGCAGCGGATGCGTGCTGGGCCCATAACCCAGAGGTTGATGGATCGAAAACATTTTCTGCTAACCATAGCATTTAAGTGCCAAATTTTTTATTTTTTTAAATGCGTAGTTTCATTCCATGTGTAAGTGCCATTATACATTTTTGTTTACCTCTTCCATCAGTTCGTATTGGTCATATCGATTAGACACTGGCCTCCTAAGCCATGGATTGTGAGGTTTAGTCTTTGCTGAAGTGGCTGAAAGCAGAGTTGTGCAGCGGATGCGTGCTGGGCCCATAACCCAGAGGTTGATGGATCAAAAAAAAATTCTGCTAACCAGCTTTTTATAGCATTTAAGTGCGAACAAATATTTTTTTAAAATGCGTAGTTTCATTCCATGTGTAAGTGCCATTATACATTTTTTTTTACCTCTTCCATCAGTTCGTATTGGTCATATTGATTACAAAGATCCCCAGTGGCCTAAGACACTGGCCTCCTAAGCCATGGATTGTGAGGTTTAGTCTTTGCTGAAGTGGCTGAAAGCAGAGTTGTGCAGCGGATGCGTGCTGGGCCCATAACCCAGAGGTTGATGGATCAAAAACATTTTCTGCTAACCAGCTTTTTATAGCATTTAAGTGCGAACAAATATTTTTTTAAAATGCGTAGTTTCATTCCATGTGTAAGTGCCATTATACATTTTTTTTTACCTCTTCCATCAGTTCGTATTGGTCATATTGATTACAAAGATCCCCAGTGGCCTAAGACACTGGCCTCCTAAGCCATGGATTGTGAGGTTTAGTCTTTGCTGAAGTGGCTGAAAGCAGAGTTGTGCAGCGGATGCGTGCTGGGCCCATAACCAGTTCGTACTGGTTGTGAACGGTAGACATTGCCCCAGTGGCCTAATGGATAAGGCACTGGCCTCCTAAGCCAGGAATTGTGGGTTCAAGTCCCATCTGGGGTGGTCGGAAACATTGTGGCCCAGCAGAAGCGTGCTAGGTCCATTACCCAGTGGTCGATGGATCGAAAACATTTTCTGCTAACCATAGCATTTAAGTGCCCAATTTTTTTTTTTTTAAATGCGTAGTTTCATTCCATGTGTAAGTGCCATTATACATTTTTGTTTACCTCTTCCATCAGTTCGTATTGGTCATATCGATTAGACACTGGCCTCCTAAGCCATGGATTGTGAGGTTTAGTCTTTGCTGAAGTGGCTGAAAGCAGAGTTGTGCAGCGGATGCGTGCTGGGCCCATAACCCAGAGGTTGATGGATCGAAAACATTTTCTGCTAACCAGCTTTTTATAGCATTCAAGTGCAAACAAATATTTTTTTTAAATGCGTAGTTTCATTCCATGTGTAAGTGCCATTATACATTTTTTTTTACCTCTTCCATCAGTTCGTATTGGTCATATTGATTACAAAGATCCCCAGTGGCCTAAGACACTGGCCTCCTAAGCCATGGATTGTGAGGTTTAGTCTTTGCTGAAGTGGCTGGAAGCAGAGTTGTGCAGCGGATGCGTGCTGGGCCCATAACCCAGAGGTTGATGGATCGAAAACATTTTCTGCTAACCAGCTTTTTATAGCATTCAAGTGCAAACAAATATTTTTTTTAAATGCGTAGTTTCATTCCATGTGTAAGTGCCATTATACATTTTTTTTTACCTCTTCCATCAGTTCGTATTGGTCATATTGATTACAAAGATCCCCAGTGGCCTAAGACACTGGCCTCCTAAGCCATGGATTGTGAGGTTTAGTCTTTGCTGAAGTGGCTGAAAGCAGAGTTGTGCAGCGGATGCGTGCTGGGCCCATAACCCAGAGGTTGATGGATCAAAAACATTTTCTGCTAACCAGCTTTTTATAGCATTTAAGTGCGAACAAATATTTTTTTTAAATGCGTAGTTTCATTCCATGTGTAAGTGCCATTATACATTTTTTTTTACCTCTTCCATCAGTTCGTATTGGTCATATTGATTACAAAGATCCCCAGTGGCCTAAGACACTGGCCTCCTAAGCCATGGATTGTGAGGTTTAGTCTTTGCTGAAGTGGCTGAAAGCAGAGTTGTGCAGCGGATGCGTGCTGGGCCCATAACCCAGAGGTTGATGGATCGAAAACATTTTCTGCTAACCATAGCATTTAAGTGCCAAAATTTTTTTTTTTTTAAATGCGTAGTTTCATTCCATGTGTAAGTGCCATTATACATTTTTGTTTACCTCTTCCATCAGTTCGTATTGGTCATATCGATTAGACACTGGCCTCCTAAGCCATGGATTGTGAGGTTTAGTCTTTGCTGAAGTGGCTGAAAGCAGAGTTGTGCAGCGGATGCGTGCTGGGCCCATAACCCAGAGGTTGATGGATCAAAAAAAATTTCTGCTAACCAGCTTTTTATAGCATTTAAGTGCGAACAAATATTTTTTTAAAATGCGTAGTTTCATTCCATGTGTAAGTGCCATTATACATTTTTTTTTACCTCTTCCATCAGTTCGTATTGGTCATATTGATTACAAAGATCCCCAGTGGCCTAAGACACTGGCCTCCTAAGCCATGGATTGTGAGGTTTAGTCTTTGCTGAAGTGGCTGAAAGCAGAGTTGTGCAGCGGATGCGTGCTGGGCCCATAACCCAGAGGTTGATGGATCAAAAACATTTTCTGCTAACCAGCTTTTTATAGCATTTAAGTGCGAACAAATATTTTTTTAAAATGCGTAGTTTCATTCCATGTGTAAGTGCCATTATACATTTTTTTTTACCTCTTCCATCAGTTCGTATTGGTCATATTGATTACAAAGATCCCCAGTTGCCTAAGACACTGGCCTCCTAAGCCACTGGCCTCCTAAGCCATGGATTGTGAGGTTTAGTCTTTGCTGAAGTGGCTGAAAGCAGAGTTGTGCAGCGGATGCGTGCTGGGCCCATAACCAGTTCGTACTGGTTGTGAACGGTAGACATTGCCCCAGTGGCCTAATGGATAAGGCACTGGCCTCCTAAGCCAGGAATTGTGGGTTCAAGTCCCATCTGGGGTGGTCGGAAACATTGTGGCCCAGCAGAAGCGTGCTAGGTCCATTACCCAGTGGTCGATGGATCGAAAACATTTTCTGCTAACCATAGCATTTAAGTGCCAAATTGTTTTTTTTTTTAAATGCGTAGTTTCATTCCATGTGTAAGTGCCATTATACATTTTTGTTTACCTCTTCCATCAGTTCGTATTGGTCATATCGATTAGACACTGGCCTCCTAAGCCATGGATTGTGAGGTTTAGTCTTTGCTGAAGTGGCTGAAAGCAGAGTTGTGCAGCGGATGCGTGCTGGGCCCATAACCCAGAGGTTGATGGATCGAAAACATTTTCTGCTAACCAGCTTTTTATAGCATTCAAGTGCAAACAAATATTTTTTTTAAATGCGTAGTTTCATTCCATGTGTAAGTGCCATTATACATTTTTTTTTACCTCTTCCATCAGTTCGTATTGGTCATATTGATTACAAAGATCCCCAGTGGCCTAAGACACTGGCCTCCTAAGCCATGGATTGTGAGGTTTAGTCTTTGCTGAAGTGGCTGAAAGCAGAGTTGTGCAGCGGATGCGTGCTGGGCCCATAACCCAGAGGTTGATGGATCGAAAACATTTTCTGCTAACCAGCTTTTTATAGCATTTAAGTGCGAACAAATATTTTTTTTAAATGCGTAGTTTCATTCCATGTGTAAGTGCCATTATACATTTTTTTTTACCTCTTCCATCAGTTCGTATTGGTCATATTGATTACAAAGATCCCCAGTGGCCTAAGACACTGGCCTCCTAAGCCATGGATTGTGAGGTTTAGTCTTTGCTGAAGTGGCTGAAAGCAGAGTTGTGCAGCGGATGCGTGCTGGGCCCATAACCCAGAGGTTGATGGATCAAAAACATTTTCTGCTAACCAGCTTTTTATAGCATTTAAGTGCGAACAAATATTTTTTTAAAATGCGTAGTTTCATTCCATGTGTAAGTGCCATTATACATTTTTTTTTACCTCTTCCATCAGTTCGTATTGGTCATATTGATTACAAAGATCCCCAGTGGCCTAAGACACTGGCCTCCTAAGCCATGGATTGTGAGGTTTAGTCTTTGCTGAAGTGGCTGAAAGCAGAGTTGTGCAGCGGATGCGTGCTGGGCCCATAACCAGTTCGTACTGGTTGTGAACGGTAGACATTGCCCCAGTGGCCTAATGGATAAGGCACTGGCCTCCTAAGCCAGGAATTGTGGGTTCAAGTCCCATCTGGGGTGGTCGGAAACATTGTGGCCCAGCAGAAGCGTGCTAGGTCCATTACCCAGTGGTCGATGGATCGAAAACATTTAAGTGCCAAATTTTTTTTTTTTTTAAATGCGTAGTTTCATTTCTTGTGTAAGTGCCATTATACATTTTTGTTTACCTCTTCCATCAGTTCGTATTGGTCATATCGATTAGACACTGGCCTCCTAAGCCATGGATTGTGAGGTTTAGTCTTTGCTGAAGTGGCTGAAAGCAGAGTTGTGCAGCGGATGCGTGCTGGGCCCATAACCCAGAGGTTGATGGATCGAAAACATTTTCTGCTAACCAGCTTTTTATAGCATTCAAGTGCAAACAAATATTTTTTTTAAATGCGTAGTTTCATTCCATGTGTAAGTGCCATTATAAATTTTTTTTTACCTCTTCCATCAGTTCGTATTGGTCATATTGATTACAAAGATCCCCAGTGGCCTAAGACACTGGCCTCCTAAGCCATGGATTGTGAGGTTTAGTCTTTGCTGAAGTGGCTGAAAGCAGAGTTGTGCAGCGGATGCGTGCTGGGCCCATAACCCAGAGGTTGATGGATCGAAAACATTTTCTGCTAACCATAGCATTTAAGTGCCAAATTTTTTATTTTTTTAAATGCGTAGTTTCATTCCATGTGTAAGTGCCATTATACATTTTTGTTTACCTCTTCCATCAGTTCGTATTGGTCATATCGATTAGACACTGGCCTCCTAAGCCATGGATTGTGAGGTTTAGTCTTTGCTGAAGTGGCTGAAAGCAGAGTTGTGCAGCGGATGCGTGCTGGGCCCATAACCCAGAGGTTGATGGATCAAAAAAAAATTCTGCTAACCAGCTTTTTATAGCATTTAAGTGCGAACAAATATTTTTTTAAAATGCGTAGTTTCATTCCATGTGTAAGTGCCATTATACATTTTTTTTTACCTCTTCCATCAGTTCGTATTGGTCATATTGATTACAAAGATCCCCAGTGGCCTAAGACACTGGCCTCCTAAGCCATGGATTGTGAGGTTTAGTCTTTGCTGAAGTGGCTGAAAGCAGAGTTGTGCAGCGGATGCGTGCTGGGCCCATAACCCAGAGGTTGATGGATCAAAAACATTTTCTGCTAACCAGCTTTTTATAGCATTTAAGTGCGAACAAATATTTTTTTAAAATGCGTAGTTTCATTCCATGTGTAAGTGCCATTATACATTTTTTTTTACCTCTTCCATCAGTTCGTATTGGTCATATTGATTACAAAGATCCCCAGTGGCCTAAGACACTGGCCTCCTAAGCCATGGATTGTGAGGTTTAGTCTTTGCTGAAGTGGCTGAAAGCAGAGTTGTGCAGCGGATGCGTGCTGGGCCCATAACCAGTTCGTACTGGTTGTGAACGGTAGACATTGCCCCAGTGGCCTAATGGATAAGGCACTGGCCTCCTAAGCCAGGAATTGTGGGTTCAAGTCCCATCTGGGGTGGTCGGAAACATTGTGGCCCAGCAGAAGCGTGCTAGGTCCATTACCCAGTGGTCGATGGATCGAAAACATTTTCTGCTAACCATAGCATTTAAGTGCCCAATTTTTTTTTTTTTAAATGCGTAGTTTCATTCCATGTGTAAGTGCCATTATACATTTTTGTTTACCTCTTCCATCAGTTCGTATTGGTCATATCGATTAGACACTGGCCTCCTAAGCCATGGATTGTGAGGTTTAGTCTTTGCTGAAGTGGCTGAAAGCAGAGTTGTGCAGCGGATGCGTGCTGGGCCCATAACCCAGAGGTTGATGGATCGAAAACATTTTCTGCTAACCAGCTTTTTATAGCATTCAAGTGCAAACAAATATTTTTTTTAAATGCGTAGTTTCATTCCATGTGTAAGTGCCATTATACATTTTTTTTTACCTCTTCCATCAGTTCGTATTGGTCATATTGATTACAAAGATCCCCAGTGGCCTAAGACACTGGCCTCCTAAGCCATGGATTGTGAGGTTTAGTCTTTGCTGAAGTGGCTGAAAGCAGAGTTGTGCAGCGGATGCGTGCTGGGCCCATAACCCAGAGGTTGATGGATCGAAAACATTTTCTGCTAACCAGCTTTTTATAGCATTCAAGTGCAAACAAATATTTTTTTTAAATGCGTAGTTTCATTCCATGTGTAAGTGCCATTATACATTTTTTTTTACCTCTTCCATCAGTTCGTATTGGTCATATTGATTACAAAGATCCCCAGTGGCCTAAGACACTGGCCTCCTAAGCCATGGATTGTGAGGTTTAGTCTTTGCTGAAGTGGCTGAAAGCAGAGTTGTGCAGCGGATGCGTGCTGGGCCCATAACCCAGAGGTTGATGGATCAAAAACATTTTCTGCTAACCAGCTTTTTATAGCATTTAAGTGCGAACAAATATTTTTTTAAAATGCGTAGTTTCATTCCATGTGTAAGTGCCATTATACATTTTTTTTTACCTCTTCCATCAGTTCGTATTGGTCATATTGATTACAAAGATCCCCAGTGGCCTAAGACACTGGCCTCCTAAGCCATGGATTGTGAGGTTTAGTCTTTGCTGAAGTGGCTGAAAGCAGAGTTGTGCAGCGGATGCGTGCTGGGCCCATAACCCAGAGGTTGATGGATCGAAAACATTTTCTGCTAACCAGCTTTTTATAGCATTTAAGTGCGAACAAATATTTTTTAAAAATGCGTAGTTTCATTCCATGTGTAAGTGCCATTATACATTTTTTTTTACCTCTTCCATCAGTTCGTATTGGTCATATTGATTACAAAGATCCCCAGTGGCCTAAGACACTGGCCTCCTAAGCCATGGATTGTGAGGTTTAGTCTTTGCTGAAGTGGCTGAAAGCAGAGTTGTGCAGCGGATGCGTGCTGGGCCCATAACCCAGAGGTTGATGGATCAAAAACATTTTCTGCTAACCAGCTTTTTATAGCATTTAAGTGCGA
This sequence comes from Oncorhynchus mykiss, assembly GCF_057628025.1. Lineage (NCBI taxonomy): Eukaryota > Metazoa > Chordata > Actinopteri > Salmoniformes > Salmonidae > Oncorhynchus > Oncorhynchus mykiss. The sequence goes on along the minus strand of NC_143028.1, from coordinate 24,430,058 downwards.
ACAAATATTTTTTTAAAATGCGTAGTTTCATTCCATGTGTAAGTGCCATTATACATTTTTTTTTACCTCTTCCATCAGTTCGTATTGGTCATATTGATTACAAAGATCCCCAGTGGCCTAAGACACTGGCCTCCTAAGCCATGGATTGTGAGGTTTAGTCTTTGCTGAAGTGGCTGAAAGCAGAGTTGTGCAGCGGATGCGTGCTGGGCCCATAACCAGTTCGTACTGGTTGTGAAAGATAGACATTGCCCCAGTGGCCTAATGGATAAGGCACTGGCCTCCTAAGCCAGGAATTGTGGGTTCAAGTCCCATCTGGGGTGGTCGGAAACATTGTGGCCCAGCAGAAGCGTGCTAGGTCCATTACCCAGTGGTCGATGGATCGAAAAAATTTTCTGCTAACCATAGCATTTAAGTGCCAAATTTTTTATTTTTTTAAATGCGTAGTTTCATTCCATGTGTAAGTGCCATTATACATTTTTGTTTACCTCTTCCATCAGTTCGTATTGGTCATATCGATTAGACACTGGCCTCCTAAGCCATGGATTGTGAGGTTTAGTCTTTGCTGAAGTGGCTGAAAGCAGAGTTGTGCAGCGGATGCGTGCTGGGCCCATAACCCAGAGGTTGATGGATCGAAAACATTTTCTGCTAACCAGCTTTTTATAGCATTCAAGTGCAAACAAATATTTTTTTTAAATGCGTAGTTTCATTCCATGTGTAAGTGCCATTATACATTTTTTTTTACCTCTTCCATCAGTTCGTATTGGTCATATTGATTACAAAGATCCCCAGTGGCCTAAGACACTGGCCTCCTAAGCCATGGATTGTGAGGTTTAGTCTTTGCTGAAGTGGCTGAAAGCAGAGTTGTGCAGCGGATGCGTGCTGGGCCCATAACCCAGAGGTTGATGGATCGAAAACATTTTCTGCTAACCAGCTTTTTATAGCATTTAAGTGCGAACAAATATTTTTTAAAAATGCGTAGTTTCATTCCATGTGTAAGTGCCATTATACATTTTTTTTTACCTCTTCCATCAGTTCGTATTGGTCATATTGATTACAAAGATCCCCAGTGGCCTAAGACACTGGCCTCCTAAGCCATGGATTGTGAGGTTTAGTCTTTGCTGAAGTGGCTGAAAGCAGAGTTGTGCAGCGGATGCGTGCTGGGCCCATAACCCAGAGGTTGATGGATCAAAAACATTTTCTGCTAACCAGCTTTTTATAGCATTTAAGTGCGAACAAATATTTTTTTAAAATGCGTAGTTTCATTCCATGTGTAAGTGCCATTATACATTTTTTTTTACCTCTTCCATCAGTTCGTATTGGTCATATTGATTACAAAGATCCCCAGTGGCCTAAGACACTGGCCTCCTAAGCCATGGATTGTGAGGTTTAGTCTTTGCTGAAGTGGCTGAAAGCAGAGTTGTGCAGCGGATGCGTGCTGGGCCCATAACCAGTTCGTACTGGTTGTGAAAGATAGACATTGCCCCAGTGGCCTAATGGATAAGGCACTGGCCTCCTAAGCCAGGAATTGTGGGTTCAAGTCCCATCTGGGGTGGTCGGAAACATTGTGGCCCAGCAGAAGCGTGCTAGGTCCATTACCCAGTGGTCGATGGATCGAAAACATTTTCTGCAAACCATAGCATTTAAGTGCCAAATTTTTTTTTTTTTTAAATGCGTAGTTTCATTCCATGTGTAAGTGCCATTATACATTTTTGTTTACCTCTTCCATCAGTTCGTATTGGTCATATCGATTAGACACTGGCCTCCTAAGCCATGGATTGTGAGGTTTAGTCTTTGCTGAAGTGGCTGAAAGCAGAGTTGTGCAGCGGATGCGTGCTGGGCCCATAACCCAGAGGTTGATGGATCGAAAACATTTTCTGCTAACCAGCTTTTTATAGCATTCAAGTGCAAACAAATATTTTTTTTAAATGCGTAGTTTCATTCCATGTGTAAGTGCCATTATACATTTTTTTTTACCTCTTCCATCAGTTCGTATTGGTCATATTGATTACAAAGATCCCCAGTGGCCTAAGACACTGGCCTCCTAAGCCATGGATTGTGAGGTTTAGTCTTTGCTGAAGTGGCTGAAAGCAGAGTTGTGCAGCGGATGCGTGCTGGGCCCATAACCCAGAGGTTGATGGATCAAAAACATTTTCTGCTAACCAGCTTTTTATAGCATTTAAGTGCGAACAAATATTTTTTTTAAATGCGTAGTTTCATTCCATGTGTAAGTGCCATTATACATTTTTTGTTACCTCTTCCATCAGTTCGTATTGGTCATATTGATTACAAAGATCCCCAGTGGCCTAAGACACTGGCCTCCTAAGCCATGGATTGTGAGGTTTAGTCTTTGCTGAAGTGGCTGAAAGCAGAGTTGTGCAGCGGATGCGTGCTGGGCCCATAACCCAGAGGTTGATGGATCGAAAACATTTTCTGCTAACCAGCTTTTTATAGCATTCAAGTGCAAACAAATGTTTTTTTTAAATGCGTAGTTTCATTCCATGTGTAAGTGCCATTATACATTTTTTTTTACCTCTTCCATCAGTTCGTATTGGTCATATTGATTACAAAGATCCCCAGTGGCCTAAGACACTGGCCTCCTAAGCCATGGATTTTGAGGTTTAGTCTTTGCTGAAGTGGCTGAAAGCAGAGTTGTGCAGCGGATGCGTGCTGGGCCCATAACCCAGAGGTTGATGGATCAAAAACATTTTCTGCTAACCAGCTTTTTATAGCATTTAAGTGCGAACAAATATTTTTTTAAAATGCGTAGTTTCATTCCATGTGTAAGTGCCATTATACATTTTTTTTTACCTCTTCCATCAGTTCGTATTGGTCATATTGATTACAAAGATCCCCAGTGGCCTAAGACACTGGCCTCCTAAGCCATGGATTGTGAGGTTTAGTCTTTGCTGAAGTGGCTGAAAGCAGAGTTGTGCAGCGGATGCGTGCTGGGCCCATAACCAGTTCGTACTGGTTGTGAAAGGTAGACATTGCCCCAGTGGCCTAATGGATAAGGCACTGGCCTCCTAAGCCAGGAATTGTGGGTTCAAGTCCCATCTGGGGTGGTCGGAAACATTGTGGCCCAGCAGAAGCGTGCTAGGTCCATTACCCAGTGGTCGATGGATCGAAAACATTTTCTGCTAACCATAGCATTTAAGTGCCAAATTTTTTTTTTTTTTTAAATGCGTAGTTTCATTCCATGTGTAAGTGCCATTATACATTTTTGTTTACCTCTTCCATCAGTTCGTATTGGTCATATCGATTAGACACTGGCCTCCTAAGCCATGGATTGTGAGGTTTAGTCTTTGCTGAAGTGGCTGAAAGCAGAGTTGTGCAGCGGATGCGTGCTGGGCCCATAACCCAGAGGTTGATGGATCGAAAACATTTTCTGCTAACCAGCTTTTTATAGCATTCAAGTGCAAACAAATGTTTTTTTTAAATGCGTAGTTTCATTCCATGTGTAAGTGCCATTATACATTTTTTTTTACCTCTTCCATCAGTTCGTATTGGTCATATTGATTACAAAGATCCCCAGTGGCCTAAGACACTGGCCTCCTAAGCCATGGATTGTGAGGTTTAGTCTTTGCTGAAGTGGCTGAAAGCAGAGTTGTGCAGCGGATGCGTGCTGGGCCCATAACCCAGAGGTTGATGGATCAAAAACATTTTCTGCTAACCAGCTTTTTATAGCATTTAAGTGCGAACAAATATTTTTTTAAAATGCGTAGTTTCATTCCATGTGTAAGTGCCATTATACATTTTTTTTTACCTCTTCCATCAGTTCGTATTGGTCATATTGATTACAAAGATCCCCAGTGGCCTAAGACACTGGCCTCCTAAGCCATGGATTGTGAGGTTTAGTCTTTGCTGAAGTGGCTGAAAGCAGAGTTGTGCAGCGGATGCGTGCTGGGCCCATAACCAGTTCGTACTGGATGTAAAAGGTAGACATTGCCCCAGTGGCCTAATGGATAAGGCACTGTCCTCCTAAGCCAGGAATTGTGGGTTCAAGTCCCATCTGGGGTGGTCGGAAACATTGTGGCCCAGCAGAAGCGTGCTAGGTCCAGTGGTCGATGGATCGAAAACATTTTCTGCTAACCATAGCATTTAAGTGCCAAAATTTTTTTTTTTTTAAATGCGTAGTTTCATTCCATGTGTAAGTGCCATTATACATTTTTGTTTACCTCTTCCATCAGTTCGTATTGGTCATATTGATTAGACACTGGCCTCCTAAGCCATGGATTGTGAGGTTTAGTCTTTGCTGAAGTGGCTGAAAGCAGAGTTGTGCAGCGGATGCGTGCTGGGCCCATAACCCAGAGGTTGATGGATCGAAAACATTTTCTGCTAACCAGCTTTTTATAGCATTCAAGTGCAAACAAATATTTTTTTTAAATGCGTAGTTTCATTCCATGTGTAAGTGCCATTATACATTTTTTTTTTACCTCTTCCATCAGTTCGTATTGGTCATATTGATTACAAAGATCCCCAGCGGCCTAAGACACTGGCCTCCTAAGCCATGGATTGTGAGGTTTAGTCTTTGCTGAAGTGGCTGAAAGCAGAGTTGTGCAGCGGATGCGTGCTTGGCCCATAACCAGTTCGTACTGGTTGTGAAAGGTAGACATTGCCCCAGTGGCCTAATGGATAAGTCACTGTCTTCCTAAGCCAGGAATTGTGGGTTCAAGTCCCATCTGGGGTGGTCGGAAACATTGTGGCCCAGCAGAAGCGTGCTAGGTCCATTACCCAGTGGTCGATGGATCGAAAACATTTTCTGCTAACCATAGCATTTAAGTGCCCAAAATTATTTTTTTTTAAATGCGTAGTTTCATTCCATGTGTAAGTGCCATTATACATTTTTTTTACCTCTTCCATCAGTTCGTATTGGTCATATCGATTAGACACTGGCCTCCTAAGCCATGGATTGTGAGGTTTAGTCTTTGCTGAAGTGGCTGAAAGCAGAGTTGTGCAGCGGATGCGTGCTGGGCCCATAACCCAGAGGTTGATGGATCGAAAACATTTTCTGCTAACCAGCTTTTTATAGCATTCAAGTGCAAACAAATATTTTTTTTAAATGCGTAGTTCCATTCCATGTGTAAGTGCCATTATACATTTTTTTTTACCTCTTCCATCAGTTCGTATTGGTCATATTGATTACAAAGATCCCCAGTGGCCTAAGACACTGGCCTCCTAAGCCATGGATTGTGAGGTTTAGTCTTTGCTGAAGTGGCTGAAAGCAGAGTTGTGCAGCGGATGCGTGCTGGGCCCATAACCCAGAGGTTGATGGATCAAAAACATTTTCTGCTAACCAGCTTTTTATAGCATTTAAGTGCGAACAAATATTTTTTTAAAATGCGTAGTTTCATTCCATGTGTAAGTGCCATTATACATTTTTTTTTACCTCTTCCATCAGTTCGTATTGGTCATATTGATTACAAAGATCCCCAGTGGCCTAAGACACTGGCCTCCTAAGCCATGGATTGTGAGGTTTAGTCTTTGCTGAAGTGGCTGAAAGCAGAGTTGTGCAGCGGATGCGTGCTTGGCCCATAACCAGTTCGTACTGGTTGTGAAAGGTAGACATTGCCCCAGTGGCCTAATGGATATGTCACTGTCCTCCTAAGCCAGGAATTGTGGGTTCAAGTCCCATCTGGGGTGGTCGGAAACATTGTGGCGCAGCAGAAGCGTGCTAGGTCCAGTGGTCGATGGATCGAAAACATTTTCTGCTAACCATAGCATTTAAGTGCCCCAAATTTTTTTTTTTAAATGCGTAGTTTCATTCCATGTGTAAGTGCCATTATACATTTTTGTTTACCTCTTCCATCAGTTCGTATTGGTCATATCGATTAGACACTGGCCTCCTAAGCCATGGATTGTGAGGTTTAGTCTTTGCTGAAGTGGCTGAAAGCAGAGTTGTGCAGCGGATGCGTGCTGGGCCCATAACCCAGAGGTTGATGGATCGAAAACATTTTCTGCTAACCAGCTTTTTATAGCATTCAAGTGCAAACAAATATTTTTTTTAAATGCATAGTTCCATTCCATGTGTAAGTGCCATTATACATTTTTTTTTACCTCTTCCATCAGTTCGTATTGGTCATATTGATTACAAAGATCCCCAGTGGCCCAAGACACTGGCCTCCTAAGCCATGGATTGTGAGGTTTAGTCTTTGCTGAAGTGGCTGAAAGCAGAGTTGTGCAGCGGATGCGTGCTGGGCCCATAACCCAGAGGTTGATGGATCGAAAACATTTTCTGCTAACCAGCTTTTTATAGCATTCAAGTGCAAACAAATATTTTTTTTAAATGCGTAGTTTCATTCCATGTGTAAGTGCCATTATACATTTTTTTTTACCTCTTCCATCAGTTCGTATTGGTCATATTGATTACAAAGATCCCCAGTGGCCTAAGACACTGGCCTCCTAAGCCATGGATTGTGAGGTTTAGTCTTTGCTGAAGTGGCTGAAAGCAGAGTTGTGCAGCGGATGCGTGCTGGGCCCATAACCCAGAGGTTGATGGATCAAAAACATTTTCTGCTAACCAGCTTTTTATAGCATTTAAGTGCGGACAAATATTTTTTTTAAATGCGTAGTTTCATTCCATGTGTAAGTGCCATTATACATTTTTTTTTACCTCTTCCATCAGTTCGTATTGGTCATATTGATTACAAAGATCCCCAGTGGCCTAAGACACTGGCCTCCTAAGCCATGGATTGTGAGGTTTAGTCTTTGCTGAAGTGGCTGAAAGCAGAGTTGTGCAGCGGATGCGTGCTGGGCCCATAACCAGTTCGTACTGGTTGTGAAAGGTAGACATTGCCCCAGTGGCCTAATGGATAAGGCACTGGCCTCCTAAGCCAGGAATTGTGGGTTCAAGTCCCATCTGGGGTGGTTGGAAACATTGTGGCCCAGCAGAAGCGTGCTAGGTCCATTACCCAGTGGTTGATGGATCGAAAACATTTTCTGCTAACCATAGCATTTAAGTGCCAACATTTTTTTTTTTTTAAATGCGTAGTTTCATTCCATGTGTAAGTGCCATTATACATTTTTGTTTACCTCTTCCATCAGTTCGTATTGGTCATATCGATTAGACACTGGCCTCCTAAGCCATGGATTGTGAGGTTTAGTCTTTGCTGAAGTGGCTGAAAGCAGAGTTGTGCAGCGGATGCGTGCTGGGCCCATAACCCAGAGATGGATCGAAAACATTTTCTGCTAACCAGCTTTTTATAGCATTTAAGTGCAAACAAATATTTTTTTTAAATGCGTAGTTTCATTCCATGTGTAAGTGCCATTATACATTTTTTTTTACCTCTTCCATCAGTTCGTATTGGTCATATTGATTACAAAGATCCCCAGTGGCCTAAGACACTGGCCTCCTAAGCCATGGATTGTGAGGTTTAGTCTTTGCTGAAGTGGCTGAAAGCAGAGTTGTGCAGCGGATGCGTGCTGGGCCCATAACCCAGAGGTTGATGGATCAAAAACATTTTCTGCTAACCAGCTTTTTATAGCATTTAAGTGCGAACAAATATTTTTTTAAAATGCGTAGTTTCATTCCATGTGTAAGTGCCATTATACATTTTTTTTTACCTCTTCCATCAGTTCGTATTGGTCATATTGATTACAAAGATCCCCAGTGGCCTAAGACACTGGCCTCCTAAGCCATGGATTGTGAGGTTTAGTCTTTGCTGAAGTGGCTGAAAGCAGAGTTGTGCAGCGGATGCGTGCTTGGCCCATAACCAGTTCGTACTGGTTGTGAAAGGTAGACATTGCCCCAGTGGCCTAATGGATAAGTCACTGTCCTCCTAAGCCAGGAATTGTGGGTTCAAGTCCCATCTGGGGTGGTCGGAAACATTGTGGCGCAGCAGAAGCGTGCTAGGTCCAGTGGTCGATGGATCGAAAACATTTTCTGCTAACCATAGCATTTAAGTGCCCCAAATTTTTTTTTTTTAAATGCGTAGTTTCATTCCATGTGTAAGTGCCATTATACATTTTTGTTTACCTCTTCCATCAGTTCGTATTGGTCATATCGATTAGACACTGGCCTCCTAAGCCATGGATTGTGAGGTTTAGTCTTTGCTGAAGTGGCTGAAAGCAGAGTTGTGCAGCGGATGCGTGCTGGGCCCATAACCCAGAGGTTGATGGATCGAAAACATTTTCTGCTAACCAGCTTTTTATAGCATTCAAGTGCAAACAAATATTTTTTTTAAATGCATAGTTCCATTCCATGTGTAAGTGCCATTATACATTTTTTTTTACCTCTTCCATCAGTTCGTATTGGTCATATTGATTACAAAGATCCCCAGTGGCCTAAGACACTGGCCTCCTAAGCCATGGATTGTGAGGTTTAGTCTTTGCTGAAGTGGCTGAAAGCAGAGTTGTGCAGCGGATGCGTGCTGGGCCCATAACCCAGAGGTTGATGGATCGAAAACATTTTCTGCTAACCAGCTTTTTATAGCATTCAAGTGCAAACAAATATTTTTTTTAAATGCGTAGTTTCATTCCATGTGTAAGTGCCATTATACATTTTTGTTTACCTCTTCCATCAGTTCGTATTGGTCATATCGATTAGACACTGGCCTCCTAAGCCATGGATTGTGAGGTTTAGTCTTTGCTGAAGTGGCTGAAAGCAGAGTTGTGCAGCGGATGCGTGCTGGGCCCATAACCCAGAGGTTGATGGATCGAAAACATTTTCTGCTAACCAGCTTTTTATAGCATTCAAGTGCAAACAAATATTTTTTTTAAATGCGTAGTTTCATTCCATGTGTAAGTGCCATTATACATTTTTTTTTTACCTCTTCCATCAGTTCGTATTGGTCATATTGATTACAAAGATCCCCAGCGGCCTAAGACACTGGCCTCCTAAGCCATGGATTGTGAGGTTTAGTCTTTGCTGAAGTGGCTGAAAGCAGAGTTGTGCAGCGGATGCGTGCTTGGCCCATAACCAGTTCGTACTGGTTGTGAAAGGTAGACATTGCCCCAGTGGCCTAATGGATAAGTCACTGTCCTCCTAAGCCAGGAATTGTGGGTTCAAGTCCCATCTGGGGTGGTCGGAAACATTGTGGCCCAGCAGAAGCGTGCTAGGTCCATTACCCAGTGGTCGATGGATCGAAAACATTTTCTGCTAACCATAGCATTTAAGTGCCCAAAATTTTTTTTTTTTAAATGCGTAGTTTCATTCCATGTGTAAGTGCCATTATACATTTTTTTTACCTCTTCCATCAGTTCGTATTGGTCATATCGATTACAAAGATCCCCAGTGGCCTAAGACACTGGCCTCCTAAGCCATGGATTGTGAGGTTTAGTCTTTGCTGAAGTGGCTGAAAGCAGAGTTGTGCAGCGGATGCGTGCTGGGCCCATAACCCAGAGGTTGATGGATCAAAAACATTTTCTGCTAACCAGCTTTTTATAGCATTTAAGTGCGAACAAATATTTTTTTAAAATGCGTAGTTTCATTCCATGTGTAAGTGCCATTATACATTTTTTTTTACCTCTTCCATCAGTTCGTATTGGTCATATTGATTACAAAGATCCCCAGTGGCCTAAGACACTGGCCTCCTAAGCCATGGATTGTGAGGTTTAGTCTTTGCTGAAGTGGCTGAAAGCAGAGTTGTGCAGCGGATGCGTGCTTGGCCCATAACCAGTTCGTACTGGTTGTGAAAGGTAGACATTGCCCCAGTGGCCTAATGGATATGTCACTGTCCTCCTAAGCCAAGAATTGTGGGTTCAAGTCCCATCTGGGGTGGTCGGAAACATTGTGGCGCAGCAGAAGCGTGCTAGGTCCAGTGGTCGATGGATCGAAAACATTTTCTGCTAACCATAGCATTTAAGTGCCCCAAATTTTTTTTTTTAAAATGCGTAGTTTCATTCCATGTGTAAGTGCCATTATACATTTTTGTTTACCTCTTCCATCAGTTCGTATTGGTCATATCGATTAGACACTGGCCTCCTAAGCCATGGATTGTGAGGTTTAGTCTTTGCTGAAGTGGCTGAAAGCAGAGTTGTGCAGCGGATGCGTGCTGGGCCCATAACCCAGAGGTTGATGGATCGAAAACATTTTCTGCTAACCAGCTTTTTATAGCATTCAAGTGCAAACAAATATTTTTTTTAAATGCATAGTTCCATTCCATGTGTAAGTGCCATTATACATTTTTTTTTACCTCTTCCATCAGTTCGTATTGGTCATATTGATTACAAAGATCCCCAGTGGCCTAAGACACTGGCCTCCTAAGCCATGGATTGTGAGGTTTAATCTTTGCTGAAGTGGCTGAAAGCAGAGTTGTGCAGCGGATGCGTGCTGGGCCCATAACCCAGAGGTTGATGGATCGAAAACATTTTCTGCTAACCAGCTTTTTATAGCATTCAAGTGCAAACAAATATTTTTTTTAAATGCGTAGTTTCATTCCATGTGTAAGTGCCATTATACATTTTTTTTTACCTCTTCCATCAGTTCGTATTGGTCATATTGATTACAAAGATCCCCAGTGGCCTAAGACACTGGCCTCCTAAGCCATGGATTGTGAGGTTTAGTCTTTGCTGAAGTGGCTGAAAGCAGAGTTGTGCAGCGGATGCGTGCTGGGCCCATAACCCAGAGGTTGATGGATCGAAAACATTTTCTGCTAACCAGCTTTTTATAGCATTCAAGTGCAAACAAATATTTTTTTTAAATGCATAGTTCCATTCCATGTGTAAGTGCCATTATACATTTTTTTTTACCTCTTCCATCAGTTCGTATTGGTCATATTGATTACAAAGATCCCCAGTGGCCTAAGACACTGGCCTCCTAAGCCATGGATTGTGAGGTTTAGTCTTTGCTGAAGTGGCTGAAAGCAGAGTTGTGCAGCGGATGCGTGCTGGGCCCATAACCCAGAGGTTGATGGATCGAAAACATTTTCTGCTAACCAGCTTTTTATAGCATTCAAGTGCAAACAAATATTTTTTTTAAATGCGTAGTTTCATTCCATGTGTAAGTGCCATTATACATTTTTGTTTACCTCTTCCATCAGTTCGTATTGGTCATATCGATTAGACACTGGCCTCCTAAGCCATGGATTGTGAGGTTTAGTCTTTGCTGAAGTGGCTGAAAGCAGAGTTGTGCAGCGGATGCGTGCTGGGCCCATAACCCAGAGGTTGATGGATCGAAAACATTTTCTGCTAACCAGCTTTTTATAGCATTCAAGTGCAAACAAATATTTTTTTTAAATGCGTAGTTTCATTCCATGTGTAAGTGCCATTATACATTTTTTTTTACCTCTTCCATCAGTTCGTATTGGTCATATTGATTACAAAGATCCCCAGTGGCCTAAGACACTGGCCTCCTAAGCCATGGATTGTGAGGTTTAGTCTTTGCTGAAGTGGCTGAAAGCAGAGTTGTGCAGCGGATGCGTGCTGGGCCCATAACCCAGAGGTTGATGGATCAAAAACATTTTCTGCTAACCAGCTTTTTATAGCATTTAAGTGCGAACAAATATTTTTTTTAAATGCGTAGTTTCATTCCATGTGTAAGTGCCATTATACATTTTTTTTTACCTCTTCCATCAGTTCGTATTGGTCATATTGATTACAAAGATCCCCAGTGGCCTAAGACACTGGCCTCCTAAGCCATGGATTGTGAGGTTTAGTCTTTGCTGAAGTGGCTGAAAGCAGAGTTGTGCAGCGGATGCGTGCTGGGCCCATAACCCAGAGGTTGATGGATCGAAAACATTTTCTGCTAACCAGCTTTTTATAGCATTCAAGTGCAAACAAATATTTTTTTTAAATGCGTAGTTTCATTCCATGTGTAAGTGCCATTATACATTTTTTTTTACCTCTTCCATCAGTTCGTATTGGTCATATTGATTACAAAGATCCCCAGTGGCCTAAGACACTGGCCTCCTAAGCCATGGATTGTGAGGTTTAGTCTTTGCTGAAGTGGCTGAAAGCAGAGTTGTGCAGCGGATGCGTGCTGGGCCCATAACCCAGAGGTTGATGGATCAAAAACATTTTCTGCTAACCAGCTTTTTATAGCATTTAAGTGCGAACAAATATTTTTTTTAAATGCGTAGTTTCATTCCATGTGTAAGTGCCATTATACATTTTTTTTTACCTCTTCCATCAGTTCGTATTGGTCATATTGATTACAAAGATCCCCAGTGGCCTAAGACACTGGCCTCCTAAGCCATGGATTGTGAGGTTTAGTCTTTGCTGAAGTGGCTGAAAGCAGAGTTGTGCAGCGGATGCGTGCTGGGCCCATAACCAGTTCGTACTGGTTGTGAAAGGTAGACATTGCCCCAGTGGCCTAATGGATAAGGCACTGGCCTCCTAAGCCAGGAATTGTGGGTTCAAGTCCCATCTGGGGTGGTCGGAAACATTGTGGCCCAGCAGAAGCGTGCTAGGTCCAGTGGTCGATGGATCGAAAACATTTTCTGCTAACCATAGCATTTAAGTGCCAAAAAATTTTTTTTTTTAAATGCGTAGTTTCATTCCATGTGTAAGTGCCATTATACATTTTTGTTTACCTCTTCCATCAGTTCGTATTGGTCATATTGATTAGACACTGGCCTCCTAAGCCATGGATTGTGAGGTTTAGTCTTTGCTGAAGTGGCTGAAAGCAGAGTTGTGCAGCGGATGCGTGCTGGGCCCATAACCCAGAGGTTGATGGATCGAAAACATTTTCTGCTAACCAGCTTTTTATAGCATTCAAGTGCAAACAAATATTTTTTTTAAATGCGTAGTTTCATTCCATGTGTAAGTGCCATTATACATTTTTTTTTTACCTCTTCCATCAGTTCGTATTGGTCATATTGATTACAAAGATCCCCAGCGGCCTAAGACACTGGCCTCCTAAGCCATGGATTGTGAGGTTTAGTCTTTGCTGAAGTGGCTGAAAGCAGAGTTGTGCAGCGGATGCGTGCTTGGCCCATAACCAGTTCGTACTGGTTATGAAAGGTAGACATTGCCCCAGTGGCCTAATGGATAAGTCACTGTCCTCCTAAGCCAGGAATTGTGGGTTCAAGTCCCATCTGGGGTGGTCGGAAACATTGTGGCCCAGCAGAAGCGTGCTAGGTCCATTACCCAGTGGTCGATGGATCGAAAACATTTTCTGCTAACCATAGCATTTAAGTGCCCAAAATTATTTTTTTTTAAATGCGTAGTTTCATTCCATGTGTAAGTGCCATTATACATTTTTTTTACCTCTTCCATCAGTTCGTATTGGTCATATCGATTAGACACTGGCCTCCTAAGCCATGGATTGTGAGGTTTAGTCTTTGCTGAAGTGGCTGAAAGCAGAGTTGTGCAGCGGATGCGTGCTGGGCCCATAACCCAGAGGTTGATGGATCGAAAACATTTTCTGCTAACCAGCTTTTTATAGCATTCAAGTGCAAACAAATATTTTTTTTAAATGCGTAGTTCCATTCCATGTGTAAGTGCCATTATACATTTTTTTTTACCTCTTCCATCAGTTCGTATTGGTCATATTGATTACAAAGATCCCCAGTGGCCTAAGACACTGGCCTCCTAAGCCATGGATTGTGAGGTTTAGTCTTTGCTGAAGTGGCTGAAAGCAGAGTTGTGCAGCGGATGCGTGCTGGGCCCATAACCCAGAGGTTGATGGATCAAAAACATTTTCTGCTAACCAGCTTTTTATAGCATTTAAGTGCGAACAAATATTTTTTTAAAATGCGTAGTTTCATTCCATGTGTAAGTGCCATTATACATTTTTTTTTACCTCTTCCATCAGTTCGTATTGGTCATATCGATTAGACACTGGCCTCCTAAGCCATGGATTGTGAGGTTTAGTCTTTGCTGAAGTGGCTGAAAGCAGAGTTGTGCAGCGGATGCGTGCTGGGCCCATAACCCAGAGGTTGATGGATCGAAAACATTTTCTGCTAACCAGCTTTTTATAGCATTCAAGTGCAAACAAATATTTTTTTTAAATGCGTAGTTTCATTCCATGTGTAAGTGCCATTATACATTTTTTTTTACCTCTTCCATCAGTTCGTATTGGTCATATTGATTACAAAGATCCCCAGTGGCCTAAGACACTGGCCTCCTAAGCCATGGATTGTGAGGTTTAGTCTTTGCTGAAGTGGCTGAAAGCAGAGTTGTGCAGCGGATGCGTGCTGGGCCCATAACCCAGAGGTTGATGGATCAAAAACATTTTCTGCTAACCAGCTTTTTATAGCATTTAAGTGCGAACAAATATTTTTTTTAAATGCGTAGTTTCATTCCATGTGTAAGTGCCATTATACATTTTTTTTTACCTCTTCCATCAGTTCGTATTGGTCATATTGATTACAAAGATCCCCAGTGGCCTAAGACACTGGCCTCCTAAGCCATGGATTGTGAGGTTTAGTCTTTGCTGAAGTGGCTGAAAGCAGAGTTGTGCAGCGGATGCGTGCTGGGCCCATAACCCAGAGGTTGATGGATCGAAAACATTTTCTGCTAACCAGCTTTTTATAGCATTCAAGTGCAAACAAATATTTTTTTTAAATGCGTAGTTTCATTCCATGTGTAAGTGCCATTATACATTTTTTTTTACCTCTTCCATCAGTTCGTATTGGTCATATTGATTACAAAGATCCCCAGTGGCCTAAGACACTGGCCTCCTAAGCCATGGATTGTGAGGTTTAGTCTTTGCTGAAGTGGCTGAAAGCAGAGTTGTGCAGCGGATGCGTGCTGGGCCCATAACCCAGAGGTTGATGGATCAAAAACATTTTCTGCTAACCAGCTTTTTATAGCATTTAAGTGCGGACAAATATTTTTTTTAAATGCGTAGTTTCATTCCATGTGTAAGTGCCATTATACATTTTTTTTTACCTCTTCCATCAGTTCGTATTGGTCATATTGATTACAAAGATCCCCAGTGGCCTAAGACACTGGCCTCCTAAGCCATGGATTGTGAGGTTTAGTCTTTGCTGAAGTGGCTGAAAGCAGAGTTGTGCAGCGGATGCGTGCTGGGCCCATAACCAGTTCGTACTGGTTGTGAAAGGTAGACATTGCCCCAGTGGCCTAATGGATAAGGCACTGTCCTCCTAAGCCAGGAATTGTGGGTTCAAGTCCCATCTGGGGTGGTTGGAAACATTGTGGCCCAGCAGAAGCGTGCTAGGTCCATTACCCAGTGGTCGATGGATCGAAAACATTTTCTGCTAACCATAGCATTTAAGTGCCAAAATTTGTTTTTTTTTAAATGCGTAGTTTCATTCCATGTGTAAGTGCCATTATACATTTTTGTTTACCTCTTCCATCAGTTCGTATTGGTCATATCGATTAGACACTGGCCTCCTAAGCCATGGATTGTGAGGTTTAGTCTTTGCTGAAGTGGCTGAAAGCAGAGTTGTGCAGCGGATGCGTGCTGGGCCCATAACCCAGAGGTTGATGGATCGAAAACATTTTCTGCTAACCAGCTTTTTATAGCATTCAAGTGCAAACAAATATTTTTTTTAAATGCGTAGTTTCATTCCATGTGTAAGTGCCATTATACATTTTTTTTTACCTCTTCCATCAGTTCGTATTGGTCATATTGATTACAAAGATCCCCAGTGGCCTAAGACACTGGCCTCCTAAGCCATGGATTGTGAGGTTTAGTCTTTGCTGAAGTGGCTGAAAGCAGAGTTGTGCAGCGGATGCGTGCTGGGCCCATAACCCAGAGGTTGATGGATCGAAAACATTTTCTGCTAACCAGCTTTTTATAGCATTCAAGTGCAAACAAATATTTTTTTTAAATGCGTAGTTTCATTCCATGTGTAAGTGCCATTATACATTTTTTTTTACCTCTTCCATCAGTTCGTATTGGTCATATTGATTACAAAGATCCCCAGTGGCCTAAGACACTGGCCTCCTAAGCCATGGATTGTGAGGTTTAGTCTTTGCTGAAGTGGCTGAAAGCAGAGTTGTGCAGCGGATGCGTGCTGGGCCCATAACCAGTTCGTACTGGTTGTGAAAGGTAGACATTGCCCCAGTGGCCTAATGGATAAGGCACTGTCCTCCTAAGCCAGGAATTGTGGGTTCAAGTACCATCTGGGGTGGTTGGAAACATTGTGGCCCAGCAGAAGCGTGCTAGGTCCATTACCCAGTGGTCGATGGATCGAAAATATTTTCTGCTAACCATAGCATTTAAGTGCCAAAATTTGTTTTTTTTTAAATGCGTAGTTTCATTCCATGTGTAAGTGCCATTATACATTTTTGTTTACCTCTTCCATCAGTTCGTATTGGTCATATCGATTAGACACTGGCCTCCTAAGCCATGGATTGTGAGGTTTAGTCTTTGCTGAAGTGGCTGAAAGCAGAGTTGTGCAGCGGATGCGTGCTGGGCCCATAACCCAGAGGTTGATGGATCGAAAACATTTTCTGCTAACCAGCTTTTTATAGCATTCAAGTGCAAACAAATATTTTTTTTAAATGCGTAGTTTCATTCCATGTGTAAGTGCCATTATACATTTTTTTTTACCTCTTCCATCAGTTCGTATTGGTCATATTGATTACAAAGATCCCCAGTGGCCTAAGACACTGGCCTCCTAAGCCATGGATTGTGAGGTTTAGTCTTTGCTGAAGTGGCTGAAAGCAGAGTTGTGCAGCGGATGCGTGCTGGGCCCATAACCCAGAGGTTGATGGATCGAAAACATTTTCTGCTAACCAGCTTTTTATAGCATTCAAGTGCAAACAAATATTTTTTTTAAATGCGTAGTTTCATTCCATGTGTAAGTGCCATTATACATTTTTTTTTACCTCTTCCATCAGTTCGTATTGGTCATATTGATTACAAAGATCCCCAGTGGCCTAAGACACTGGCCTCCTAAGCCATGGATTGTGAGGTTTAGTCTTTGCTGAAGTGGCTGAAAGCAGAGTTGTGCAGCGGATGCGTGCTGGGCCCATAACCCAGAGGTTGATGGATCAAAAACATTTTCTGCTAACCAGCTTTTTATAGCATTTAAGTGCGAACAAATATTTTTTTTAAATGCGTAGTTTCATTCCATGTGTAAGTGCCATTATACATTTTTTTTTACCTCTTCCATCAGTTCGTATTGGTCATATTGATTACAAAGATCCCCAGTGGCCTAAGACACTGGCCTCCTAAGCCATGGATTGTGAGGTTTAGTCTTTGCTGAAGTGGCTGAAAGCAGAGTTGTGCAGCGGATGCGTGCTGGGCCCATAACCCAGAGGTTGATGGATCGAAAACATTTTCTGCTAACCAGCTTTTTATAGCATTCAAGTGCAAACAAATATTTTTTTTAAATGCGTAGTTTCATTCCGTGTGTAAGTGCCATTATACATTTTTTTTTTACCTCTTCCATCAGTTCGTATTGGTCATATTGATTACAAAGATCCCCAGCGGCCTAAGACACTGGCCTCCTAAGCCATGGATTGTGAGGTTTAGTCTTTGCTGAAGTGGCTGAAAGCAGAGTTGTGCAGCGGATGCGTGCTGGGCCCATAACCCAGAGGTTGATGGATCAAAAACATTTTCTGCTAACCAGCTTTTTATAGCATTTAAGTGCGAACAAATATTTTTTTAAAATGCGTAGTTTCATTCCATGTGTAAGTGCCATTATACATTTTTTTTTACCTCTTCCATCAGTTCGTATTGGTCATATTGATTACAAAGATCCCCAGTGGCCTAAGACACTGGCCTCCTAAGCCATGGATTGTGAGGTTTAGTCTTTGCTGAAGTGGCTGAAAGCAGAGTTGTGCAGCGGATGCGTGCTTGGCCCATAACCAGTTCGTACTGGTTGTGAAAGGTAGACATTGCCCCAGTGGCCTAATGGATAAGTCACTGTCCTCCTAAGCCAGGAATTGTGGGTTCAAGTCCCATCTGGGGTGGTCGGAAACATTGTGGCGCAGCAGAAGCGTGCTAGGTCCAGTGGTCGATGGATCGAAAACATTTTCTGCTAACCATAGCATTTAAGTGCCGCAAATTTTTTTTTTTTAAATGCGTAGTTTCATTCCATGTGTAAGTGCCATTATACATTTTTGTTTACCTCTTCCATCAGTTCGTATTGGTCATATCGATTAGACACTGGCCTCCTAAGCCATGGATTGTGAGGTTTAGTCTTTGCTGAAGTGGCTGAAAGCAGAGTTGTGCAGCGGATGCGTGCTGGGCCCATAACCCAGAGGTTGATGGATCGAAAACATTTTCTGCTAACCAGCTTTTTATAGCATTCAAGTGCAAACAAATATTTTTTTTAAATGCATAGTTCCATTCCATGTGTAAGTGCCATTATACATTTTTTTTTACCTCTTCCATCAGTTCGTATTGGTCATATTGATTACAAAGATCCCCAGTGGCCTAAGACACTGGCCTCCTAAGCCATGGATTGTGAGGTTTAGTCTTTGCTGAAGTGGCTGAAAGCAGAGTTGTGCAGCGGATGCGTGCTGGGCCCATAACCCAGAGGTTGATGGATCGAAAACATTTTCTGCTAACCAGCTTTTTATAGCATTCAAGTGCAAACAAATATTTTTTTTAAATGCGTAGTTTCATTCCATGTGTAAGTGCCATTATACATTTTTTTTTACCTCTTCCATCAGTTCGTATTGGTCATATTGATTACAAAGATCCCCAGTGGCCTAAGACACTGGCCTCCTAAGCCATGGATTGTGAGGTTTAGTCTTTGCTGAAGTGGCTGAAAGCAGAGTTGTGCAGCGGATGCGTGCTGGGCCCATAACCCAGAGGTTGATGGATCAAAAACATTTTCTGCTAACCAGCTTTTTATAGCATTTAAGTGCGGACAAATATTTTTTTTAAATGCGTAGTTTCATTCCATGTGTAAGTGCCATTATACATTTTTTTTTACCTCTTCCATCAGTTCGTATTGGTCATATTGATTACAAAGATCCCCAGTGGCCTAAGACACTGGCCTCCTAAGCCATGGATTGTGAGGTTTAGTCTTTGCTGAAGTGGCTGAAAGCAGAGTTGTGCAGCGGATGCGTGCTGGGCCCATAACCAGTTCGTACTGGTTGTGAAAGGTAGACATTGCCCCAGTGGCCTAATGGATAAGGCACTGGCCTCCTAAGCCAGGAATTGTGGGTTCAAGTCCCATCTGGGGTGGTTGGAAACATTGTGGCCCAGCAGAAGCGTGCTAGGTCCATTACCCAGTGGTCGATGGATCGAAAACATTTTCTGCTAACCATAGCATTTAAGTGCCAACATTTTTTTTTTTTTAAATGCGTAGTTTCATTCCATGTGTAAGTGCCATTATACATTTTTGTTTACCTCTTCCATCAGTTCGTATTGGTCATATCGATTAGACACTGGCCTCCTAAGCCATGGATTGTGAGGTTTAGTCTTTGCTGAAGTGGCTGAAAGCAGAGTTATGCAGCGGATGCGTGCTGGGCCCATAACCCAGAGGTTGATGGATCGAAAACATTTTCTGCTAACCAGCTTTTTATAGCATTCAAGTGCAAACAAATATTTTTTTTAAATGCGTAGTTTCATTCCATGTGTAAGTGCCATTATACATTTTTTTTTACCTCTTCCATCAGTTCGTATTGGTCATATTGATTACAAAGATCCCCAGTGGCCTAAGACACTGGCCTCCTAAGCCATGGATTGTGAGGTTTAGTCTTTGCTGAAGTGGCTGAAAGCAGAGTTGTGCAGCGGATGCGTGCTGGGCCCATAACCCAGAGGTTGATGGATCAAAAACATTTTCTGCTAACCAGCTTTTTATAGCATTTAAGTGCGAACAAATATTTTTTTTAAATGCGTAGTTCCATTCCATGTGTAAGTGCCATTATACATTTTTTTTTACCTCTTCCATCAGTTCGTATTGGTCATATTGATTACAAAGATCCCCAGTGGCCTAAGACACTGGCCTCCTAAGCCATGGATTGTGAGGTTTAGTCTTTGCTGAAGTGGCTGAAAGCAGAGTTGTGCAGCGGATGCGTGCTGGGCCCATAACCAGTTCGTACTGGTTGTGAAAGGTAGACATTGCCCCAGTGGCCTAATGGATAAGGCACTGGCCTCCTAAGCCAGGAATTGTGGGTTCAAGTCCCATCTGGGGTGGTCGGAAACATTGTGGCCCAGCAGAAGCGTGCTAGGTCCATTACCCAGTGGTCGATGGATCGAAAACATTTTCTGCTAACCATAGCATTTAAGTGCCAAAATTTTTTTTTTTTTAAATGCGTAGTTTCATTCCATGTGTAAGTGCCATTATACATTTTTGTTTACCTCTTCCATCAGTTCGTATTGGTCATATCGATTAGACACTGGCCTCCTAAG
This sequence comes from Oncorhynchus mykiss, assembly GCF_057628025.1. Taxonomy (NCBI): domain Eukaryota; kingdom Metazoa; phylum Chordata; class Actinopteri; order Salmoniformes; family Salmonidae; genus Oncorhynchus; species Oncorhynchus mykiss. The sequence goes on along the minus strand of NC_143028.1, from coordinate 24,409,897 downwards.
CCATGGATTGTGAGGTTTAGTCTTTGCTGAAGTGGCTGAAAGCAGAGTTGTGCAGCGGATGCGTGCTGCGCCCATAACCCAGAGGTTGATGGATCGAAAACATTTTCTGCTAACCAGCTTTTTATAGCATTCAAGTGCAAACAAATATTTTTTTTAAATGCGTAGTTTCATTCCATGTGTAAGTGCCATTATACATTTTTTTTTACCTCTTCCATCAGTTCGTATTGGTCATATTGATTACAAAGATCCCCAGTGGCCTAAGACACTGGCCTCCTAAGCCATGGATTGTGAGGTTTAGTCTTTGCTGAAGTGGCTGAAAGCAGAGTTGTGCAGCGGATGCGTGCTGGGCCCATAACCCAGAGGTTGATGGATCAAAAACATTTTCTGCTAACCAGCTTTTTATAGCATTTAAGTGCGAACAAATATTTTTTTTAAATGCGTAGTTCCATTCCATGTGTAAGTGCCATTATACATTTTTTTTTACCTCTTCCATCAGTTCGTATTGGTCATATTGATTACAAAGATCCCCAGTGGCCTAAGACACTGGCCTCCTAAGCCATGGATTGTGAGGTTTAGTCTTTGCTGAAGTGGCTGAAAGCAGAGTTGTGCAGCGGATGCGTGCTGGGCCCATAACCAGTTCGTACTGGTTGTGAAAGGTAGACATTGCCCCAGTGGCCTAATGGATAAGGCACTGGCCTCCTAAGCCAGGAATTGTGGGTTCAAGTCCCATCTGGGGTGGTCGGAAACATTGTGGCCCAGCAGAAGCGTGCTAGGTCCATTACCCAGTGGTCGATGGATCGAAAACATTTTCTGCTAACCATAGCATTTAAGTGCCAAAATTTATTTTTTTTTAAATGCGTAGTTTCATTCCATGTGTAAGTGCCATTATACATTTTTGTTTACCTCTTCCATCAGTTCGTATTGGTTATATCGATTAGACACTGGCCTCCTAAGCCATGGATTGTGAGGTTTAGTCTTTGCTGAAGTGGCTGAAAGCAGAGTTGTGCAGCGGATGCGTGCTGCGCCCATAACCCAGAGGTTGATGGATCGAAAACATTTTCTGCTAACCAGCTTTTTATAGCATTCAAGTGCAAACAAATATTTTTTTTAAATGCGTAGTTTCATTCCATGTGTAAGTGCCATTATACATTTTTTTTTACCTCTTCCATCAGTTCGTATTGGTCATATTGATTACAAAGATCCCCAGTGGCCTAAGACACTGGCCTCCTAAGCCATGGATTGTGAGGTTTAGTCTTTGCTGAAGTGGCTGAAAGCAGAGTTGTGCAGCGGATGCGTGCTGGGCCCATAACCCAGAGGTTGATGGATCGAAAACATTTTCTGCTAACCAGCTTTTTATAGCATTCAAGTGCAAACAAATATTTTTTTTAAATGCGTAGTTTCATTCCATGTGTAAGTGCCATTATACATTTTTTTTTACCTCTTCCATCAGTTCGTATTGGTCATATTGATTACAAAGATCCCCAGTGGCCTAAGACACTGGCCTCCTAAGCCATGGATTGTGAGGTTTAGTCTTTGCTGAAGTGGCTGAAAGCAGAGTTGTGCAGCGGATGCGTGCTGGGCCCATAACCCAGAGGTTGATGGATCAAAAACATTTTCTGCTAACCAGCTTTTTATAGCATTTAAGTGCGAACAAATATTTTTTTTAAATGCGTAGTTTCATTCCATGTGTAAGTGCCATTATACATTTTTTTTTACCTCTTCCATCAGTTCGTATTGGTCATATTGATTACAAAGATCCCCAGTGGCCTAAGACACTGGCCTCCTAAGCCATGGATTGTAAGGTTTAGTCTTTGCTGAAGTGGCTGAAAGCAGAGTTGTGCAGCGGATGCGTGCTGGGCCCATAACCAGTTCGTACTGGTTGTGAAAGGTAGACATTGCCCCAGTGGCCTAATGGATAAGGCACTGGCCTCCTAAGCCAGGAATTGTGGGTTCAAGTCCCATCTGGGGTGGTCGGAAACATTGTGGCCCAGCAGAAGCGTGAGAGGTCCATTACCCAGTGGTCGATGGATCGAAAACATTTTCTGCTAACCATAGCATTTAAGTGCCAAATTTTTTTTTATTTTTAAATGCGTAGTTTCATTCCATGTGTAAGTGCCATTATACATTTTTGTTTACCTCTTCCATCAGTTCGTATTGGTCATATCGATTAGACACTGGCCTCCTAAGCCATGGATTGTGAGGTTTAGTCTTTGCTGAAGTGGCTGAAAGCAGAGTTGTGCAGCGGATGCGTGCTGGATGCGTGTCCATTACCCAGTGGTCGATGGATCGAAAACATTTTCTGCTAACCATAGCATTCAAGTGCAAACAAATATTTTTTTTAAATGCGTAGTTTCATTCCATGTGTAAGTGCCATTATACATTTTTTTTTACCTCTTCCATCAGTTCGTATTGGTCATATTGATTACAAAGATCCCCAGTGGCCTAAGACACTGGCCTCCTAAGCCATGGATTGTGAGGTTTAGTCTTTGCTGAAGTGGCTGAAAGCAGAGTTGTGCAGCGGATGCGTGCTGGGCCCATAACCCAGAGGTTGATGGATCGAAAACATTTTCTGCTAACCAGCTTTTTATAGCATTCAAGTGCAAACAAATATTTTTTTTAAATGCGTAGTTTCATTCCATGTGTAAGTGCCATTATACATTTTTTTTTACCTCTTCCATCAGTTCGTATTGGTCATATTGATTACAAAGATCCCCAGTGGCCTAAGACACTGGCCTCCTAAGCCATGGATTGTGAGGTTTAGTCTTTGCTGAAGTGGCTGAAAGCAGAGTTGTGCAGCGGATGCGTGCTGGGCCCATAACCCAGAGGTTGATGGATCAAAAACATTTTCTGCTAACCAGCTTTTTATAGCATTTAAGTGCGAACAAATATTTTTTTAAAATGCGTAGTTTCATTCCATGTGTAAGTGCCATTATACATTTTTTTTTACCTCTTCCATCAGTTCGTATTGGTCATATTGATTACAAAGATCCCCAGTGGCCTAAGACACTGGCCTCCTAAGCCATGGATTGTAAGGTTTAGTCTTTGCTGAAGTGGCTGAAAGCAGAGTTGTGCAGCGGATGCGTGCTGGGCCCATAACCAGTTCGTACTGGTTGTGAAAGGTAGACATTGCCCCAGTGGCCTAATGGATAAGGCACTGGCCTCCTAAGCCAGGAATTGTGGGTTCAAGTCCCATCTGGGGTGGTCGGAAACATTGTGGCCCAGCAGAAGCGTGAGAGGTCCATCCAGTGGTCGATGGATCGAAAACATTTTCTGCTAACCATAGCATTTAAGTGCCAAATTTTTTTTTTTTTTAAATGCGTAGTTTCATTCCATGTGTAAGTGCCATTATACATTTTTGTTTACCTCTTCCATCAGTTCGTATTGGTTATATCGATTAGACACTGGCCTCCTAAGCCATGGATTGTGAGGTTTAGTCTTTGCTGAAGTGGCTGAAAGCAGAGTTGTGCAGCGGATGCGTGCTGCGCCCATAACCCAGAGGTTGATGGATCGAAAACATTTTCTGCTAACCAGCTTTTTATAGCATTCAAGTGCAAACAAATATTTTTTTTAAATGCGTAGTTTCATTCCATGTGTAAGTGCCATTCTACATTTTTTTTTACCTCTTCCATCAGTTCGTATTGGTCATATTGATTACAAAGATCCCCAGTGGCCTAAGACACTGGCCTCCTAAGCCATGGATTGTGAGGTTTAGTCTTTGCTGAAGTGGCTGAAAGCAGAGTTGTGCAGCGGATGCGTGCTGGGCCCATAACCCAGAGGTTGATGGATCGAAAACATTTTCTGCTAACCAGCTTTTTATAGCATTCAAGTGCAAACAAATATTTTTTTTAAATGCGTAGTTTCATTCCATGTGTAAGTGCCATTATACATTTTTTTTTACCTCTTCCATCAGTTCGTATTGGTCATATTGATTACAAAGATCCCCAGTGGCCTAAGACACTGGCCTCCTAAGCCATGGATTGTGAGGTTTAGTCTTTGCTGAAGTGGCTGAAAGCAGAGTTGTGCAGCGGATGCGTGCTGGGCCCATAACCCAGAGGTTGATGGATCAAAAACATTTTCTGCTAACCAGCTTTTTATAGCATTTAAGTGCGAACAAATATTTTTTTTAAATGCGTAGTTTCATTCCATGTGTAAGTGCCATTATACATTTTTTTTTACCTCTTCCATCAGTTCGTATTGGTCATATTGATTACAAAGATCCCCAGTGGCCTAAGACACTGGCCTCCTAAGCCATGGATTGTAAGGTTTAGTCTTTGCTGAAGTGGCTGAAAGCAGAGTTGTGCAGCGGATGCGTGCTGGGCCCATAACCAGTTCGTACTGGTTGTGAAAGGTAGACATTGCCCCAGTGGCCTAATGGATAAGGCACTGGCCTCCTAAGCCAGGAATTGTGGGTTCAAGTCCCATCTGGGGTGGTCGGAAACATTGTGGCCCAGCAGAAGCGTGAGAGGTCCATTACCCAGTGGTCGATGGATCGAAAACATTTTCTGCTAACCATAGCATTTAAGTGCCAAATTTTTTTTTATTTTTAAATGCGTAGTTTCATTCCATGTGTAAGTGCCATTATACATTTTTGTTTACCTCTTCCATCAGTTCGTATTGGTCATATCGATTAGACACTGGCCTCCTAAGCCATGGATTGTGAGGTTTAGTCTTTGCTGAAGTGGCTGAAAGCAGAGTTGTGCAGCGGATGCGTGCTGGATGCGTGTCCATTACCCAGTGGTCGATGGATCGAAAACATTTTCTGCTAACCATAGCATTCAAGTGCAAACAAATATTTTTTTTAAATGCGTAGTTTCATTCCATGTGTAAGTGCCATTATACATTTTTTTTTACCTCTTCCATCAGTTCGTATTGGTCATATTGATTACAAAGATCCCCAGTGGCCTAAGACACTGGCCTCCTAAGCCATGGATTGTGAGGTTTAGTCTTTGCTGAAGTGGCTGAAAGCAGAGTTGTGCAGCGGATGCGTGCTGGGCCCATAACCCAGAGGTTGATGGATCGAAAACATTTTCTGCTAACCAGCTTTTTATAGCATTCAAGTGCAAACAAATATTTTTTTTAAATGCGTAGTTTCATTCCATGTGTAAGTGCCATTATACATTTTTTTTTACCTCTTCCATCAGTTCGTATTGGTCATATTGATTACAAAGATCCCCAGTGGCCTAAGACACTGGCCTCCTAAGCCATGGATTGTGAGGTTTAGTCTTTGCTGAAGTGGCTGAAAGCAGAGTTGTGCAGCGGATGCGTGCTGGGCCCATAACCCAGAGGTTGATGGATCAAAAACATTTTCTGCTAACCAGCTTTTTATAGCATTTAAGTGCGAACAAATATTTTTTTAAAATGCGTAGTTTCATTCCATGTGTAAGTGCCATTATACATTTTTTTTTACCTCTTCCATCAGTTCGTATTGGTCATATTGATTACAAAGATCCCCAGTGGCCTAAGACACTGGCCTCCTAAGCCATGGATTGTAAGGTTTAGTCTTTGCTGAAGTGGCTGAAAGCAGAGTTGTGCAGCGGATGCGTGCTGGGCCCATAACCAGTTCGTACTGGTTGTGAAAGGTAGACATTGCCCCAGTGGCCTAATGGATAAGGCACTGGCCTCCTAAGCCAGGAATTGTGGGTTCAAGTCCCATCTGGGGTGGTCGGAAACATTGTGGCCCAGCAGAAGCGTGAGAGGTCCATCCAGTGGTCGATGGATCGAAAACATTTTCTGCTAACCATAGCATTTAAGTGCCAAATTTTTTTTTTTTTTAAATGCGTAGTTTCATTCCATGTGTAAGTGCCATTATACGTTTTTGTTTACCTCTTCCATCAGTTCGTATTGGTCATATCGATTAGACACTGGCCTCCTAAGCCATGGATTGTGAGGTTTAGTCTTTGCTGAAGTGGCTGAAAGCAGAGTTGTGCAGCGGATGCGTGCTGGGCCCATAACCCAGAGGTTGATGGATCAAAAACATTTTCTGCTAACCAGCTTTTTATAGCATTTAAGTGCGAACAAATATTTTTTTGAAATGCGTAGTTTCATTCCATGTGTAAGTGCCATTATACATTTTTTTTTACCTCTTCCATCAGTTCGTATTGGTCATATTGATTACAAAGATCCCCAGTGGCCTAAGACACTGGCCTCCTAACCCATGGATTGTAAGGTTTAGTCTTTGCTGAAGTGGCTGAAAGCAGAGTTGTGCAGCGGATGCGTGCTGGGCCCATAACCAGTTCGTACTGGTTGTGAAAGGTAGACATTGCCCCAGTGGCCTAATGGATAAGGCACTGGCCTCCTAAGCCAGGAATTGTGGGTTCAAGTCCCATCTGGGGTGGTCGGAAACATTGTGGCCCAGCAGAAGCGTGAGAGGTCCATTACCCAGTGGTCGATGGATCGAAAACATTTTCTGCTAACCATAGCATTTAAGTGCCAAATTTTTTTTTTTTTTTAAATGCGTAGTTTCATTCCATGTGTAAGTGCCATTATACATTTTTGTTTACCTCTTCCATCAGTTCGTATTGGTCATATCGATTAGACACTGGCCTCCTAAGCCATGGATTGTGAGGTTTAGTCTTTGCTGAAGTGGCTGAAAGCAGAGTTGTGCAGCGGATGCGTGCTGGATGCGTGTCCATTACCCAGTGGTCGATGGATCGAAAACATTTTCTGCTAACCATAGCATTTAAGTGCCAAATTTTTTTTTTTTTTAAATGCGTAGTTTCATTCCATGTGTAAGTGCCATTATACATTTTTTTTTACCTCTTCCATCAGTTCGTATTGGTCATATTGATTACAAAGATCCCCAGTGGCCTAAGACACTGGCCTCCTAAGCCATGGATTGTGAGGTTTAGTCTTTGCTGAAGTGGCTGAAAGCAGAGTTGTGCAGCGGATGCGTGCTGGGCCCATAACCCAGAGGTTGATGGATCGAAAACATTTTCTGCTAACCAGCTTTTTATAGCATTCAAGTGCAAACAAATATTTTTTTTAAATGCGTAGTTTCATTCCATGTGTAAGTGCCATTATACATTTTTTTTTACCTCTTCCATCAGTTCGTATTGGTCATATTGATTACAAAGATCCCCAGTGGCCTAAGACACTGGCCTCCTAAGCCATGGATTGTGAGGTTTAGTCTTTGCTGAAGTGGCTGAAAGCAGAGTTGTGCAGCGGATGCGTGCTGGGCCCATAACCCAGAGGTTGATGGATCAAAAACATTTTCTGCTAACCAGCTTTTTATAGCATTTAAGTGCGAACAAATATTTTTTTTAAATGCGTAGTTTCATTCCATGTGTAAGTGCCATTATACATTTTTTTTTACCTCTTCCATCAGTTCGTATTGGTCATATTGATTACAAAGATCCCCAGTGGCCTAAGACACTGGCCTCCTAAGCCATGGATTGTAAGGTTTAGTCTTTGCTGAAGTGGCTGAAAGCAGAGTTGTGCAGCGGATGCGTGCTGGGCCCATAACCAGTTCGTACTGGTTGTGAAAGGTAGACATTGCCCCAGTGGCCTAATGGATAAGGCACTGGCCTCCTAAGCCAGGAATTGTGGGTTCAAGTCCCATCTGGGGTGGTCGGAAACATTGTGGCCCAGCAGAAGCGTGAGAGGTCCATTACCCAGTGGTCGATGGATCGAAAACATTTTCTGCTAACCATAGCATTTAAGTGCCAAATTTTTTTTTTTTTTTAAATGCGTAGTTTCATTCCATGTGTAAGTGCCATTATACATTTTTGTTTACCTCTTCCATCAGTTCGTATTGGTCATATCGATTAGACACTGGCCTCCTAAGCCATGGATTGTGAGGTTTAGTCTTTGCTGAAGTGGCTGAAAGCAGAGTTGTGCAGCGGATGCGTGCTGGATGCGTGTCCATTACCCAGTGGTCGATGGATCGAAAACATTTTCTGCTAACCATAGCATTTAAGTGCCAAATTTTTTTTTTTTTTAAATGCGTAGTTTCATTCCATGTGTAAGTGCCATTATACATTTTTTTTTACCTCTTCCATCAGTTCGTATTGGTCATATTGATTACAAAGATCCCCAGTGGCCTAAGACACTGGCCTCCTAAGCCATGGATTGTGAGGTTTAGTCTTTGCTGAAGTGGCTGAAAGCAGAGTTGTGCAGCGGATGCGTGCTGGGCCCATAACCCAGAGGTTGATGGATCGAAAACATTTTCTGCTAACCAGCTTTTTATAGCATTCAAGTGCAAACAAATATTTTTTTTAAATGCGTAGTTTCATTCCATGTGTAAGTGCCATTATACATTTTTTTTTACCTCTTCCATCAGTTCGTATTGGTCATATTGATTACAAAGATCCCCAGTGGCCTAAGACACTGGCCTCCTAAGCCATGGATTGTGAGGTTTAGTCTTTGCTGAAGTGGCTGAAAGCAGAGTTGTGCAGCGGATGCGTGCTGGGCCCATAACCCAGAGGTTGATGGATCAAAAACATTTTCTGCTAACCAGCTTTTTATAGCATTTAAGTGCGAACAAATATTTTTTTAAAATGCGTAGTTTCATTCCATGTGTAAGTGCCATTATACATTTTTTTTTACCTCTTCCATCAGTTCGTATTGGTCATATTGATTACAAAGATCCCCAGTGGCCTAAGACACTGGCCTCCTAAGCCATGGATTGTAAGGTTTAGTCTTTGCTGAAGTGGCTGAAAGCAGAGTTGTGCAGCGGATGCGTGCTGGGCCCATAACCAGTTCGTACTGGTTGTGAAAGGTAGACATTGCCCCAGTGGCCTAATGGATAAGGCACTGGCCTCCTAAGCCAGGAATTGTGGGTTCAAGTCCCATTTGGGGTGGTCGGAAACATTGTGGCCCAGCAGAAGCGTGCTAGGTCCATTACCCAGTGGTCGATGGATCGAAAACATTTTCTGCTAACCATAGCATTTAAGTGCCAAAATTTTTTTTTTTTTAAATGCGTAGTTTCATTCCATGTGTAAGTGCCATTATACATTTTTGTTTACCTCTTCCATCAGTTCGTATTGGTCATATCGATTAGACACTGGCCTCCTAAGCCATGGATTGTGAGGTTTAGTCTTTGCTGAAGTGGCTGAAAGCAGAGTTGTGCAGCGGATGCGTGCTGGGCCCATAACCCAGAGGTTGATGGATCGAAAACATTTTCTGCTAACCAGCTTTTTATAGCATTCAAGTGCAAACAAATATTTTTTTTAAATGCGTAGTTTCATTCCATGTGTAAGTGCCATTATACATTTTTTTTTACCTCTTCCATCAGTTCGTATTGGTCATATTGATTACAAAGATCCCCAGTGGCCTAAGACACTGGCCTCCTAAGCCATGGATTGTGAGGTTTAGTCTTTGCTGAAGTGGCTGAAAGCAGAGTTGTGCAGCGGATGCGTGCTGGGCCCATAACCCAGAGGTTGATGGATCGAAAACATTTTCTGCTAACCAGCTTTTTATAGCATTCAAGTGCAAACAAATATTTTTTTTAAATGCGTAGTTTCATTCCATGTGTAAGTGCCATTATACATTTTTTTTTACCTCTTCCATCAGTTCGTATTGGTCATATTGATTACAAAGATCCCCAGTGGCCTAAGACACTGGCCTCCTAAGCCATGGATTGTGAGGTTTAGTCTTTGCTGAAGTGGCTGAAAGCAGAGTTGTGCAGCGGATGCGTGCTGGGCCCATAACCCAGAGGTTGATGGATCAAAAACATTTTCTGCTAACCAGCTTTTTATAGCATTTAAGTGCGAACAAATATTTTTTTAAAATGCGTAGTTTCATTCCATGTGTAAGTGCCATTATACATTTTTTTTTACCTCTTCCATCAGTTCGTATTGGTCATATTGATTACAAAGATCCCCAGTGGCCTAAGACACTGGCCTCCTAAGCCATGGATTGTAAGGTTTAGTCTTTGCTGAAGTGGCTGAAAGCAGAGTTGTGCAGCGGATGCGTGCTGGGCCCATAACCAGTTCGTACTGGTTGTGAAAGGTAGACATTGCCCCAGTGGCCTAATGGATAAGGCACTGGCCTCCTAAGCCAGGAATTGTGGGTTCAAGTCCCATCTAGGGTGGTCGGAAACATTGTGGCCCAGCAGAAGCGTGAGAGGTCCATCCAGTGGTCGATGGATCGAAAACATTTTCTGCTAACCATAGCATTTAAGTGCCAAATTTTTTTTTTTTTTAAATGCGTAGTTTCATTCCATGTGTAAGTGCCATTATACATTTTTGTTTACCTCTTCCATCAGTTCGTATTGGTCATATCGATTAGACACTGGCCTCCTAAGCCATGGATTGTGAGGTTTAGTCTTTGCTGAAGTGGCTGAAAGCAGAGTTGTGCAGCGGATGCGTGCTGGGCCCATAACCCAGAGGTTGATGGATCGAAAACATTTTCTGCTAACCAGCTTTTTATAGCATTCAAGTGCAAACAAATATTTTTTTTAAATGCGTAGTTTCATTCCATGTGTAAGTGCCATTATACATTTTTTTTTACCTCTTCCATCAGTTCGTATTGGTCATATTGATTACAAAGATCCCCAGTGGCCTAAGACACTGGCCTCCTAAGCCATGGATTGTGAGGTTTAGTCTTTGCTGAAGTGGCTGAAAGCAGAGTTGTGCAGCGGATGCGTGCTGGGCCCATAACCCAGAGGTTGATGGATCGAAAACATTTTCTGCTAACCAGCTTTTTATAGCATTCAAGTGCAAACAAATATTTTTTTTAAATGCGTAGTTTCATTCCATGTGTAAGTGCCATTATACATTTTTTTTTACCTCTTCCATCAGTTCGTATTGGTCATATTGATTACAAAGATCCCCAGTGGCCTAAGACACTGGCCTCCTAAGCCATGGATTGTGAGGTTTAGTCTTTGCTGAAGTGGCTGAAAGCAGAGTTGTGCAGCGGATGCGTGCTGGGCCCATAACCAGTTCGTACTGGTTGTGAAAGGTAGACATTGCCCCAGTGGCCTAATGGATAAGGCACTGGCCTCCTAAGCCAGGAATTGTGGGTTCAAGTCCCATCTGGGGTGGTCGGAAACATTGTGGCCCAGCAGAAGCGTGCTAGGTCCATTACCCAGTGGTCGATGGATCGAAAACATTTTCTGCTAACCATAGCATTTAAGTGCCAACATTTTTTTTTTTTTAAATGCGTAGTTTCATTCCATGTGTAAGTGCCATTATACATTTTTGTTTACCTCTTCCATCAGTTCGTATTGGTCATATCGATTAGACACTGGCCTCCTAAGCCATGGATTGTGAGGTTTAGTCTTTGCTGAAGTGGCTGAAAGCAGAGTTGTGCAGCGGATGCGTGCTGGGCCCATAACCCAGAGGTTGATGGATCGAAAACATTTTCTGCTAACCAGCTTTTTATAGCATTCAAGTGCAAACAAATATTTTTTTTAAATGCGTAGTTTCATTCCATGTGTAAGTGCCATTATACATTTTTTTTTACCTCTTCCATCAGTTCGTATTGGTCATATTGATTACAAAGATCCCCAGTGGCCTAAGACACTGGCCTCCTAAGCCATGGATTGTGAGGTTTAGTCTTTGCTGAAGTGGCTGGAAGCAGAGTTGTGCAGCGGATGCGTGCTGGGCCCATAACCCAGAGGTTGATGGATCGAAAACATTTTCTGCTAACCAGCTTTTTATAGCATTCAAGTGCAAACAAATATTTTTTTTAAATGCGTAGTTTCATTCCATGTGTAAGTGCCATTATACATTTTTTTTTACCTCTTCCATCAGTTCGTATTGGTCATATTGATTACAAAGATCCCCAGTGGCCTAAGACACTGGCCTCCTAAGCCATGGATTGTGAGGTTTAGTCTTTGCTGAAGTGGCTGAAAGCAGAGTTGTGCAGCGGATGCGTGCTGGGCCCATAACCCAGAGGTTGATGGATCAAAAACATTTTCTGCTAACCAGCTTTTTATAGCATTTAAGTGCGAACAAATATTTTTTTTAAATGCGTAGTTTCATTCCATGTGTAAGTGCCATTATACATTTTTTTTTACCTCTTCCATCAGTTCGTATTGGTCATATTGATTACAAAGATCCCCAGTGGCCTAAGACACTGGCCTCCTAAGCCATGGATTGTGAGGTTTAGTCTTTGCTGAAGTGGCTGAAAGCAGAGTTGTGCAGCGGATGCGTGCTGGGCCCATAACCCAGAGGTTGATGGATCGAAAACATTTTCTGCTAACCATAGCATTTAAGTGCCAAAATTTTTTTTTTTTTAAATGCGTAGTTTCATTCCATGTGTAAGTGCCATTATACATTTTTGTTTACCTCTTCCATCAGTTCGTATTGGTCATATCGATTAGACACTGGCCTCCTAAGCCATGGATTGTGAGGTTTAGTCTTTGCTGAAGTGGCTGAAAGCAGAGTTGTGCAGCGGATGCGTGCTGGGCCCATAACCCAGAGGTTGATGGATCAAAAAAAATTTCTGCTAACCAGCTTTTTATAGCATTTAAGTGCGAACAAATATTTTTTTAAAATGCGTAGTTTCATTCCATGTGTAAGTGCCATTATACATTTTTTTTTACCTCTTCCATCAGTTCGTATTGGTCATATTGATTACAAAGATCCCCAGTGGCCTAAGACACTGGCCTCCTAAGCCATGGATTGTGAGGTTTAGTCTTTGCTGAAGTGGCTGAAAGCAGAGTTGTGCAGCGGATGCGTGCTGGGCCCATAACCCAGAGGTTGATGGATCAAAAACATTTTCTGCTAACCAGCTTTTTATAGCATTTAAGTGCGAACAAATATTTTTTTAAAATGCGTAGTTTCATTCCATGTGTAAGTGCCATTATACATTTTTTTTTACCTCTTCCATCAGTTCGTATTGGTCATATTGATTACAAAGATCCCCAGTTGCCTAAGACACTGGCCTCCTAAGCCACTGGCCTCCTAAGCCATGGATTGTGAGGTTTAGTCTTTGCTGAAGTGGCTGAAAGCAGAGTTGTGCAGCGGATGCGTGCTGGGCCCATAACCAGTTCGTACTGGTTGTGAACGGTAGACATTGCCCCAGTGGCCTAATGGATAAGGCACTGGCCTCCTAAGCCAGGAATTGTGGGTTCAAGTCCCATCTGGGGTGGTCGGAAACATTGTGGCCCAGCAGAAGCGTGCTAGGTCCATTACCCAGTGGTCGATGGATCGAAAACATTTTCTGCTAACCATAGCATTTAAGTGCCAAATTGTTTTTTTTTTTAAATGCGTAGTTTCATTCCATGTGTAAGTGCCATTATACATTTTTGTTTACCTCTTCCATCAGTTCGTATTGGTCATATCGATTAGACACTGGCCTCCTAAGCCATGGATTGTGAGGTTTAGTCTTTGCTGAAGTGGCTGAAAGCAGAGTTGTGCAGCGGATGCGTGCTGGGCCCATAACCCAGAGGTTGATGGATCGAAAACATTTTCTGCTAACCAGCTTTTTATAGCATTCAAGTGCAAACAAATATTTTTTTTAAATGCGTAGTTTCATTCCATGTGTAAGTGCCATTATACATTTTTTTTTACCTCTTCCATCAGTTCGTATTGGTCATATTGATTACAAAGATCCCCAGTGGCCTAAGACACTGGCCTCCTAAGCCATGGATTGTGAGGTTTAGTCTTTGCTGAAGTGGCTGAAAGCAGAGTTGTGCAGCGGATGCGTGCTGGGCCCATAACCCAGAGGTTGATGGATCGAAAACATTTTCTGCTAACCAGCTTTTTATAGCATTTAAGTGCGAACAAATATTTTTTTTAAATGCGTAGTTTCATTCCATGTGTAAGTGCCATTATACATTTTTTTTTACCTCTTCCATCAGTTCGTATTGGTCATATTGATTACAAAGATCCCCAGTGGCCTAAGACACTGGCCTCCTAAGCCATGGATTGTGAGGTTTAGTCTTTGCTGAAGTGGCTGAAAGCAGAGTTGTGCAGCGGATGCGTGCTGGGCCCATAACCCAGAGGTTGATGGATCAAAAACATTTTCTGCTAACCAGCTTTTTATAGCATTTAAGTGCGAACAAATATTTTTTTTAAATGCGTAGTTTCATTCCATGTGTAAGTGCCATTATACATTTTTTTTTACCTCTTCCATCAGTTCGTATTGGTCATATTGATTACAAAGATCCCCAGTGGCCTAAGACACTGGCCTCCTAAGCCATGGATTGTGAGGTTTAGTCTTTGCTGAAGTGGCTGAAAGCAGAGTTGTGCAGCGGATGCGTGCTGGGCCCATAACCCAGAGGTTGATGGATCGAAAACATTTTCTGCTAACCATAGCATTTAAGTGCCAAAATTTTTTTTTTTTTAAATGCGTAGTTTCATTCCATGTGTAAGTGCCATTATACATTTTTGTTTACCTCTTCCATCAGTTCGTATTGGTCATATCGATTAGACACTGGCCTCCTAAGCCATGGATTGTGAGGTTTAGTCTTTGCTGAAGTGGCTGAAAGCAGAGTTGTGCAGCGGATGCGTGCTGGGCCCATAACCCAGAGGTTGATGGATCAAAAAAAATTTCTGCTAACCAGCTTTTTATAGCATTTAAGTGCGAACAAATATTTTTTTAAAATGCGTAGTTTCATTCCATGTGTAAGTGCCATTATACATTTTTTTTTACCTCTTCCATCAGTTCGTATTGGTCATATTGATTACAAAGATCCCCAGTGGCCTAAGACACTGGCCTCCTAAGCCATGGATTGTGAGGTTTAGTCTTTGCTGAAGTGGCTGAAAGCAGAGTTGTGCAGCGGATGCGTGCTGGGCCCATAACCCAGAGGTTGATGGATCAAAAACATTTTCTGCTAACCAGCTTTTTATAGCATTTAAGTGCGAACAAATATTTTTTTAAAATGCGTAGTTTCATTCCATGTGTAAGTGCCATTATACATTTTTTTTTACCTCTTCCATCAGTTCGTATTGGTCATATTGATTACAAAGATCCCCAGTTGCCTAAGACACTGGCCTCCTAAGCCACTGGCCTCCTAAGCCATGGATTGTGAGGTTTAGTCTTTGCTGAAGTGGCTGAAAGCAGAGTTGTGCAGCGGATGCGTGCTGGGCCCATAACCAGTTCGTACTGGTTGTGAACGGTAGACATTGCCCCAGTGGCCTAATGGATAAGGCACTGGCCTCCTAAGCCAGGAATTGTGGGTTCAAGTCCCATCTGGGGTGGTCGGAAACATTGTGGCCCAGCAGAAGCGTGCTAGGTCCATTACCCAGTGGTCGATGGATCGAAAACATTTTCTGCTAACCATAGCATTTAAGTGCCAAATTGTTTTTTTTTTTAAATGCGTAGTTTCATTCCATGTGTAAGTGCCATTATACATTTTTGTTTACCTCTTCCATCAGTTCGTATTGGTCATATCGATTAGACACTGGCCTCCTAAGCCATGGATTGTGAGGTTTAGTCTTTGCTGAAGTGGCTGAAAGCAGAGTTGTGCAGCGGATGCGTGCTGGGCCCATAACCCAGAGGTTGATGGATCGAAAACATTTTCTGCTAACCAGCTTTTTATAGCATTCAAGTGCAAACAAATATTTTTTTTAAATGCGTAGTTTCATTCCATGTGTAAGTGCCATTATACATTTTTTTTTACCTCTTCCATCAGTTCGTATTGGTCATATTGATTACAAAGATCCCCAGTGGCCTAAGACACTGGCCTCCTAAGCCATGGATTGTGAGGTTTAGTCTTTGCTGAAGTGGCTGAAAGCAGAGTTGTGCAGCGGATGCGTGCTGGGCCCATAACCCAGAGGTTGATGGATCGAAAACATTTTCTGCTAACCAGCTTTTTATAGCATTTAAGTGCGAACAAATATTTTTTTTAAATGCGTAGTTTCATTCCATGTGTAAGTGCCATTATACATTTTTTTTTACCTCTTCCATCAGTTCGTATTGGTCATATTGATTACAAAGATCCCCAGTGGCCTAAGACACTGGCCTCCTAAGCCATGGATTGTGAGGTTTAGTCTTTGCTGAAGTGGCTGAAAGCAGAGTTGTGCAGCGGATGCGTGCTGGGCCCATAACCCAGAGGTTGATGGATCAAAAACATTTTCTGCTAACCAGCTTTTTATAGCATTTAAGTGCGAACAAATATTTTTTTAAAATGCGTAGTTTCATTCCATGTGTAAGTGCCATTATACATTTTTTTTTACCTCTTCCATCAGTTCGTATTGGTCATATTGATTACAAAGATCCCCAGTGGCCTAAGACACTGGCCTCCTAAGCCATGGATTGTGAGGTTTAGTCTTTGCTGAAGTGGCTGAAAGCAGAGTTGTGCAGCGGATGCGTGCTGGGCCCATAACCAGTTCGTACTGGTTGTGAACGGTAGACATTGCCCCAGTGGCCTAATGGATAAGGCACTGGCCTCCTAAGCCAGGAATTGTGGGTTCAAGTCCCATCTGGGGTGGTCGGAAACATTGTGGCCCAGCAGAAGCGTGCTAGGTCCATTACCCAGTGGTCGATGGATCGAAAACATTTAAGTGCCAAATTTTTTTTTTTTTTAAATGCGTAGTTTCATTTCTTGTGTAAGTGCCATTATACATTTTTGTTTACCTCTTCCATCAGTTCGTATTGGTCATATCGATTAGACACTGGCCTCCTAAGCCATGGATTGTGAGGTTTAGTCTTTGCTGAAGTGGCTGAAAGCAGAGTTGTGCAGCGGATGCGTGCTGGGCCCATAACCCAGAGGTTGATGGATCGAAAACATTTTCTGCTAACCAGCTTTTTATAGCATTCAAGTGCAAACAAATATTTTTTTTAAATGCGTAGTTTCATTCCATGTGTAAGTGCCATTATAAATTTTTTTTTACCTCTTCCATCAGTTCGTATTGGTCATATTGATTACAAAGATCCCCAGTGGCCTAAGACACTGGCCTCCTAAGCCATGGATTGTGAGGTTTAGTCTTTGCTGAAGTGGCTGAAAGCAGAGTTGTGCAGCGGATGCGTGCTGGGCCCATAACCCAGAGGTTGATGGATCGAAAACATTTTCTGCTAACCATAGCATTTAAGTGCCAAATTTTTTATTTTTTTAAATGCGTAGTTTCATTCCATGTGTAAGTGCCATTATACATTTTTGTTTACCTCTTCCATCAGTTCGTATTGGTCATATCGATTAGACACTGGCCTCCTAAGCCATGGATTGTGAGGTTTAGTCTTTGCTGAAGTGGCTGAAAGCAGAGTTGTGCAGCGGATGCGTGCTGGGCCCATAACCCAGAGGTTGATGGATCAAAAAAAAATTCTGCTAACCAGCTTTTTATAGCATTTAAGTGCGAACAAATATTTTTTTAAAATGCGTAGTTTCATTCCATGTGTAAGTGCCATTATACATTTTTTTTTACCTCTTCCATCAGTTCGTATTGGTCATATTGATTACAAAGATCCCCAGTGGCCTAAGACACTGGCCTCCTAAGCCATGGATTGTGAGGTTTAGTCTTTGCTGAAGTGGCTGAAAGCAGAGTTGTGCAGCGGATGCGTGCTGGGCCCATAACCCAGAGGTTGATGGATCAAAAACATTTTCTGCTAACCAGCTTTTTATAGCATTTAAGTGCGAACAAATATTTTTTTAAAATGCGTAGTTTCATTCCATGTGTAAGTGCCATTATACATTTTTTTTTACCTCTTCCATCAGTTCGTATTGGTCATATTGATTACAAAGATCCCCAGTGGCCTAAGACACTGGCCTCCTAAGCCATGGATTGTGAGGTTTAGTCTTTGCTGAAGTGGCTGAAAGCAGAGTTGTGCAGCGGATGCGTGCTGGGCCCATAACCAGTTCGTACTGGTTGTGAACGGTAGACATTGCCCCAGTGGCCTAATGGATAAGGCACTGGCCTCCTAAGCCAGGAATTGTGGGTTCAAGTCCCATCTGGGGTGGTCGGAAACATTGTGGCCCAGCAGAAGCGTGCTAGGTCCATTACCCAGTGGTCGATGGATCGAAAACATTTTCTGCTAACCATAGCATTTAAGTGCCCAATTTTTTTTTTTTTAAATGCGTAGTTTCATTCCATGTGTAAGTGCCATTATACATTTTTGTTTACCTCTTCCATCAGTTCGTATTGGTCATATCGATTAGACACTGGCCTCCTAAGCCATGGATTGTGAGGTTTAGTCTTTGCTGAAGTGGCTGAAAGCAGAGTTGTGCAGCGGATGCGTGCTGGGCCCATAACCCAGAGGTTGATGGATCGAAAACATTTTCTGCTAACCAGCTTTTTATAGCATTCAAGTGCAAACAAATATTTTTTTTAAATGCGTAGTTTCATTCCATGTGTAAGTGCCATTATACATTTTTTTTTACCTCTTCCATCAGTTCGTATTGGTCATATTGATTACAAAGATCCCCAGTGGCCTAAGACACTGGCCTCCTAAGCCATGGATTGTGAGGTTTAGTCTTTGCTGAAGTGGCTGAAAGCAGAGTTGTGCAGCGGATGCGTGCTGGGCCCATAACCCAGAGGTTGATGGATCGAAAACATTTTCTGCTAACCAGCTTTTTATAGCATTCAAGTGCAAACAAATATTTTTTTTAAATGCGTAGTTTCATTCCATGTGTAAGTGCCATTATACATTTTTTTTTACCTCTTCCATCAGTTCGTATTGGTCATATTGATTACAAAGATCCCCAGTGGCCTAAGACACTGGCCTCCTAAGCCATGGATTGTGAGGTTTAGTCTTTGCTGAAGTGGCTGAAAGCAGAGTTGTGCAGCGGATGCGTGCTGGGCCCATAACCCAGAGGTTGATGGATCAAAAACATTTTCTGCTAACCAGCTTTTTATAGCATTTAAGTGCGAACAAATATTTTTTTTAAATGCGTAGTTTCATTCCATGTGTAAGTGCCATTATACATTTTTTTTTACCTCTTCCATCAGTTCGTATTGGTCATATTGATTACAAAGATCCCCAGTGGCCTAAGACACTGGCCTCCTAAGCCATGGATTGTAAGGTTTAGTCTTTGCTGAAGTGGCTGAAAGCAGAGTTGTGCAGCGGATGCGTGCTGGGCCCATAAACAGTTCGTACTGGTTGTGAAAGGTAGACATTGCCCCAGTGGCCTAATGGATAAGGCACTGGCCTCCTAAGCCAGGAATTGTGGGTTCAAGTCCCATCTGGGGTGGTCGGAAACATTGTGGCCCAGCAGAAGCGTGCTAGGTCCATTACCCAGTGGTCGATGGATCGAAAACATTTTCTGCTAACCATAGCATTTAAGTGCCAAAAAATTTTTTTTTTTAAATGCGTAGTTTCATTCCATGTGTAAGTGCCATTATACATTTTTGTTTACCTCTTCCATCAGTTCGTATTGGTCATATCGATTAGACACTGGCCTCCTAAGCCATGGATTGTGAGGTTTAGTCTTTGCTGAAGTGGCTGAAAGCAGAGTTGTGCAGCGGATGCGTGCTGGGCCCATAACCCAGAGGTTGATGGATCAAAAAAAAATTCTGCTAACCAGCTTTTTATAGCATTTAAGTGCGAACAAATATTTTTTTAAAATGCGTAGTTTCATTCCATGTGTAAGTGCCATTATACATTTTTTTTTACCTCTTCCATCAGTTCGTATTGGTCATATTGATTACAAAGATCCCCAGTGGCCTAAGACACTGGCCTCCTAAGCCATGGATTGTGAGGTTTAGTCTTTGCTGAAGTGGCTGAAAGCAGAGTTGTGCAGCGGATGCGTGCTGGGCCCATAACCCAGAGGTTGATGGATCAAAAACATTTTCTGCTAACCAGCTTTTTATAGCATTTAAGTGCGAACAAATATTTTTTTAAAATGCGTAGTTTCATTCCATGTGTAAGTGCCATTATACATTTTTTTTTACCTCTTCCATCAGTTCGTATTGGTCATATTGATTACAAAGATCCCCAGTGGCCTAAGACACTGGCCTCCTAAGCCACTGGCCTCCTAAGCCATGGATTGTGAGGTTTAGTCTTTGCTGAAGTGGCTGAAAGCAGAGTTGTGCAGCGGATGCGTGCTGGGCCCATAACCAGTTCGTACTGGTTGTGAACAGTAGACATTGCCCCAGTGGCCTAATGGATAAGGCACTGGCCTCCTAAGCCAGGAATTGTGGGTTCAAGTCCCATCTGGGGTGGTCGGAAACATTGTGGCCCAGCAGAAGCGTGCTAGGTCCATTACCCAGTGGTCGATGGATCGAAAACATTTTCTGCTAACCATAGCATTTAAGTGCCAAATTGTTTTTTTTTTTAAATGCGTAGTTTCATTCCATGTGTAAGTGCCATTATACATTTTTGTTTACCTCTTCCATCAGTTCGTATTGGTCATATCGATTAGACACTGGCCTCCTAAGCCATGGATTGTGAGGTTTAGTCTTTGCTGAAGTGGCTGAAAGCAGAGTTGTGCAGCGGATGCGTGCTGGGCCCATAACCCAGAGGTTGATGGATCGAAAACATTTTCTGCTAACCAGCTTTTTATAGCATTTAAGTGCGAACAAATATTTTTTTAAAATGCGTAGTTTCATTCCATGTGTAAGTGCCATTATACATTTTTTTTTACCTCTTCCATCAGTTCGTATTGGTCATATTGATTACAAAGATCCCCAGTGGCCTAAGACACTGGCCTCCTAAGCCATGGATTGTGAGGTTTAGTCTTTGCTGAAGTGGCTGAAAGCAGAGTTGTGCAGCGGATGCGTGCTGGGCCCATAACCCAGAGGTTGATGGATCAAAAACATTTTCTGCTAACCAGCTTTTTATAGCATTTAAGTGCGAACAAATATTTTTTTAAAATGCGTAGTTTCATTCCATGTGTAAGTGCCATTATACATTTTTTTTTACCTCTTCCATCAGTTCGTATTGGTCATATTGATTACAAAGATCCCCAGTGGCCTAAGACACTGGCCTCCTAAGCCATGGATTGTGAGGTTTAGTCTTTGCTGAAGTGGCTGAAAGCAGAGTTGTGCAGCGGATGCGTGCTGGGCCCATAACCAGTTCGTACTGGTTGTGAACGGTAGACATTGCCCCAGTGGCCTAATGGATAAGGCACTGGCCTCCTAAGCCAGGAATTGTGGGTTCAAGTCCCATCTGGGGTGGTCGGAAACATTGTGGCCCAGCAGAAGCGTGCTAGGTCCATTACCCAGTGGTCGATGGATCGAAAACATTTTCTGCTAACCATAGCATTTAAGTGCCAAATTTTTTTTTTTTTTAAATGCGTAGTTTCATTCCATGTGTAAGTGCCATTATACATTTTTGTTTACCTCTTCCATCAGTTCGTATTGGTCATATCGATTAGACACTGGCCTCCTAAGCCATGGATTGTGAGGTTTAGTCTTTGCTGAAGTGGCTGAAAGCAGAGTTGTGCAGCGGATGCGTGCTGGGCCCATAACCCAGAGGTTGATGGATCGAAAACATTTTCTGCTAACCAGCTTTTTATAGCATTCAAGTGCAAACAAATATTTTTTTTAAATGCGTAGTTTCATTCCATGTGTAAGTGCCATTATACATTTTTTTTTACCTCTTCCATCAGTTCGTATTGGTCATATTGATTACAAAGATCCCCAGTGGCCTAAGACACTGGCCTCCTAAGCCATGGATTGTGAGGTTTAGTCTTTGCTGAAGTGGCTGAAAGCAGAGTTGTGCGGCGGATGCGTGCTGGGCCCATAACCCAGAGGTTGATGGATCAAAAACATTTTCTGCTAACCAGCTTTTTATAGCATTTAAGTGCGAACAAATATTTTTTTAAAATGCGTAGTTTCATTCCATGTGTAAGTGCCATTATACATTTTTTTTTACCTCTTCCATCAGTTCGTATTGGTCATATTGATTACAAAGATCCCCAGTGGCCTAAGACACTGGCCTCCTAAGCCATGGATTGTGAGGTTTAGTCTTTGCTGAAGTGGCTGAAAGCAGAGTTGTGCAGCGGATGCGTGCTGGGCCCATAACCAGTTCGTACTGGTTGTGAACGGTAGACATTGCCCCAGTGGCCTAATGGATAAGGCACTGGCCTCCTAAGCCAGGAATTGTGGGTTCAAGTCCCATCTGGGGTGGTCGGAAACATTGTGGCCCAGCAGAAGCGTGCTAGGTCCATTACCCAGTGGTCGATGGATCGAAAACATTTTCTGCTAACCATAGCATTTAAGTGCCAAATTTTTTTTTTTTTTAAATGCGTAGTTTCATTCCATGTGTAAGTGCCATTATACATTTTTGTTTACCTCTTCCATCAGTTCGTATTGGTCATATCGATTAGACACTGGCCTCCTAAGCCATGGATTGTGAGGTTTAGTCTTTGCTGAAGTGGCTGAAAGCAGAGTTGTGCAGCGGATGCGTGCTGGGCCCATAACCCAGAGGTTGATGGATCGAAAACATTTTCTGCTAACCAGCTTTTTATAGCATTCAAGTGCAAACAAATATTTTTTTTAAATGCGTAGTTTCATTCCATGTGTAAGTGCCATTATACATTTTTTTTTACCTCTTCCATCAGTTCGTATTGGTCATATTGATTACAAAGATCCCCAGTGGCCTAAGACACTGGCCTCCTAAGCCATGGATTGTGAGGTTTAGTCTTTGCTGAAGTGGCTGAAAGCAGAGTTGTGCAGCGGATGCGTGCTGGGCCCATAACCAGTTCGTACTGGTTGTGAAAGGTAGACATTGCCCCAGTGGCCTAATGGATAAGGCACTGGCCTCCTAAGCCAGGAATTGTGGGTTCAAGTCCCATCTGGGGTGGTCGGAAACATTGTGGCCCAGCAGAAGCGTGCTAGGTCCATTACCCAGTGGTCGATGGATCGAAAACATTTTCTGCTAACCATAGCATTTAAGTGCCAAAATTTTTTTTTTTTTAAATGCGTAGTTTCATTCCATGTGTAAGTGCCATTATACATTTTTGTTTACCTCTTCCATCAGTTCGTATTGGTCATATTGATTACAAAGATCCCCAGTGGCCTAAGACACTGGCCTCCTAAGCCATGGATTGTGAGGTTTAGTCTTTGCTGAAGTGGCTGAAAGCAGAGTTGTGCAGCGGATGCGTGCTGGGCCCATAACCCAGAGGTTGATGGATCGAAAACATTTTCTGCTAACCATAGCATTTAAGTGCCCAAATTTTTTTTTTTTTAAATGCGTAGTTTCATTCCATGTGTAAGTGCCATTATACATTTTTTTTTACCTCTTCCATCAGTTCGTATTGGTCATATCGATTAGACACTGGCCTCCTAAGCCATGGATTGTGAGGTTTAGTCTTTGCTGAAGTGGCTGAAAGCAGAGTTGTGCAGCGGATGCGTGCTGGGCCCATAACCCAGAGGTTGATGGATCGAAAACATTTTCTGCTAACCAGCTTTTTATAGCATTTAAGTGCAAACAAATATTTTTTTTAAATGCGTAGTTTCATTCCATGTGTAAGTGCCATTATACATTTTTTTTTACCTCTTCCATCAGTTCGTATTGGTCATATTGATTACAAAGATCCCCAGTGGCCTAAGACACTGGCCTCCTAAGCCATGGATTGTGAGGTTTAGTCTTTGCTGAAGTGGCTGAAAGCAGAGTTGTGCAGCGGATGCGTGCTGGGCCCATAACCAGTTCGTACTGGTTGTGAAAGGTAGACATTGCCCCAGTGGCCTAATGGATAAGGCACTGGCCTCCTAAGCCAGGAATTGTGGGTTCAAGTCCCATCTGGGGTGGTCGGAAACATTGTGGCCCAGCAGAAGCGTGCTAGGTCCATTACCCAGTGGTCGATGGATCGAAAACATTTTCTGCTAACCATAGCATTTAAGTGCCAAAAAATATTTTTTTTTAAATGCGTAGTTTCATTCCATGTGTAAGTGCCATTATACATTTTTGTTTACCTCTTCCATCAGTTCGTATTGGTCATATCGATTAGACACTGGCCTCCTAAGCCATGGATTGTGAGGTTTAGTCTTTGCTGAAGTGGCTGAAAGCAGAGTTGTGCAGCGGATGCGTGCTGGGCCCATAACCCAGAGGTTGATGGATCGAAAACATTTTCTGCTAACCAGCTTTTTATAGCATTTAAGTGCAAACAAATATTTTTTTTAAATGCGTAGTTTCATTCCATGTGTAAGTGCCATTATACATTTTTTTTTACCTCTTCCATCAGTTCGTATTGGTCATATTGATTACAAAGATCCCCAGTGGCCTAAGACACTGGCCTCCTAAGCCATGGATTGTGAGGTTTAGTCTTTGCTGAAGTGGCTGAAAGCAGAGTTGTGCAGCGGATGCGTGCTGGGCCCATAACCCAGAGGTTGATGGATCGAAAACATTTTCTGCTAACCATAGCATTTAAGTGCCAAAAAATATTTTTTTTTAAATGCGTAGTTTCATTCCATGTGTAAGTGCCATTATACATTTTTTTTTACCTCTTCCATCAGTTCGTATTGGTCATATCGATTAGACACTGGCCTCCTAAGCCATGGATTGTGAGGTTTAGTCTTTGCTGAAGTGGCTGAAAGCAGAGTTGTGCAGCGGATGCGTGCTGGGCCCATAACCAGTTCGTACTGGTTGTGAAAGGTAGACATTGCCCCAGTGGCCTAATGGATAAGGCACTGGCCTAAGCCAGGAATTGTGGGTTCAAGTCCTATCTGGGGTGGTCGGAAACATTGTGGCCCAGCAGAAGCGTGCTAGGTCCATTACCCAGTGGTCGATGGATCGAAAACATTTTCTGCTAACCATAGCATTTAAGTTCCAAAAAATATTTTTTTTTAAATGCGTAGTTTCATTCCATGTGTAAGTGCCATTATACATTTTTGTTTACCTCTTCCATCAGTTCGTATTGGTCATATCGATTAGACACTGGCCTCCTAAGCCATGGATTGTGAGGTTTAGGCTTTGCTGAAGTGGCTGAAAGCAGAGTTGTGCAGCGGATGCGTGCTGGGCCCATAACCCAGAGGTTGATGGATCGAAAACATTTTCTGCTAACCAGCTTTTTATAGCATTTAAGTGCAAACAAATATTTTTTTTAAATGCGTAGTTTCATTCCATGTGTAAGTGCCATTATACATTTTTTTTTACCTCTTCCATCAGTTCGTATTGGTCATATTGATTACAAAGATCCCCAGTGGCCTAAGACACTGGCCTCCTAAGCCATGGATTGTGAGGTTTAGTCTTTGCTGAAGTGGCTGAAAGCAGAGTTGTGCAGCGGATGCGTGCTGGGCCCATAACCCAGAGGTTGATGGATCGAAAAACATTTTCTGCTAACCATAGCATTTAAGTGCCAAATTTTTTTTTTTTTAAATGCGTAGTTTCATTCCATGTGTAAGTGCCATTATACATTTTTTTTTACCTCTTCCATCAGTTCGTATTGGTCATATCGATTAGACACTGGCCTCCTAAGCCATGGATTGTGAGGTTTAGTCTTTGCTGAAGTGGCTGAAAGCAGAGTTGTGCAGCGGATGCGTGCTGGGCCCATAACCAGTTCGTACTGGTTGTGAAAGGTAGACATTGCCCCAGTGGCCTAATGGATAAGGCACTGGCCTCCTAAGCCAGGAATTGTGGGTTCAAGTCCCATCTGGGGTGGTCGGAAACATTGTGGCCCAGCAGAAGCGTGCTAGGTCCATTACCCAGTGGTCGATGGATTGAAAACATATTCTGCCAACCATAGCATTTAAGTGCCAAAAAATATATTTTTTTAAATGCGTAGTTTCATTCCATGTGTAAGTGCCATTATACATTTTTGTTTACCTCTTCCATCAGTTCGTATTGGTCATATCGATTAGACACTGGCCTCCTAAGCCATGGATTGTGAGGTTTAGGCTTTGCTGAAGTGGCTGAAAGCAGAGTTGTGCAGCGGATGCGTGCTGGGCCCATAACCCAGAGGTTGATGGATCGAAAACATTTTCTGCTAACCAGCTTTTTATAGCATTTAAGTGCAAACAAATATTTTTTTTAAATGCGTAGTTTCATTCCATGTGTAAGTGCCATTATACATTTTTTTTTACCTCTTCCATCAGTTCGTATTGGTCATATTGATTACAAAGATCCCCAGTGGCCTAAGACACTGGCCTCCTAAGCCATGGATTGTGAGGTTTAGTCTTTGCTGAAGTGGCTGAAAGCAGAGTTGTGCAGCGGATGCGTGCTGGGCCCATAACCCAGAGGTTGATGGATCGAAAACATTTTCTGCTAACCATAGCATTTAAGTGCCAAAAAATATTTTTTTTTAAATGCGTAGTTTCATTCCATGTGTAAGTGCCATTATACATTTTTTTTTACCTCTTCCATCAGTTCGTATTGGTCATATCGATTAGACACTGGCCTCCTAAGCCATGGATTGTGAGGTTTAGTCTTTGCTGAAGTGGCTGAAAGCAGAGTTGTGCAGCGGATGCGTGCTGGGCCCATAACCAGTTCGTACTGGTTGTGAAAGGTAGACATTGCCCCAGTGGCCTAATGGATAAGGCACTGGCCTAAGCCAGGAATTGTGGGTTCAAGTCCCATCTGGGGTGGTCGGAAACATTGTGGCCCAGCAGAAGCGTGCTAGGTCCATTACCCAGTGGTCGATGGATCGAAAACATTTTCTGCTAACCATAGCATTTAAGTTCCAAAAAATATTTTTTTTTAAATGCGTAGTTTCATTCCATGTGTAAGTGCCATTATACATTTTTGTTTACCTCTTCCATCAGTTCGTATTGGTCATATCGATTAGACACTGGCCTCCTAAGCCATGGAT
Organism: Oncorhynchus mykiss; assembly: GCF_057628025.1. Taxonomy (NCBI): domain Eukaryota; kingdom Metazoa; phylum Chordata; class Actinopteri; order Salmoniformes; family Salmonidae; genus Oncorhynchus; species Oncorhynchus mykiss. Next base: position 24,383,385 of record NC_143028.1, on the reverse strand, counting down.
TGTGAGGTTTAGGCTTTGCTGAAGTGGCTGAAAGCAGAGTTGTGCAGCGGATGCGTGCTGGGCCCATAACCCAGAGGTTGATGGATCGAAAACATTTTCTGCTAACCAGCTTTTTATAGCATTTAAGTGCAAACAAATATTTTTTTTAAATGCGTAGTTTCATTCCATGTGTAAGTGCCATTATACATTTTTTTTTACCTCTTCCATCAGTTCGTATTGGTCATATTGATTACAAAGATCCCCAGTGGCCTAAGACACTGGCCTCCTAAGCCATGGATTGTGAGGTTTAGTCTTTGCTGAAGTGGCTGAAAGCAGAGTTGTGCAGCGGATGCGTGCTGGGCCCATAACCCAGAGGTTGATGGATCGAAAAACATTTTCTGCTAACCATAGCATTTAAGTGCCAAATTTTTTTTTTTTTAAATGCGTAGTTTCATTCCATGTGTAAGTGCCATTATACATTTTTTTTTACCTCTTCCATCAGTTCGTATTGGTCATATCGATTAGACACTGGCCTCCTAAGCCATGGATTGTGAGGTTTAGTCTTTGCTGAAGTGGCTGAAAGCAGAGTTGTGCAGCGGATGCGTGCTGGGCCCATAACCAGTTCGTACTGGTTGTGAAAGGTAGACATTGCCCCAGTGGCCTAATGGATAAGGCACTGGCCTCCTAAGCCAGGAATTGTGGGTTCAAGTCCCATCTGGGGTGGTCGGAAACATTGTGGCCCAGCAGAAGCGTGCTAGGTCCATTACCCAGTGGTCGATGGATTGAAAACATATTCTGCCAACCATAGCATTTAAGTGCCAAAAAATATATTTTTTTAAATGCGTAGTTTCATTCCATGTGTAAGTGCCATTATACATTTTTGTTTACCTCTTCCATCAGTTCGTATTGGTCATATCGATTAGACACTGGCCTCCTAAGCCATGGATTGTGAGGTTTAGGCTTTGCTGAAGTGGCTGAAAGCAGAGTTGTGCAGCGGATGCGTGCTGGGCCCATAACCCAGAGGTTGATGGATCGAAAACATTTTCTGCTAACCAGCTTTTTATAGCATTTAAGTGCAAACAAATATTTTTTTTAAATGCGTAGTTTCATTCCATGTGTAAGTGCCATTATACATTTTTTTTTACCTCTTCCATCAGTTCGTATTGGTCATATTGATTACAAAGATCCCCAGTGGCCTAAGACACTGGCCTCCTAAGCCATGGATTGTGAGGTTTAGTCTTTGCTGAAGTGGCTGAAAGCAGAGTTGTGCAGCGGATGCGTGCTGGGCCCATAACCCAGAGGTTGATGGATCGAAAACATTTTCTGCTAACCATAGCATTTAAGTGCCAAAAAATATTTTTTTTTAAATGCGTAGTTTCATTCCATGTGTAAGTGCCATTATACATTTTTTTTTACCTCTTCCATCAGTTCGTATTGGTCATATCGATTAGACACTGGCCTCCTAAGCCATGGATTGTGAGGTTTAGTCTTTGCTGAAGTGGCTGAAAGCAGAGTTGTGCAGCGGATGCGTGCTGGGCCCATAACCAGTTCGTACTGGTTGTGAAAGGTAGACATTGCCCCAGTGGCCTAATGGATAAGGCACTGGCCTAAGCCAGGAATTGTGGGTTCAAGTCCCATCTGGGGTGGTCGGAAACATTGTGGCCCAGCAGAAGCGTGCTAGGTCCATTACCCAGTGGTCGATGGATCGAAAACATTTTCTGCTAACCATAGCATTTAAGTTCCAAAAAATATTTTTTTTTAAATGCGTAGTTTCATTCCATGTGTAAGTGCCATTATACATTTTTGTTTACCTCTTCCATCAGTTCGTATTGGTCATATCGATTAGACACTGGCCTCCTAAGCCATGGATTGTGAGGTTTAGGCTTTGCTGAAGTGGCTGAAAGCAGAGTTGTGCAGCGGATGCGTGCTGGGCCCATAACCCAGAGGTTGATGGATCGAAAACATTTTCTGCTAACCAGCTTTTTATAGCATTTAAGTGCAAACAAATATTTTTTTTAAATGCGTAGTTTCATTCCATGTGTAAGTGCCATTATACATTTTTTTTTACCTCTTCCATCAGTTCGTATTGGTCATATTGATTACAAAGATCCCCAGTGGCCTAAGACACTGGCCTCCTAAGCCATGGATTGTGAGGTTTAGTCTTTGCTGAAGTGGCTGAAAGCAGAGTTGTGCAGCGGATGCGTGCTGGGCCCATAACCCAGAGGTTGATGGATCGAAAAACATTTTCTGCTAACCATAGCATTTAAGTGCCAAATTTTTTTTTTTTTAAATGCGTAGTTTCATTCCATGTGTAAGTGCCATTATACATTTTTTTTTACCTCTTCCATCAGTTCGTATTGGTCATATCGATTAGACACTGGCCTCCTAAGCCATGGATTGTGAGGTTTAGTCTTTGCTGAAGTGGCTGAAAGCAGAGTTGTGCAGCGGATGCGTGCTGGGCCCATAACCAGTTCGTACTGGTTGTGAAAGGTAGACATTGCCCCAGTGGCCTAATGGATAAGGCACTGGCCTCCTAAGCCAGGAATTGTGGGTTCAAGTCCCATCTGGGGTGGTCGGAAACATTGTGGCCCAGCAGAAGCGTGCTAGGTCCATTACCCAGTGGTCGATGGATTGAAAACATATTCTGCCAACCATAGCATTTAAGTGCCAAAAAATATATTTTTTTAAATGCGTAGTTTCATTCCATGTGTAAGTGCCATTATACATTTTTGTTTACCTCTTCCATCAGTTCGTATTGGTCATATCGATTAGACACTGGCCTCCTAAGCCATGGATTGTGAGGTTTAGTCTTTGCTGAAGTGGCTGAAAGCAGAGTTGTGCAGCGGATGCGTGCTGGGCCCATAACCCAGAGGTTGATGGATCGAAAACATTTTCTGCTAACCAGCTTTTTATAGCATTTAAGTGCAAACAAATATTTTTTTTAAATGCGTAGTTTCATTCCATGTGTAAGTGCCATTATACATTTTTTTTTACCTCTTCCATCAGTTCGTATTGGTCATATTGATTACAAAGATCCCCAGTGGCCTAAGACACTGGCCTCCTAAGCCATGGATTGTGAGGTTTAGTCTTTGCTGAAGTGGCTGAAAGCAGAGTTGTGCAGCGGATGCGTGCTGGGCCCATAACCCAGAGGTTGATGGATCGAAAAACATTTTCTGCTAACCATAGCATTTAAGTGCCAAAATTATTATTTTTTTAAATGCGTAGTTTCATTCCATGTGTAAGTGCCATTATACATTTTTTTTTACCTCTTCCATCAGTTCGTATTGGTCATATCGATTAGACACTGGCCTCCTAAGCCATGGATTGTGAGGTTTAGTCTTTGCTGAAGTGGCTGAAAGCAGAGTTGTGCAGCGGATGCGTGCTGGGCCCATAACCCAGAGGTTGATGGATCGAAAACATTTTCTGCTAACCAGCTTTTTATAGCATTCAAGTGCAAACAAATATTTTTTTTAAATGCGTAGTTTCATTCCATGTGTAAGTGCCATTATACATTTTTTTTTACCTCTTCCATCAGTTCGTATTGGTCATATTGATTACAAAGATCCCCAGTGGCCTAAGACACTGGCCTCCTAAGCCATGGATTGTGAGGTTTAGTCTTTGCTGAAGTGGCTGAAAGCAGAGTTGTGCAGCGGATGCGTGCTGGGCCCATAACCCAGAGGTTGATGGATCAAAAACATTTTCTGCTAACCAGCTTTTTATAGCATTTAAGTGCAAACAAATATTTTTTTTAAATGCTTAGTTTCATTCCATGTGTAAGTGCCATTATACATTTTTGTTTACCTCTTCCATCAGTTCGTATTGGTCATATCGATTAGACACTGGCCTCCTAAGCCATGGATTGTGAGGTTTAGGCTTTGCTGAAGTGGCTGAAAGCAGAGTTGTGCAGCGGATGCGTGCTGGGCCCATAACCCAGAGGTTGATGGATCGAAAACATTTTCTGCTAACCAGCTTTTTATAGCATTTAAGTGCAAACAAATATTTTTTTTAAATGCGTAGTTTCATTCCATGTGTAAGTGCCATTATACATTTTTTTTTACCTCTTCCATCAGTTCGTATTGGTCATATTGATTACAAAGATCCCCAGTGGCCTAAGACACTGGCCTCCTAAGCCATGGATTGTGAGGTTTAGTCTTTGCTGAAGTGGCTGAAAGCAGAGTTGTGCAGCGGATGCGTGCTGGGCCCATAACCCAGAGGTTGATGGATCGAAAAACATTTTCTGCTAACCATAGCATTTAAGTGCCAAAATTTTTTTTTTTTTAAATGCGTAGTTTCATTCCATGTGTAAGTGCCATTATACATTTTTGTTTACCTCTTCCATCAGTTCGTATTGGTCATATCGATTAGACACTGGCCTCCTAAGCCATGGATTGTGAGGTTTAGTCTTTGCTGAAGTGGCTGAAAGCAGAGTTGTGCAGCGGATGCGTGCTGGGCCCATAACCCAGAGGTTGATGGATCGAAAACATTTTCTGCTAACCATAGCATTTAAGTGCCAAAAAATATTTTTTTTTAAATGCGTAGTTTCATTCCATGTGTAAGTGCCATTATACATTTTTTTTTACCTCTTCCATCAGTTCGTATTGGTCATATCGATTAGACACTGGCCTCCTAAGCCATGGATTGTGAGGTTTAGTCTTTGCTGAAGTGGCTGAAAGCAGAGTTGTGCAGCGGATGCGTGCTGGGCCCATAACCAGTTCGTACTGGTTGTGAAAGGTAGACATTGCCCCAGTGGCCTAATGGATAAGGCACTGGCCTAAGCCAGGAATTGTGGGTTCAAGTCCCATCTGGGGTGGTCGGAAACATTGTGGCCCAGCAGAAGCGTGCTAGGTCCATTACCCAGTGGTCGATGGATCGAAAACATTTTCTGCTAACCATAGCATTTAAGTTCCAAAAAATATTTTTTTTTAAATGCGTAGTTTCATTCCATGTGTAAGTGCCATTATACATTTTTGTTTACCTCTTCCATCAGTTCGTATTGGTCATATCGATTAGACACTGGCCTCCTAAGCCATGGATTGTGAGGTTTAGGCTTTGCTGAAGTGGCTGAAAGCAGAGTTGTGCAGCGGATGCGTGCTGGGCCCATAACCCAGAGGTTGATGGATCGAAAACATTTTCTGCTAACCAGCTTTTTATAGCATTTAAGTGCAAACAAATATTTTTTTTAAATGCGTAGTTTCATTCCATGTGTAAGTGCCATTATACATTTTTTTTTACCTCTTCCATCAGTTCGTATTGGTCATATTGATTACAAAGATCCCCAGTGGCCTAAGACACTGGCCTCCTAAGCCATGGATTGTGAGGTTTAGTCTTTGCTGAAGTGGCTGAAAGCAGAGTTGTGCAGCGGATGCGTGCTGGGCCCATAACCCAGAGGTTGATGGATCGAAAAACATTTTCTGCTAACCATAGCATTTAAGTGCCAAATTTTTTTTTTTTTAAATGCGTAGTTTCATTCCATGTGTAAGTGCCATTATACATTTTTTTTTACCTCTTCCATCAGTTCGTATTGGTCATATCGATTAGACACTGGCCTCCTAAGCCATGGATTGTGAGGTTTAGTCTTTGCTGAAGTGGCTGAAAGCAGAGTTGTGCAGCGGATGCGTGCTGGGCCCATAACCAGTTCGTACTGGTTGTGAAAGGTAGACATTGCCCCAGTGGCCTAATGGATAAGGCACTGGCCTCCTAAGCCAGGAATTGTGGGTTCAAGTCCCATCTGGGGTGGTCGGAAACATTGTGGCCCAGCAGAAGCGTGCTAGGTCCATTACCCAGTGGTCGATGGATTGAAAACATATTCTGCCAACCATAGCATTTAAGTGCCAAAAAATATATTTTTTTAAATGCGTAGTTTCATTCCATGTGTAAGTGCCATTATACATTTTTGTTTACCTCTTCCATCAGTTCGTATTGGTCATATCGATTAGACACTGGCCTCCTAAGCCATGGATTGTGAGGTTTAGTCTTTGCTGAAGTGGCTGAAAGCAGAGTTGTGCAGCGGATGCGTGCTGGGCCCATAACCCAGAGGTTGATGGATCGAAAACATTTTCTGCTAACCAGCTTTTTATAGCATTTAAGTGCAAACAAATATTTTTTTTAAATGCGTAGTTTCATTCCATGTGTAAGTGCCATTATACATTTTTTTTTACCTCTTCCATCAGTTCGTATTGGTCATATTGATTACAAAGATCCCCAGTGGCCTAAGACACTGGCCTCCTAAGCCATGGATTGTGAGGTTTAGTCTTTGCTGAAGTGGCTGAAAGCAGAGTTGTGCAGCGGATGCGTGCTGGGCCCATAACCCAGAGGTTGATGGATCGAAAAACATTTTCTGCTAACCATAGCATTTAAGTGCCAAAATTATTATTTTTTTAAATGCGTAGTTTCATTCCATGTGTAAGTGCCATTATACATTTTTTTTTACCTCTTCCATCAGTTCGTATTGGTCATATCGATTAGACACTGGCCTCCTAAGCCATGGATTGTGAGGTTTAGTCTTTGCTGAAGTGGCTGAAAGCAGAGTTGTGCAGCGGATGCGTGCTGGGCCCATAACCCAGAGGTTGATGGATCGAAAACATTTTCTGCTAACCAGCTTTTTATAGCATTCAAGTGCAAACAAATATTTTTTTTAAATGCGTAGTTTCATTCCATGTGTAAGTGCCATTATACATTTTTTTTTACCTCTTCCATCAGTTCGTATTGGTCATATTGATTACAAAGATCCCCAGTGGCCTAAGACACTGGCCTCCTAAGCCATGGATTGTGAGGTTTAGTCTTTGCTGAAGTGGCTGAAAGCAGAGTTGTGCAGCGGATGCGTGCTGGGCCCATAACCCAGAGGTTGATGGATCAAAAACATTTTCTGCTAACCAGCTTTTTATAGCATTTAAGTGCAAACAAATATTTTTTTTAAATGCTTAGTTTCATTCCATGTGTAAGTGCCATTATACATTTTTGTTTACCTCTTCCATCAGTTCGTATTGGTCATATCGATTAGACACTGGCCTCCTAAGCCATGGATTGTGAGGTTTAGGCTTTGCTGAAGTGGCTGAAAGCAGAGTTGTGCAGCGGATGCGTGCTGGGCCCATAACCCAGAGGTTGATGGATCGAAAACATTTTCTGCTAACCAGCTTTTTATAGCATTTAAGTGCAAACAAATATTTTTTTTAAATGCGTAGTTTCATTCCATGTGTAAGTGCCATTATACATTTTTTTTTACCTCTTCCATCAGTTCGTATTGGTCATATTGATTACAAAGATCCCCAGTGGCCTAAGACACTGGCCTCCTAAGCCATGGATTGTGAGGTTTAGTCTTTGCTGAAGTGGCTGAAAGCAGAGTTGTGCAGCGGATGCGTGCTGGGCCCATAACCCAGAGGTTGATGGATCGAAAAACATTTTCTGCTAACCATAGCATTTAAGTGCCAAAATTTTTTTTTTTTTAAATGCGTAGTTTCATTCCATGTGTAAGTGCCATTATACATTTTTGTTTACCTCTTCCATCAGTTCGTATTGGTCATATCGATTAGACACTGGCCTCCTAAGCCATGGATTGTGAGGTTTAGTCTTTGCTGAAGTGGCTGAAAGCAGAGTTGTGCAGCGGATGCGTGCTGGGCCCATAACCCAGAGATGGATCGAAAACATTTTCTGCTAACCAGCTTTTTATAGCATTTAAGTGCAAACAAATATTTTTTTTAAATGCGTAGTTTCATTCCATGTGTAAGTGCCATTATACATTTTTTTTTACCTCTTCCATCAGTTCGTATTGGTCATATTGATTACAAAGATCCCCAGTGGCCTAAGACACTGGCCTCCTAAGCCATGGATTGTGAGGTTTAGTCTTTGCTGAAGTGGCTGAAAGCAGAGTTGTGCAGCGGATGCGTGCTGGGCCCATAACCCAGAGGTTGATGGATCGAAAACATTTTCTGCTAACCATAGCATTTAAGTGCCAAAATTTTTTTTTTTTTAAATGCGTAGTTTCATTCCATGTGTAAGTGCCATTATACATTTTTTTTTACTTCTTCCATCAGTTCGTATTGGTCATATCGATTAGACACTGGCCTCCTAAGCCATGGATTGTGAGGTTTAGTCTTTGCTGAAGTGGCTGAAAGCAGAGTTGTGCAGCGGATGCGTGCTGGGCCCATAACCCAGAGGTTGATGGATCGAAAACATTTTCTGCTAACCAGCTTTTTATAGCATTTAAGTGCAAACAAATATTTTTTTTAAATGCGTAGTTTCATTCCATGTGTAAGTGCCATTATACATTTTTTTTTACCTCTTCCATCAGTTCGTATTGGTCATATTGATTACAAAGATCCCCAGTGGCCTAAGACACTGGCCTCCTAAGCCATGGATTGTGAGGTTTAGTCTTTGCTGAAGTGGCTGAAAGCAGAGTTGTGCAGCGGATGCGTGCTGGGCCCATAACCCAGAGGTTGATGGATCGAAAACATTTTCTGCTAACCAGCTTTTTATAGCATTTAAGTGCAAACAAATATTTTTTTTAAATGCGTAGTTTCATTCCATGTGTAAGTGCCATTATACATTTTTTTTTACCTCTTCCATCAGTTCGTATTGGTCATATTGATTACAAAGATCCCCAGTGGCCTAAGACACTGGCCTCCTAAGCCATGGATTGTGAGGTTTAGTCTTTGCTGAAGTGGCTGAAAGCAGAGTTGTGCAGCGGATGCGTGCTGGGCCCATAACCAGTTCGTATTGGTTGTGAAAGGTAGACATTGCCCCAGTGGCCTAATGGATAAGGCACTGGCCTCCTAAGCCAGGAATTGTGGGTTCAAGTCCCATCTGGGGTGGTCGGAAACATTGTGGCCCATCAGAAGCCTGCTGGGCCCATAACCCAGAGGTTGATGGATCGAAAACATTTTCTGCTAACCAGCTTTTTATAGCATTTAAGTGCAAACAAATATTTTTTTTAAATACGTAGTTTCATTCCATGTGTAAGTGCCATTATACATTTTTTTTTACCTCTTCCATCAGTTCGTATTGGTCATATTGATTACAAAGATCCCCAGTGGCCTAAGACACTGGCCTCCTAAGCCATGGATTGTGAGGTTTAGTCTTTGCTGAAGTGGCTGAAAGCAGAGTTGTGCAGCGGATGCGTGCTGGGCCCATAACCAGTTCGTATTGGTTGTGAAAGGTAGACATTGCCCCAGTGGCCTAATGGATAAGGCACTGGCCTCCTAAGCCAGGAATTGTGGGTTCAAGTCCCATCTGGGGTGGTCGGAAACATTGTGGCCCAGCAGAAGCGTGCTGGGCCCATAACCCAGAGGTTGATGGATCAAAAACATTTTCTGCTAACCAGCTTTTTATAGCATTTAAGTTCGAACAAATATTTTTTTTAAATGCGTAGTTTCATTCCATGTGTAAGTGCCATTATACATTTTTTTTTACCTCTTCCATCAGTTCGTACTGGTCATATTGATTACAAAGATCCCCAGTGGCCTAAGACACTGGCCTCCTAAGCCATGGATTGTGAGGTTTAGTCTTTGCTGAAGTGGATAAGGCACTAGCCTCTTAAGCCAGGAATTGTGGGTTCAAGTCCCATCTGGGGTGGTCGGAAACATGGTGGCCCAGCAGAAGCGTGCTAGGTCCATTACCCAGTGATCGATGGATCGAAAACATTTTCTGCTAACCATAGCATTTAAGTGCCAACAAATTTTTTTTTTTAAATGCGTAGTTTCATTCCATGTGTAAGTGCCATTATACATTTTTTTTTACCTCTTCCATCAGTTCGTATTGGTCATATCGATTAGACACTGGCCTCCTAAGCCATGGATTGTGAGGTTTAGTCTTTGCTGAAGTGGCTGAAAGCAGAGTTGTGCAGCGGATGCGTGCTGGGCCCATAACCCAGAGGTTGATGGATCAAAAACATTTTCTGCTAACCAGCTTTTTATAGCATTTAAGTGCAAACAAATATTTTTTTTAAATGCGTAGTTTCATTCCATGTGTAAGTGCCATTATACATTTTTTTTTACCTCTTCCATCAGTTCGTATTGGTCATATTGATTACAAAGATCCCCAGTGGCCTAAGACACTGGCCTCCTAAGCCATGGATTGTGAGGTTTAGTCTTTGCTGAAGTGGCTGAAAGCAGAGTTGTGCAGCGGATGCGTGCTGGGCCCATAACCAGTTCGTATTGGTTGTGAAAGGTAGACATTGCCCCAGTGGCCTAATGGATAAGGCACTGGCCTCCTAAGCCAGGAATTGTGGGTTCAAGTCCCATCTGGGGTGGTCGGAAACATTGTGGCCCAGCAGAAGCGTGCTGGGCCCATAACCCAGAGGTTGATGGATCGAAAACATTTTCTGCTAACCAGCTTTTTATAGCATTTAAGTTCAAACAAATATTTTTTTTAAATGCGTAGTTTCATTCCATGTGTAAGTGCCATTATACATTTTTTTTTACCTCTTCCATCAGTTCGTATTGGTCATATCGATTAGACACTGGCCTCCTAAGCCATGGATTGTGAGGTTTAGTCTTTGCTGAAGTGGCTGAAAGCAGAGTTGTGCAGCGGATGCGTGCTGGGCCCATAACCCAGAGGTTGATGGATCGAAAACATTTTCTGCTAACCAGCTTTTTATAGCATTTAAGTGCAAACAAATATTTTTTTTAAATACGTAGTTTCATTCCATGTGTAAGTGCCATTATACATTTTTTTTTACCTCTTCCATCAGTTCGTATTGCTCATATTGATTACAAAGATCCCCAGTGGCCTAAGACACTGGCCTCCTAAGCCATGGATTGTGAGGTTTAGTCTTTGCTGAAGTGGCTGAAAGCAGAGTTGTGCAGCGGATGCGTGCTGGGCCCATAACCAGTTCGTATTGGTTGTGAAAGGTAGACATTGCCCCAGTGGCATAATGGATAAGGCACTGGCCTCCTAAGCCAGGAATTGTGGGTTCAAGTCCCATCTGGGGTGGTCGGAAACATTGTGGCCCAGCAGAAGCATGCTGGGCCCATAACCCAGAGGTTGATGGATCAAAAACATTTTCTGCTAACCAGCTTTTTATAGCATTTAAGTGCAAACAAATATTTTTTTAAAATGCGTAGTTTCATTCCATGTGTAAGTGCCATTATACATTTTTTTTTACCTCTTCCATCAGTTCGTATTGGTCATATCGATTAGACACTGGCCTCCTAAGCCATGGATTGTGAGGTTTAGTCTTTGCTGAAGTGGCTGAAAGCAGAGTTGTGCAGCGGATGCGTGCTGGGCCCATAACCCAGAGGTTGATGGATCAAAAACATTTTCTGCTAACCAGCTTTTTATAGCATTTAAGTGCAAACAAATATTTTTTTTAAATGCGTAGTTTCATTCCATGTGTAAGTGCCATTATACATTTTTTTTTACCTCTTCCATCAGTTCGTATTGGTCATATCGATTAGACACTGGCCTCCTAAGCCATGGATTGTGAGGTTTAGTCTTTGCTGAAGTGGCTGAAAGCAGAGTTGTGCAGCGGATGCGTGCTGGGCCCATAACCCAGAGGTTGATGGATCGAAAACATTTTCTGCTAACCAGCTTTTTATAGCATTTAAGTGCAAACAAATATTTTTTTTAAATACGTAGTTTCATTCCATGTGTAAGTGCCATTATACATTTTTTTTTACCTCTTCCATCAGTTCGTATTGCTCATATTGATTACAAAGATCCCCAGTGGCCTAAGACACTGGCCTCCTAAGCCATGGATTGTGAGGTTTAGTCTTTGCTGAAGTGGCTGAAAGCAGAGTTGTGCAGCGGATGCGTGCTGGGCCCATAACCAGTTCGTATTGGTTGTGAAAGGTAGACATTGCCCCAGTGGCCTAATGGATAAGGCACTGGCCTCCTAAGCCAGGAATTGTGGGTTCAAGTCCCATCTGGGGTGGTCGGAAACATTGTGGCCCAGCAGAAGCATGCTGGGCCCATAACCCAGAGGTTGATGGATCAAAAACATTTTCTGCTAACCAGCTTTTTATAGCATTTAAGTTCGAACAAATATTTTTTTTAAATGCGTAGTTTCATTCCATGTGTAAGTGCCATTATACATTTTTTTTTACCTCTTCCATCAGTTCGTACTGGTCATATTGATTACAAAGATCCCCAGTGGCCTAAGACACTGGCCTCCTAAGCCATGGATTGTGAGGTTTAGTCTTTGCTGAAGTGGATAAGGCACTAGCCTCTTAAGCCAGGAATTGTGGGTTCAAGTCCCATCTGGGGTGGTCGGAAACATGGTGGCCCAGCAGAAGCGTGCTAGGTCCATTACCCAGTGATCGATGGATCGAAAACATTTTCTGCTAACCATAGCATTTAAGTGCCAACAAATTTTTTTTTTTAAATGCGTAGTTTCATTCCATGTGTAAGTGCCATTATACATTTTTTTTTACCTCTTCCATCAGTTCGTATTGGTCATATCGATTAGACACTGGCCTCCTAAGCCATGGATTGTGAGGTTTAGTCTTTGCTGAAGTGGCTGAAAGCAGAGTTGTGCAGCGGATGCGTGCTGGGCCCATAACCCAGAGGTTGATGGATCAAAAACATTTTCTGCTAACCAGCTTTTTATAGCATTTAAGTGCAAACAAATATTTTTTTTAAATGCGTAGTTTCATTCCATGTGTAAGTGCCATTATACATTTTTTTTTACCTCTTCCATCAGTTCGTATTGGTCATATTGATTACAAAGATCCCCAGTGGCCTAAGACACTGGCCTCCTAAGCCATGGATTGTGAGGTTTAGTCTTTGCTGAAGTGGCTGAAAGCAGAGTTGTGCAGCGGATGCGTGCTGGGCCCATAACCAGTTCGTATTGGTTGTGAAAGGTAGACATTGCCCCAGTGGCCTAATGGATAAGGCACTGGCCTCCTAAGCCAGGAATTGTGGGTTCAAGTCCCATCTGGGGTGGTCGGAAACATTGTGGCCCAGCAGAAGCGTGCTGGGCCCATAACCCAGAGGTTGATGGATCGAAAACATTTTCTGCTAACCAGCTTTTTATAGCATTTAAGTTCAAACAAATATTTTTTTTAAATGCGTAGTTTCATTCCATGTGTAAGTGCCATTATACATTTTTTTTTACCTCTTCCATCAGTTCGTATTGGTCATATCGATTAGACACTGGCCTCCTAAGCCATGGATTGTGAGGTTTAGTCTTTGCTGAAGTGGCTGAAAGCAGAGTTGTGCAGCGGATGCGTGCTGGGCCCATAACCCAGAGGTTGATGGATCGAAAACATTTTCTGCTAACCAGCTTTTTATAGCATTTAAGTGCAAACAAATATTTTTTTTAAATACGTAGTTTCATTCCATGTGTAAGTGCCATTATACATTTTTTTTTACCTCTTCCATCAGTTCGTATTGCTCATATTGATTACAAAGATCCCCAGTGGCCTAAGACACTGGCCTCCTAAGCCATGGATTGTGAGGTTTAGTCTTTGCTGAAGTGGCTGAAAGCAGAGTTGTGCAGCGGATGCGTGCTGGGCCCATAACCAGTTCGTATTGGTTGTGAAAGGTAGACATTGCCCCAGTGGCATAATGGATAAGGCACTGGCCTCCTAAGCCAGGAATTGTGGGTTCAAGTCCCATCTGGGGTGGTCGGAAACATTGTGGCCCAGCAGAAGCATGCTGGGCCCATAACCCAGAGGTTGATGGATCAAAAACATTTTCTGCTAACCAGCTTTTTATAGCATTTAAGTGCAAACAAATATTTTTTTAAAATGCGTAGTTTCATTCCATGTGTAAGTGCCATTATACATTTTTTTTTACCTCTTCCATCAGTTCGTATTGGTCATATCGATTAGACACTGGCCTCCTAAGCCATGGATTGTGAGGTTTAGTCTTTGCTGAAGTGGCTGAAAGCAGAGTTGTGCAGCGGATGCGTGCTGGGCCCATAACCCAGAGGTTGATGGATCAAAAACATTTTCTGCTAACCAGCTTTTTATAGCATTTAAGTGCAAACAAATATTTTTTTTAAATGCGTAGTTTCATTCCATGTGTAAGTGCCATTATACATTTTTTTTTACCTCTTCCATCAGTTCGTATTGGTCATATCGATTAGACACTGGCCTCCTAAGCCATGGATTGTGAGGTTTAGTCTTTGCTGAAGTGGCTGAAAGCAGAGTTGTGCAGCGGATGCGTGCTGGGCCCATAACCCAGAGGTTGATGGATCGAAAACATTTTCTGCTAACCAGCTTTTTATAGCATTTAAGTGCAAACAAATATTTTTTTTAAATACGTAGTTTCATTCCATGTGTAAGTGCCATTATACATTTTTTTTTACCTCTTCCATCAGTTCGTATTGCTCATATTGATTACAAAGATCCCCAGTGGCCTAAGACACTGGCCTCCTAAGCCATGGATTGTGAGGTTTAGTCTTTGCTGAAGTGGCTGAAAGCAGAGTTGTGCAGCGGATGCGTGCTGGGCCCATAACCAGTTCGTATTGGTTGTGAAAGGTAGACATTGCCCCAGTGGCCTAATGGATAAGGCACTGGCCTCCTAAGCCAGGAATTGTGGGTTCAAGTCCCATCTGGGGTGGTCGGAAACATTGTGGCCCAGCAGAAGCATGCTGGGCCCATAACCCAGAGGTTGATGGATCAAAAACATTTTCTGCTAACCAGCTTTTTATAGCATTTAAGTTCGAACAAATATTTTTTTTAAATGCGTAGTTTCATTCCATGTGTAAGTGCCATTATACATTTTTTTTTACCTCTTCCATCAGTTCGTACTGGTCATATTGATTACAAAGATCCCCAGTGGCCTAAGACACTGGCCTCCTAAGCCATGGATTGTGAGGTTTAGTCTTTGCTGAAGTGGATAAGGCACTAGCCTCTTAAGCCAGGAATTGTGGGTTCAAGTCCCATCTGGGGTGGTCGGAAACATTGTGGCCCAGCAGAAGTATGCTAGGTCCATTACCCAGTGATCGATGGATCGAAAACATTTTCTGCTAACCATAGCATTTAAGTGCCAACAAATTTATTTTTTTAAATGCGTAGTTTCATTCCATGTGTAAGTGCCATTATAATTTTTTTTTTACCTCTTCCATTGGTCATATTGATTACAAAGATCCCCAGTGGCCTAAGACACTGGCCTCCTAAGCCATGGATTGTGAGGTTTAGTCTTTGCTGAAGTGGCTGAAAGCAGAGTTGTGCAGCGGATGCGTGCTGGGCCCATAACCCAGAGGTTGATGGATCGAAAACATTTTCTGCTAACCAGCTTTTTATAGCATTTAAGTTCGAACAAATATTTTTTTTAAATGCGTAGTTTCATTCCATGTGTAAGTGCCATTATACATTTTTTTTTACCTCTCCCATCAGTTCGTATTGGTCATATCGATTAGACACTGGCCTCCTAAGCCATGGATTGTGAGGTTTAGTCTTTGCTGAAGTGGCTGAAAGCAGAGTTGTGCAGCGGATGCGTGCTGGGCCCATAACCAGTTCGTACTGGTTGTGAAAGGTAGACATTGCCCCAGTGGCCTAATGGATAAGGCACTGGCCTCCTAAGCCAGGAATTGTGGGTTCAAGTCCCATCTGGGGTGGTCGGAAACATTGTGGCCCAGCAGAAGCGTGCTAGGTCCATTACCCAGTGATCGATGGATCGAAAACATTTTCTGATAAAAATAGCATTTAAGTGCCAACAAATTTTTTTTTTTAAATGCGTAGTTTCATTCCATGTGTAAGTGCCATTATAATTTTTTTTTTTACCTCTTCCAATGGTCATATTGATTACAAAGATCCCCAGTGGCCTAAGACACTGGCCTCCTAAGCCATGGATTGTGAGGTTTAGTCTTTGCTGAAGTGGCTGAAAGCAGAGTTGTGCAGCGGATGCGTGCTGGGCCCATAACCCAGAGGTTGATGGATCGAAAACATTTTCTGCTAACCAGCTTTTTATAGCATTTAAGTTCGAACAAATATTTTTTTTAAATGCGTAGTTTCATTCCATGTGTAAGTGCCATTATACTTTTTTTTTTTTACCTCTTCCATCAGTTCGTATTGGTCATATTGATTACAAAGATCCCCAGTGGCCTAAGACACTGGCCTCCTAAGCCATGGATTGTGAGGTTTAGTCTTTGCTGAAGTGGCTGAAAGCAGAGTTGTGCAGCGGATGCGTGCTGGGCCCATAACCCAGAGGTTGATGGATCGAAAACATTTTCTGCTAACCAGCTTTTTATAGCATTTAAGTGCAAACAAATATTTTTTATAAATGCGTAGTTTCATTCCATGTGTAGGTGCCATTATACTTTTTTTTTTTACCTCTTCCATCAGTTCGTATTGGTCATATTGATTACAAATATCCCCAGTGGCCTAAGACACTGGCCTCCTAAACCATGGATTGTGAGGTTTAGTCTTTGCTGAAGTGGCTGAAAGCAGAGTTGTGCAGCGGATGCGTGCTGGGCCCATAACCCAGAGGTTGATGGATCGAAAACATTTTCTGCTAACCAGCTTTTTATAGCATTTAAGTTCGAACAAATATTTTTTTTAAATGCGTAGTTTCATTCCATGTGTAGGTGCCAAAATTTTTTTTTAAATGCGTAGTTTCATTCCATGTGTAAGTGCCATTATACATTTTTTTTTACCTCTTCCATCAGTTCGTATTGGTCATATTGATTACAAAGATCCCCAGTGGCCTAAGACACTGGCCTCCTAAGCCATGGATTGTGAGGTTTAGTCTTTGCTGAAGTGGCTGAAAGCAGAGTTGTGCAGCGGATGCGTGCTGGGCCCATAACCCAGAGGTTGATGGATCGAAAACATTTTCTGCTAACCAGCTTTTTATAGCATTTAAGTGCAAACAAATATTTTTAAAAAATGCGTAGTTTCATTCCATGTGTAAGTGCCATTATACATTTTTTTTTACCTCTTCCATCAGTTCGTATTGGTCATATTGATTACAAAGATCCCCAGTGGCGTAAGACACTGGCCTCCTAAGCCATGGATTGTGAGGTTTAGTCTTTGCTGAAGTGGCTGAAAGCAGAGTTGTGCAGCGGATGCGTGCTGGGCCCATAACCAGTTCGTACTGGTTGTGAAAGGTAGACATTGCCCCAGTGGCCTAATGGATAAGGCACTGGCCTCCTAAGCCAGGAATTATGGGTTCAAGTCCCATCTGGGGTGGTCGGAAACATTGTGGCCCAGCAGAAGTATGCTAGGTCCATTACCCAGTGATCGATGGATCGAAAACATTTTCTGCTAACCATAGCATTTAAGTGCCAACAAATTTATTTTTTTAAATGCGTAGTTTCATTCCATGTGTAAGTGCCATTATAATTTTTTTTTTACCTCTTCCATTGGTCATATTGATTACAAAGATCCCCAGTGGCCTAAGACACTGGCCTCCTAAGCCATGGATTGTGAGGTTTAGTCTTTGCTGAAGTGGCTGAAAGCAGAGTTGTGCAGCGGATGCGTGCTGGGCCCATAACCAGTTCGTACTGGTTGTGAAAGGTAGACATTGCCCCAGTGGCCTAATGGATAAGGCACTGGCCTCCTAAGCCAGGAATTATGGGTTCAAGTCCCATCTGGGGTGGTCGGAAACAATGTGGCCCAGCAGAAGCGTGCTAGGTCCATTACCCAGTGATCGATGGATGGAAAACAAACAAACAAATGCTAACCATAGCATTTAAGTGCCAACAAATGTATTTTTTTAAATGCGTAGTTTCATTCCATGTGTAAGTGCCATTATAAAAAATTTTTTACCTCTTCCATTGGTCATATTGATTACAAAGATCCCCAGTGGCCTAAGACACTGGCCTCCTAAGCCATGGATTGTGAGGTTTAGTCTTTGCTGAAGTGGCTGAAAGCAGAGTTGTGCAGCGGATGCGTGCTGGGCCCATAACCCAGAGGTTGATGGATCGAAAACATTTCCTGCTAACCAGCTTTTTATAGCATTTAAGTTCGAACAAATATTTTTTTTAAATGCGTAGTTTCATTCCATGTGTAGGTGCCATTATATATATATTTTTTTACCTCTTCCATCAGTTCGTATTGGTCATATTGATTACAAAGATCCCCAGTGGCCTAAGACACTGGCCTCCTAAGCCATGGATTGTGAGGTTTAGTCTTTGCTGAAGTGGCTGAAAGCAGAGTTGTGCAGCGGATGTGTGCTGGGCCCATAACCCAGAGGTTGATGGATCGAAAACATTTTCTGATAACCATAGCATTTAAGTGCCAACAAATGTATTTTTTTAAATGCGTAGTTTCATTCCATGTGTAAGTGCCATTATAATTTTTTTTTTACCTCTTCCATTGGTCATATTGATTACAAAGATCCCCAGTGGCCTAAGACACTGGCCTCCTAAGCCATGGATTGTGAGGTTTAGTCTTTGCTGAAGTAGCTGAAAGCAGAGTTGTGCAGCGGATGCGTGCTGGGCCCATAACCCAGAGGTTGATGGATCGAAAACATTTCCTGCTAACCAGCTTTTTATAGCATTTAAGTTCGAACAAATATTTTTTTTAAATGCGTAGTTTCATTCCATGTGTAGGTGCCATTATATATATTTTTTTTTACCTCTTCCATCAGTTCGTATTGGTCATATTGATTTGAAAGATCCCCAGTGGCCTAAGACACTGGCCTCCTAAGCCATGGATTGTGAGGTTTAGTCTTTGCTGAAGTGGCTGAAAGCAGAGTTGTGCAGCGGATGTGTGCTGGGCCCATAACCCAGAGGTTGATGGATCGAAAACATTTTCTGATAACCATAGCATTTAAGTGCCAACAAATATTTTTTTTTAAATGCGTAGTTTCATTCCATGTGTAAGTGCCATTATAATTTTTTTTTTTACCTCTTCCATTGGTCATATTGATTACAAAGATCCCCAGTGGCCTAAGACACTGGCCTCCTAAGCCATGGATTGTGAGGTTTAGTCTTTGCTGAAGTGGCTGAAAGCAGAATTGTGCAGCGGATGCGTGCTGGGCCCATAACCCAGAGGTTGATGGATCGAAAACATTTTCTGCTAACCAGCTTTTTATAGCATTTAAGTGCAAACAAATATTTTTTTTAAATGCGTAGTTTCATTCCATGTGTAAGTGCCATTATACATTTTTTTTTACCTCTTCCATCAGTTCGTATTGGTCATATTGATTACAAAGATCCCCAGTGGCCTAAGACACTGGCCTCCTAAGCCATGGATTGTGAGGTTTAGTCTTTGCTGAAGTAGCTGAAAGCAGAGTTGTGCAGCGGATGCGTGCTGGGCCCATAACCCAGAGGTTGATGGATCGAAAACATTTCCTGCTAACCAGCTTTTTATAGCATTTAAGTTCGAACAAATATTTTTTTTAAATGCGTAGTTTCATTCCATGTGTAGGTGCCATTATATATATATTTTTTTTACCTCTTCCATCAGTTCGTATTGGTCATATTGATTTGAAAGATCCCCAGTGGCCTAAGACACTGGCCTCCTAAGCCATGGATTGTGAGGTTTAGTCTTTGCTGAAGTGGCTGAAAGCAGAGTTGTGCAGCGGATGTGTGCTGGGCCCATAACCCAGAGGTTGATGGATCGAAAACATTTTCTGATAACCATAGCATTTAAGTGCCAACAAATATTTTTTTTTAAATGCGTAGTTTCATTCCATGTGTAAGTGCCATTATAATTTTTTTTTTTACCTCTTCCATTGGTCATATTGATTACAAAGATCCCCAGTGGCCTAAGACACTGGCCTCCTAAGCCATGGATTGTGAGGTTTAGTCTTTGCTGAAGTGGCTGAAAGCAGAATTGTGCAGCGGATGCGTGCTGGGCCCATAACCCAGAGGTTGATGGATCGAAAACATTTTCTGCTAACCAGCTTTTTATAGCATTTAAGTGCAAACAAATATTTTTTTTAAATGCGTAGTTTCATTCCATGTGTAAGTGCCATTATACATTTTTTTTTACCTCTTCCATCAGTTCGTATTGGTCATATTGATTACAAAGATCCCCAGTGGCCTAAGACACTGGCCTCCTAAGCCATGGATTGTGAGGTTTAGTCTTTGCTGAAGTGGCTGAAAGCAGAGTTGTGCAGCGGATGCGTGCTGGGCCCATAACCCAGAGGTTGATGGATCGAAAACATTTTCTGCTAACCAGCTTTTTATAGCATTTAAGTTCGAACAAATATTTTTTTAAAATGCGTAGTTTCATTCCATGTGTAAGTGCCATTATACTTTTTTTTTTTACCTCTTCCATCAGTTCGTATTGGTCATATTGATTACAAAGATCCCCAGTGGCCTAAGACACTGGCCTCCTAAGCCATGGATTGTGAGGTTTAGTCTTTGCTGAAGTGGCTGAAAGCAGAGTTGTGCAGCGGATGCGTGCTGGGCCCATAACCAGTTCGTACTGGTTGTGAAAGGTAGACATTGCCCCAGTGGCCTAATGGATAAGGCACTGGCCTCCTAAGCCAGGAATTGTGGGTTCAAGTCCCATCTGGGGTGGTCGGAAACAATGTGGCCCAGCAGAAGCGTGCTAGGTCCATTACCCAGTGATCGATGGATGGAAAACAAACAAACAAATGCTAACCATAGCATTTAAGTGCCAACAAATGTATTTTTTTAAATGCGTAGTTTCATTCCATGTGTAAGTGCCATTATAAAAATTTTTTTACCTCTTCCATTGGTCATATTGATTACAAAGATCCCCAGTGGCCTAAGACACTGGCCTCCTAAGCCATGGATTGTGAGGTTTAGTCTTTGCTGAAGTGGCTGAAAGCAGAGTTGTGCAGCGGATGCGTGCTGGGCCCATAACCCAGAGGTTGATGGTTCGAAAACATTTCCTGCTAACCAGCTTTTTATAGCATTTAAGTTCGAACAAATATTTTTTTTAAATGCGTAGTTTCATTCCATGTGTAGGTGCCATTATATATATATTTTTTTACCTCTTCCATCAGTTCGTATTGGTCATATTGATTACAAAGATCCCCAGTGGCCTAAGACACTGGCCTCCTAAGCCATGGATTGTGAGGTTTAGTCTTTGCTGAAGTGGCTGAAAGCAGAGTTGTGCAGCGGATGTGTGCTGGGCCCATAACCCAGAGGTTGATGGATCGAAAACATTTTCTGATAACCATAGCATTTAAGTGCCAACAAATGTATTTTTTTAAATGCGTAGTTTCATTCCATGTGTAAGTGCCATTATAATTTTTTTTTTACCTCTTCCATTGGTCATATTGATTACAAAGATCCCCAGTGGCCTAAGACACTGGCCTCCTAAGCCATGGATTGTGAGGTTTAGTCTTTGCTGAAGTAGCTGAAAGCAGAGTTGTGCAGCGGATGCGTGCTGGGCCCATAACCCAGAGGTTGATGGATCGAAAACATTTCCTGCTAACCAGCTTTTTATAGCATTTAAGTTCGAACAAATATTTTTTTTAAATGCGTAGTTTCATTCCATGTGTAGGTGCCATTATATATATATTTTTTTACCTCTTCCATCAGTTCGTATTGGTCATATTGATTTGAAAGATCCCCAGTGGCCTAAGACACTGGCCTCCTAAGCCATGGATTGTGAGGTTTAGTCTTTGCTGAAGTGGCTGAAAGCAGAGTTGTGCAGCGGATGTGTGCTGGGCCCATAACCCAGAGGTTGATGGATCGAAAACATTTTCTGATAACCATAGCATTTAAGTGCCAACAAATATTTTTTTTTAAATGCGTAGTTTCATTCCATGTGTAAGTGCCATTATAATTTTTTTTTTTACCTCTTCCATTGGTCATATTGATTACAAAGATCCCCAGTGGCCTAAGACACTGGCCTCCTAAGCCATGGATTGTGAGGTTTAGTCTTTGCTGAAGTGGCTGAAAGCAGAATTGTGCAGCGGATGCGTGCTGGGCCCATAACCCAGAGGTTGATGGATCGAAAACATTTTCTGCTAACCAGCTTTTTATAGCATTTAAGTGCAAACAAATATTTTTTTTAAATGCGTAGTTTCATTCCATGTGTAAGTGCCATTATACATTTTTTTTTACCTCTTCCATCAGTTCGTATTGGTCATATTGATTACAAAGATCCCCAGTGGCCTAAGACACTGGCCTCCTAAGCCATGGATTGTGAGGTTTAGTCTTTGCTGAAGTGGCTGAAAGCAGAGTTGTGCAGCGGATGCGTGCTGGGCCCATAACCCAGAGGTTGATGGATCGAAAACATTTTCTGCTAACCAGCTTTTTATAGCATTTAAGTGCAAACAAATATTTTTAAAAAATGCGTAGTTTCATTCCATGTGTAAGTGCCATTATACATTTTTTTTTACCTCTTCCATCAGTTCGTATTGGTCATATCGATTAGACACTGGCCTCCTAAGCCATGGATTGTGAGGTTTAGTCTTTGCTGAAGTGGCTGAAAGCAGAGTTGTGCAGCGGATGCGTGCTGGGCCCATAACCCAGAGGTTGATGGATCGAAAACATTTTCTGCTAACCAGCTTTTTATAGCATTTAAGTTCGAACAAATATTTTTTTTAAATGCGTAGTTTCATTCCATGTGTAAGTGCCATTATACTTTTTTTTTTTACCTCTTCCATCAGTTCGTATTGGTCATATTGATTACAAAGATCCCCAGTGGCCTAAGACACTGGCCTCCTAAGCCATGGATTGTGAGGTTTAGTCTTTGCTGAAGTGGCTGAAAGCAGAGTTGTGCAGCGGATGCGTGCTGGGCCCATAACCCAGAGGTTGATGGATCGAAAACATTTTCTGCTAACCAGCTTTTTATAGCATTTAAGTTCGAACAAATATTTTTTTTAAATGCGTAGTTTCATTCCATGTGTAGTTGCCATTATACTTTTTTTTTTTACCTCTTCCATCAGTTCGTATTGGTCATATTGATTACAAATATCCCCAGTGGCCTAAGACACTGGCCTCCTAAACCATGGATTGTGAGGTTTAGTCTTTGCTGAAGTGGCTGAAAGCAGAGTTGTGCAGCGGATGCGTGCTGGGCCCATAACCCAGAGGTTGATGGATCGAAAACATTTTCTGCTAACCAGCTTTTTATAGCATTTAAGTTCGAACAAATATTTTTTTTAAATGCGTAGTTTCATTCCATGTGTAGGTGCCATTATACTTTTTTTTTTTACCTCTTCCATCAGTTCGTATTGGTCATATTGATTACAAAGATCCCCAGTGGCCTAAGACACTGGCCTCCTAAGCCATGGATTGTGAGGTTTAGTCTTTGCTGAAGTGGCTGAAAGCAGAGTTGTGCAGCGAATGCGTGCTGGGCCCATAACCCAGAGGTTGATGGATCGAAAACATTTTCTGCTAACCAGCTTTTTATAGCATTTAAGTTCGAACAAATATTTTTTTTAAATGCGTAGTTTCATTCCATGTGTAAGTGCCATTATACTTTTTTTTTTACCTCTTCCATCAGTTCGTATTGGTCATATTGATTACAAAGATCCCCAGTGGCCTAAGACACTGGCCTCCTAAGCCATGGATTGTGAGGTTTAGTCTTTGCTGAAGTGGCTGAAAGCAGAGTTGTGCAGCGGATGCGTGCTGGGCCCATAACCCAGAGGTTGATGGATCGAAAACATTTTCTGCTAACCAGCTTTTTATAGCATTTAAGTTCGAACAAATATTTTTTTTAAATGCGTAGTTTCATTCCATGTGTAGTTGCCATTATACTTTTTTTTTTTACCTCTTCCATCAGTTCGTATTGGTCATATTGATTACAAATATCCCCAGTGGCCTAAGACACTGGCCTCCTAAACCATGGATTGTGAGGTTTAGTCTTTGCTGAAGTGGCTGAAAGCAGAGTTGTGCAGCGGATGCGTGCTGGGCCCATAACCCAGAGGTTGATGGATCGAAAACATTTTCTGCTAACCAGCTTTTTATAGCATTTAAGTTCGAACAAATATTTTTTTTAAATGCGTAGTTTCATTCCATGTGTAGGTGCCATTATACTTTTTTTTTTTACCTCTTCCATCAGTTCGTATTGGTCATATTGATTACAAAGATCCCCAGTGGCCTAAGACACTGGCCTCCTAAGCCATGGATTGTGAGGTTTAGTCTTTGCTGAAGTGGCTGAAAGCAGAGTTGTGCAGCGGATGCGTGCTGGGCCCATAACCCAGAGGTTGATGGATCGAAAACATTTTCTGCTAACCAGCTTTTTATAGCATTAAGTTCGAACAAATATTTTTTAAAAATGCGTAGTTTCATTCCATGTGTAAGTGCCATTATATATATTTTTTTTTACCTCTTCCATCAGTTCGTATTGGTCATATTGATTACAAAGATCCCCAGTGGCCTAAGACACTGGCCTCCTAAGCCATGGATTGTGAGGTTTAGTCTTTGCTGAAGTGGCTGAAAGCAGAGTTGTGCAGCGGATGCGTGCTGGGCCCATAACCAGTTCGTACTGGTTGTGAAAGGTAGACAGTGCCCCAGTGGCCTAATGGATAAGGCACTGGCCTCCTAAGCCAGGAGTTGTGGGTTCAAGTCATATCTGGGGTGGTCGGAAATATTGTGGCCCAGCAGAAGCGTGCTAAGTCCATTACCCAGTGATCGATGGATCGAAAACATTTTCTGCTAACCATAGCATTTAAGTGCCAACAAATTTATTTTTTTAAATGCGTACTTTCATTCCATGTGTAAGTGCCATTATAATTTTTTTTTTACCTCTTCCATTGGTCATATTGATTACAAAGATCCCCAGTGGCCTAAGACACTAGCCTCCTAAGCCATGGATTGTGAGGTTTAGTCTTTGCTGAAGTGGCTGAAAGCAGAGTTGTGCAGCGGATGCGTGCTGGGCCCATAACCCAGAGGTTGATGGATCTAAAACATTTTCTGCTAACCAGCTTTTTATAGCATTTAAGTTCGAACAAATATTTTTTTTAAATGCGTAGTTTCATTCCATGTGTAGGTGCCATTATACTTTTTTTTTTACCTCTTCCATCAGTTCGTATTGGTCATATTGATTACAAAGATCCCCAGTGGCCTAAGACACTGGCCTCCTAAGCCATGGATTGTGAGGTTTAGTCTTTGCTGAAGTGGCTGAAAGCAGAGTTGTGCAGCGGATGCGTGCTGGGCCCATAACCCAGAGGTTGATGGATCAAAAGCATTTTCTGCTAACCAGCTTTTTATAGCATTTAAGTTCGAACAAATATTTTTTAAAAATGCGTAGTTTCATTCCATGTGTAGGTGCCATTATATATATATTTTTTTTACCTCTTCCATCAGTTCATATTGGTCATATTGATTACAAAGATCCCCAGTGGCCTAAGACACTGGCCTCCTAAGCCATGGATTGTGAGGTTTAGTCTTTGCTGAAGTGGCTGAAAGCAGAGTTGTGCAGCGGATGCGTGCTGGGCCCATAACCCAGAGGTTGATGGATCGAAAACATTTTCTGCTAACCAGCTTTTTATAGCATTTAAGTTCGAACAAATATTTTTTTTAAATGCGTAGTTTCATTCCATGTGTAGGTGCCATTATACTTTTTTTTTTACCTCTTCCATCAGTTCGTATTGGTCATATTGATTACAAAGATCCCCAGTGGCCTAAGACACTGGCCTCCTAAGCCATGGATTGTGAGGTTTAGTCTTTGCTGAAGTGGCTGAAAGCAGAGTTGTGCAGCGGATGCGTGCTGGGCCCATAACCCAGAGGTTGATGGATCGAAAACATTTTCTGCTAACCAGCTTTTTATAGCATTTAAGTTCGAACAAATATTTTTTTTAAATGCGTAGTTTCATTCCATGTGTAGGTGCCATTATATATATTTTTTTTACCTCTTCCATCAGTTCGTATTGGTCATATTGATTACAAAGATCCCCAGTGGCCTAAGACACTGGCCTCCTAAGCCATGGATTGTGAGGTTTAGTCTTTGCTGAAGTGGCTGAAAGCAGAGTTGTGCAGCGGATGCATGCTGGGCCCATAACCAGTTCGTACTGGTTGTGAAAGGTAGACATTGCCCCAGTGGCCTAATGGATAAGGCACTGTCCTCCTAAGCCAGGAATTGTGTGTTCAAGTCCCATTTGGGGTGGTTGTAAACATTGTGGCCCAGCAGAAGCGTGCTGTGTCCATAACCCAGAGGTTGGTGGATCGAAAACATTTTCGGCTAACCAGCTTTTTATAGCATTTAAGTGCCAACAAATATTTTAAAAAAATGCGTAGTTTCATTCCATGTGTAAGTGCCATTATACATTTTTTTTTTACCTCTTCCATCAGTTCGTATTGGTCATATTGATTACAAATATCCCCAGTGGCCTAAGACACTGGCCTCCTAAGCCATGGATTGTGAGGTTTAGTCTTTGCTGAAGTGGCTGAAAGCAGAGTTGTGCAGCGGATGCGTGCTGGGCCCATAACCCAGAGGTTGATTGATCGAAAACATTTTCGGCTAACCAGCTTTTTATAGCATTTAAGTGTGAACAAATATTTTTTAAAAATGCGTCGTTTCATTCCATGTGTATGTGCCATTATACATTTTTTTTTTACATCTTCCATCAGTTCGTATTGGTCATATTGATTACAAAGATCCCCAGTGGCCTAAGACACTGGCCTCCTAAGCCATGGATTGTGAGGTTTAGTCTTTGCTGAAGTGGCTGAAAGCAGAGTTGTGCAGCGGATGCGTGCTGGGCCCATAACCCAGAGGTTGATGGATCGAAAAAATTTCTGCTAACCAGCTTTTTATAGCATTTAAGTTCGAACAAATATTTTTTTTAAATGCGTAGTTTCATTCCATGTGTAGGTGCCATTATACTTTTTTTTTTACCTCTTCCATCAGTTCGTATTGGTCATATTGATTACAAAGATCCCCAGTGGCCTAAGACACTGGCCTCCTAAGCCATGGATTGTGAGGTTTAGTCTTTGCTGAAGTGGCTGAAAGCAGAGTTGTGCAGCGGATGCGTGCTGGGCCCATAACCCAGAGGTTGATGGATCGAAAAAATTTCTGCTAACCAGCTTTTTATAGCATTTAAGTTCGAACAAATATTTTTTTTAAATGCGTAGTTTCATTCCATGTGTAGGTGCCATTATACTTTTTTTTTTACCTCTTCCATCAGTTCGTATTGGTCATATTGATTACAAAGATCCCCAGTGGCCTAAGACACTGGCCTCCTAAGCCATGGATTGTGAGGTTTAGTCTTTGCTGAAGTGGCTGAAAGCAGAGTTGTGCAGCGGATGCGTGCTGGGCCCATAACCCAGAGGTTGATGGATCGAAAACATTTTCTGCTAACCAGCTTTTTATAGCATTTAAGTTCGAACAAATATTTTTTTTAAATGCGTAGTTTCATTCCATGTGTAGGTGCCATTATATATATATTTTTTTACCTCTTCCATCAGTTCGTATTGGTCATATTGATTACAAAGATCCCCAGTGGCCTAAGACACTGGCCTCCTAAGCCATGGATTGTGAGGTTTAGTCTTTGCTGAAGTGGCTGAAAGCAGAGTTGTGCAGCGGATGCGTGCTGGGCCCATAACCCAGAGGTTGATGGATCGAAAACATTTTCTGCTAACCAGCTTTTTATAGCATTTAAGTGCCAACAAATATTTTTTTTAAATGCGTAGTTTCATTCCATGTGTAAGTGCCATTATACATTTTGTTTTTTACCTGTTACATCAGTTCGTATTGGTCATATTGATTACAAAGATCCCCCGTGGCTTAAGACACTGGCCTCCTAAGCCATGGATTGTGAGGTTTAGTCTTTGCTGAAGTGGCTGAAAGCAGAGTTTTGCAGCGGATGCGTGCTGGGCCCATAACCCAGAAGTTGATGGATCGAAAACATTTTCGGCTAACCAGCTTTTTATAGCATTTAAGTGCGAACAAATATTTTTAAAAAATGCGTAGTTTCATTCCATGTGTAAGTGCCATTATACATTTTTTTTTTACCTCTCATGTGTAAGTGCCATTATACATTTTTTTTTTACCTCTTCCATCAGTTCGTATTGGTCATATTGATTACAAATATCCCCAGTGGCCTAAGACACTGGCCTCCTAAACCATGGATTGTGAGGTTTAGTCTTTGCTGAAGTGGCTGAAAGCAGAGTTGTGCAGCGGATGCGTGCTGGGCCCATAACCCAGAGGTTGATGGATCGAAAACATTTTCTGCTAACCAGCTTTTTATAGCATTTAAGTGCCAACAAATATTTTTTTTAAATGCGTAGTTTCATTCCATGTGTAAGTGCCATTATACATTTTTTTTTTACCCCTTACATCAGTTCGTATTGGTCATATTGATTACAAAGACCCCCAGTGGCTTAAGACACTGGCCTCCTAAGCCATGGATTGTGAGGTTTAGTCTTTGCTGAAGTGGCTGAAAGCAGAGTTTTGCAGCGGATGCGTGCTGGGCCCATAACCCAGAAGTTGATGGATCGAAAACATTTTCGGCTAACCAGCTTTTTATAGCATTTAAGTGCGAACAAATATTTTTTAAAAATGCGTAGTTTCATTCCATGTGTAAGTGCCATTATACATTTTTTTTTTACCTCTTCCATCAGTTCGTATTGGTCATATTGATTACAAATATGCCCAGTGGCCTAAGACACTGGCCTCCTAAACCATGGATTGTGAGGTTTAGTCTTTGCTGAAGTGGCTGAAAGCAGAGTTGTGCAGCGGATGCGTGCTGGGCCCATAACCAGTTCGTACTGGTTGTGAAAGGTAGACATTGCCCCAGTGGCCTAATGGATAAGGCACTGGCCTCCTAAGCCAGGAATTGTGGGTTCAAGTCCCATCTGGGGTGGTCGGAAACATTGTGGCCCAGCAGAAGCGTGCTAGGTCCAGTGGTCGATGGATCGAAAACATTTTCTGCTAACCATAGCATTTAAGTGCCCCAAATTTTTTTTTTTTAAATGCGTAGTTTCATTCCATGTGTAAGTGCCATTATACATTTTTGTTTACCTCTTCCATCAGTTCGTATTGGTCATATCGATTAGACACTGGCCTCCTAAGCCATGGATTGTGAGGTTTAGTCTTTGCTGAAGTGGCTGAAAGCAGAGTTGTGCAGCGGATGCGTGCTGGGCCCATAACCCAGAGGTTGATGGATCAAAAACATTTTCTGCTAACCAGCTTTTTATAGCATTTAAGTGCGAACAAATATTTTTTTTAAATGCGTAGTTTCATTCCATGTGTAAGTGCCATTATACATTTTTTTTTACCTCTTCCATCAGTTCGTATTGGTCATATTGATTACAAAGATCCCCAGTGGCCTAAGACACTGGCCTCCTAAGCCATGGATTGTGAGGTTTAGTCTTTGCTGAAGTGGCTGAAAGCAGAGTTGTGCAGCGGATGCGTGCTGGGCCCATAACCAGTTCGTACTGGTTGTGAAAGGTAGACATTGCCCCAGTGGCCTAATGGATAAGGCACTGGCCTCCTAAGCCAGGAATTGTGGGTGGTTGGAAACATTGTGGCCCAGCAGAAGCGTGCTAGGTCCATTACCCAGTGGTCGATGGATCGAAAACATTTTCTGCTAACCATAGCATTTAAGTGCCAAAAAATTTTTTTTTTTAAATGCGTAGTTTCATTCCATGTGTAAGTGCCATTATACATTTTTGTTTACCTCTTCCATCAGTTCGTATTGGTCATATCGATTAGACACTGGCCTCCTAAGCCATGGATTGTGAGGTTTAGTCTTTGCTGAAGTGGCTGAAAGCAGAGTTGTGCAGCGGATGCGTGCTGGGCCCATAACCCAGAGGTTGATGGATCGAAAACATTTTCTGCTAACCAGCTTTTTATAGCATTCAAGTGCAAACAAATATTTTTTTTAAATGCGTAGTTTCATTCCATGTGTAAGTGCCATTATACATTTTTTTTTACCTCTTCCATCAGTTCGTATTGGTCATATTGATTACAAAGATCCCCAGTGGCCTAAGACACTGGCCTCCTAAGCCATGGATTGTGAGGTTTAGTCTTTGCTGAAGTGGCTGAAAGCAGAGTTGTGCAGCGGATGCGTGCTGGGCCCATAACCCAGAGGTTGATGGATCAAAAACATTTTCTGCTAACCAGCTTTTTATAGCATTTAAGTGCGAACAAATATTTTTTTTAAATGCGTAGTTTCATTCCATGTGTAAGTGCCATTATACATTTTTTTTTACCTCTTCCATCAGTTCGTATTGGTCATATTGATTACAAAGATCCCCAGTGGCCTAAGACACTGGCCTCCTAAGCCATGGATTGTGAGGTTTAGTCTTTGCTGAAGTGGCTGAAAGCAGAGTTGTGCAGCGGATGCGTGCTGGGCCCGTAACCAGTTCGTACTGGTTGTGAAAGGTAGACATTGCCCCAGTGGCCTAATGGATAAGGCACTGGCCTCCTAAGCCAGGAATTGTGGGTGGTTGGAAACATTGTGGCCCAGCAGAAGCGTGCTAGGTCCATTACCCAGTGGTCGATGGATCGAAAACATTTTCTGCTAACCATAGCATTTAAGTGCCAAATTTTTTTTTTTTTTAAATGCGTAGTTTCATTCCATGTGTAAGTGCCATTATACATTTTTGTTTACCTCTTCCATCAGTTCGTATTGGTCATATCGATTAGACACTGGCCTCCTAAGCCATGGATTGTGAGGTTTAGTCTTTGCTGAAGTGGCTGAAAGCAGAGTTGTGCAGCGGATGCGTGCTGGGCCCATAACCCAGAGGTTGATGGATCGAAAACATTTTCTGCTAACCAGCTTTTTATAGCATTCAAGTGCAAACAAATATTTTTTTTAAATGCGTAGTTTCATTCCATGTGTAAGTGCCATTATACATTTTTTTTTACCTCTTCCATCAGTTCGTATTGGTCATATTGATTACAAAGATCCCCAGTGGCCTAAGACACTGGCCTCCTAAGCCATGGATTGTGAGGTTTAGTCTTTGCTGAAGTGGCTGAAAGCAGAGTTGTGCAGCGGATGCGTGCTGGGCCCATAACCCAGAGGTTGATGGATCAAAAACATTTTCTGCTAACCAGCTTTTTATAGCATTTAAGTGCGAACAAATATTTTTTTTAAATGCGTAGTTTCATTCCATGTGTAAGTGCCATTATACATTTTTTTTTACCTCTTCCATCAGTTCGTATTGGTCATATTGATTACAAAGATCCCCAGTGGCCTAAGACACTGGCCTCCTAAGCCATGGATTGTGAGGTTTAGTCTTTGCTGAAGTGGCTGAAAGCAGAGTTGTGCAGCGGATGCGTGCTGGGCCCATAACCAGTTCGTACTGGTTGTGAAAGGTAGACATTGCCCCAGTGGCCTAATGGATAAGGCACTGGCCTCCTAAGCCAGGAATTGTGGGTGGTTGGAAACATTGTGGCCCAGCAGAAGCGTGCTAGGTCCATTACCCAGTGGTCGATGGATCGAAAACATTTTCTGCTAACCATAGCATTTAAGTGCCAAATTTTTTTTTTTTTTAAATGCGTAGTTTCATTCCATGTGTAAGTGCCATTATACATTTTTGTTTACCTCTTCCATCAGTTCGTATTGGTCATATCGATTAGACACTGGCCTCCTAAGCCATGGATTGTGAGGTTTAGTCTTTGCTGAAGTGGCTGAAAGCAGAGTTGTGCAGCGGATGCGTGCTGGGCCCATAACCCAGAGGTTGATGGATCGAAAACATTTTCTGCTAACCAGCTTTTTATAGCATTCAAGTGCAAACAAATATTTTTTTTAAATGCGTAGTTTCATTCCATGTGTAAGTGCCATTATACATTTTTTTTTACCTCTTCCATCAGTTCGTATTGGTCATATTGATTACAAAGATCCCCAGTGGCCTAAGACACTGGCCTCCTAAGCCATGGATTGTGAGGTTTAGTCTTTGCTGAAGTGGCTGAAAGCAGAGTTGTGCAGCGGATGCGTGCTGGGCCCATAACCCAGAGGTTGATGGATCAAAAACATTTTCTGCTAACCAGCTTTTTATAGCATTTAAGTGCAAACAAATATTTTTTTTAAATGCGTAGTTTCATTCCATGTGTAAGTGCCATTATACATTTTTTTTTACCTCTTCCATCAGTTCGTATTGGTCATATTGATTACAAAGATCCCCAGTGGCCTAAGACACTGGCCTCCTAAGCCATGGATTGTGAGGTTTAGTCTTTGCTGAAGTGGCTGAAAGCAGAGTTGTGCAGCGGATGCGTGCTGGGCCCATAACCCAGAGGTTGATGGATCAAAAACATTTTCTGCTAACCAGCTTTTTATAGCATTTAAGTGCGAACAAATATTTTTTTTAAATGCGTAGTTTCATTCCATGTGTAAGTGCCATTATACATTTTTTTTTACCTCTTCCATCAGTTCGTATTGGTCATATTGATTACAAAGATCCCCAGTGGCCTAAGACACTGGCCTCCTAAGCCATGGATTGTGAGGTTTAGTCTTTGCTGAAGTGGCTGAAAGCAGAGTTGTGCAGCGGATGCGTGCTGGGCCCATAACCAGTTCGTACTGGTTGTGAAAGGTAGACATTGCCCCAGTGGCCTAATGGATAAGGCACTGGCCTCCTAAGCCAGGAATTGTGGGTGGTTGGAAACATTGTGGCCCAGCAGAAGCGTGCTAGGTCCATTACCCAGTGGTCGATGGATCGAAAACATTTTCTGCTAACCATAGCATTTAAGTGCCAAAATTTTTTTTTTTTTTAAATGCGTAGTTTCATTCCATGTGTAAGTGCCATTATACATTTTTGTTTACCTCTTCCATCAGTTCGTATTGGTCATATCGATTAGACACTGGCCTCCTAAGCCATGGATTGTGAGGTTTAGTCTTTGCTGAAGTGGCTGAAAGCAGAGTTGTGCAGCGGATGGGTGCTGGGCCCATAACCCAGAGGTTGATGGATCGAAAACATTTTCTGCTAACCAGCTTTTTATAGCATTCAAGTGCAAACAAATATTTTTTTTAAATGCGTAGTTTCATTCCATGTGTAAGTGCCATTATACATTTTTTTTTACCTCTTCCATCAGTTCGTATTGGTCATATTGATTACAAAGATCCCCAGTGGCCTAAGACACTGGCCTCCTAAGCCATGGATTGTGAGGTTTAGTCTTTGCTGAAGTGGCTGAAAGCAGAGTTGTGCAGCGGATGCGTGCTGGGCCCATAACCCAGAGGTTGATGGATCAAAAACATTTTCTGCTAACCAGCTTTTTATAGCATTTAAGTGCGAACAAATATATTTTTTAAATGCGTAGTTTCATTCCATGTGTAAGTGCCATTATACATTTTTTTTTACCTCTTCCATCAGTTCGTATTGGTCATATTGATTACAAAGATCCCCAGTGGCCTAAGACACTGGCCTCCTAAGCCATGGATTGTGAGGTTTAGTCTTTGCTGAAGTGGCTGAAAGCAGAGTTGTGCAGCGGATGCGTGCTGGGCCCATAACCCAGAGGTTGATGGATCAAAAACATTTTCTGCTAACCAGCTTTTTATAGCATTTAAGTGCGAACAAATATTTTTTTTAAATGCGTAGTTTCATTCCATGTGTAAGTGCCATTATACATTTTTTTTTACCTCTTCCATCAGTTCGTATTGGTCATATTGATTACAAAGATCCCCAGTGGCCTAAGACACTGGCCTCCTAAGCCATGGATTGTGAGGTTTAGTCTTTGCTGAAGTGGCTGAAAGCAGAGTTGTGCAGCGGATGCGTGCTGGGCCCATAACCAGTTCGTACTGGTTGTGAAAGGTAGACATTGCCCCAGTGGCCTAATGGATAAGGCACTGGCCTCCTTAGCCAGGAATTGTGGTTTCAAGTCCCATCTGGGGTGGTCGGAAACGTTGTGGCCCAGCAGAAGCGTGCTAGGTCCATTACCCAGTGGTCGATGGATCGAAAACATTTTCTGCTAACCATAGCATTTAAGTGCCAACAAATTTTTTTTTTTTAAATGCGTAGTTTCATTCCATGTGTAAGTGCCATTATACATTTTTTTTTACCTCTTCCATCAGTTCGTATTGGTCATATCGATTAGACACTGGCCTCCTAAGCCATGGATTGTGAGGTTTAGTCTTTGCTGAAGTGGCTGAAAGCAGAGTTGTGCAGCGGATGCGTGCTGGGCCCATAACCCAGAGGTTGATGGATCGAAAACATTTTCTGCTAACCAGCTTTTTATAGCATTCAAGTGCAAACAAATATTTTTTTTAAATGCGTAGTTTCATTCCATGTGTAAGTGCCATTATACATTTTTTTTTACCTCTTCCATCAGTTCGTATTGGTCATATTGATTACAAAGATCCCCAGTGGCCTAAGACACTGGCCTCCTAAGCCATGGATTGTGAGGTTTAGTCTTTGCTGAAGTGGCTGAAAGCAGAGTTGTGCAGCGGATGCGTGCTGGGCCCATAACCCAGAGGTTGATGGATCGAAAACATTTTCTGCTAACCAGCTTTTTATAGCATTTAAGTGCGAACAAATATTTTTTTAAAATGCGTAGTTTCATTCCATGTGTAAGTGCCATTATACATTTTTTTTTACCTCTTCCATCAGTTCGTATTGGTCATATTGATTACAAAGATCCCCAGTGGCCTAAGACACTGGCCTCCTAAGCCATGGATTGTGAGGTTTAGTCTTTGCTGAAGTGGCTGAAAGCAGAGTTGTGCAGCGGATACGTGCTGGGCCCATAACCAGTTCGTACTGGTTGTGAAAGGTAGACATTGCCCCAGTGGCCTAATGGATAAGGCACTGGCCTCCTAAGCCAGGAATTGTGGGTTCAAGTCCCATCTGGGGTGGTCGGAAACATTGTGGCCCAGCAGAAGCGTGCTAGGTCCATTACCCAGTGGTCGATGGATCGAAAACATTTTCTGCTAACCATAGCATTTATGTGCCCCCAAATTTTTTTTTTTAAATGCGTAGTTTCATTCCATGTGTAAGTGCCATTATACATTTTTGTTTACCTCTTCCATCAGTTCGTATTGGTCATATTGATTACAAAGATCCCCAGTGGCCTAAGACACTGGCCTCCTAAGCCATGGATTGTAAGGTTTAGTCTTTGCTGAAGTGGCTGAAAGCAGAGTTGTGCAGCGGATGCGTGCTGGGCCCATAACCCAGAGGTTGATGGATCAAAAACATTTTCTGCTAACCAGCTTTTTATAGCATTTAAGTGCCCCAAATTTTTTTTTTTTAAATGCGTAGTTTCATTCCATGTGTAAGTGCCATTATACATTTTTGTTTACCTCTTCCATCAGTTCGTATTGGTCATATCGATTAGACACTGGCCTCCTAAGCCATGGATTGTGAGGTTTAGTCTTTGCTGAAGTGGCTGAAAGCAGAGTTGTGCAGCGGATGCGTGCTGGGCCCATAACCCAGAGGTTGATGGATCAAAAACATTTTCTGCTAACCAGCTTTTTATAGCATTTAAGTGCAAACAAATATTTTTTTAAAATGCGTAGTTTCATTCCATGTGTAAGTGCCATTATACATTTTTTTTTACCTCTTCCATCAGTTCGTATTGGTCATATTGATTACAAAGATCCCCAGTGGCCTAAGACACTGGCCTCCTAAGCCATGGATTGTGAGGTTTAGTCTTTGCTGAAGTGGCTGAAAGCAGAGTTGTGCAGCGGATGCGTGCTGGGCCCATAACCAGTTCGTACTGGTTGTGAAAGGTAGACATTGCCCCAGTGGCCTAATGGATAAGGCACTGGCCTCCTAAGCCAGGAATTGTGGGTTCAAGTCCCATATGGGGTGGTCGGAAACATTGTGGCCCAGCAGAAGCGTGCTAGGTCCATTACCCAGTGGTCGATGGATCGAAAACATTTTCTGCTAACCATAGCATTTATGTGCCCCAAATTTTTTTTTTTTAAATGCGTAGTTTCATTCCATGTGTAAGTGCCATTATACATTTTTGTTTACCTCTTCCATCAGTTCGTATTGGTCATATTGATTACAAAGATCCCCAGTGGCCTAAGACACTGGCCTCCTAAGCCATGGATTGTAAGGTTTAGTCTTTGCTGAAGTGGCTGAAAGCAGAGTTGTGCAGCGGATGCGTGCTGGGCCCATAACCCAGAGGTTGATGGATCAAAAACATTTTCTGCTAACCAGCTTTTTATAGCATTTAAGTGCCCCAAATTTTTTTTTTTTAAATGCGTAGTTTCATTCCATGTGTAAGTGCCATTATAGATTTTTGTTTACCTCTTCCATCAGTTCGTATTGGTCATATCGATTAGACACTGGCCTCCTAAGCCATGGATTGTGAGGTTTAGTCTTTGCTGAAGTGGCTGAAAGCAGAGTTGTGCAGCGGATGCGTGCTGGGCCCATAACCCAGAGGTTGATGGATCAAAAACATTTTCTGCTAACCAGCTTTTTATAGCATTTAAGTGCGAACAAATATTTTTTTTAAATGCGTAGTTTCATTCCATGTGTAAGTGCCATTATACATTTTTTTTTACCTCTTCCATCAGTTCGTATTGGTCATATTGATTACAAAGATCCCCAGTGGCCTAAGACACTGGCCTCCTAAGCCATGGATTGTGAGGTTTAGTCTTTGCTGAAATGGCTGAAAGCAGAGTTGTGCAGCGGATGCGTGCTGGGCCCATAACCAGTTCGTACTGGTTGTGAAAGGTAGACATTGCCCAAGTGGCCTAATGGATAAGGCACTGGCCTCCTAAGCCAGGAATTGTGGGTTCAAGTCCCATCTGGGGTGGTCGGAAACATTGTGGCCCAGCAGAAGCGTGCTAGGTCCATTACCCAGTGGTCGATGGATCGAAAACATTTTCTGCTAACCATAGCATTTATGTGCCCCAAATGTTTTTTTTTTAAATGCGTAGTTTCATTCCATGTGTAAGTGCCATTATACATTTTTGTTTACCTCTTCCATCAGTTCGTATTGGTCATATTGATTACAAAGATCCCCAGTGGCCTAAGACACTGGCCTCCTAAGCCATGGATTGTAAGGTTTAGTCTTTGCTGAAGTGGCTGAAAGCAGAGTTGTGCAGCGGATGCGTGCTGGGCCCATAACCCAGAGGTTGATGGATCAAAAACATTTTCTGCTAACCAGCTTTTTATAGCATTTAAGTGCCCCAAATTTTTTTTTTTTAAATGCGTAGTTTCATTCCATGTGTAAGTGCCATTATACATTTTTGTTTACCTCTTCCATCAGTTCGTATTGGTCATATCGATTAGACACTGGCCTCCTAAGCCATGGATTGTGAGGTTTAGTCTTTGCTGAAGTGGCTGAAAGCAGAGTTGTGCAGCGGATGCGTGCTGGGCCCATAACCCAGAGGTTGATGGATCAAAAACATTTTCTGCTAACCAGCTTTTTATAGCATTTAAGTGCGAACAAATATTTTTTTAAAATGCGTAGTTTCATTCCATGTGTAAGTGCCATTATACATTTTTTTTTACCTCTTCCATCAGTTCGTATTGGTCATATTGATTACAAAGATCCCCAGTGGCCTAAGACACTGGCCTCCTAAGCCATGGATTGTGAGGTTTAGTCTTTGCTGAAGTGGCTGAAAGCAGAGTTGTGCAGCGGATGCGTGCTGGGCCCATAACCAGTTCGTACTGGTTGTGAAAGGTAGACATTGCCCCAGTGGCCTAATGGATAAGGCACTGGCCTCCTAAGCCAGGAGTTGTGGGTTCAAGTCCCATCTGGGGTGGTCGGAAACATTGTGACCCAGCAGAAGCTTGCAAGGTCCATTACCCAGTGGTCGATGGATCGAAAACATTTTCTGCTAACCATAGCATTTATGTGCCCCAAATTTTTTTTTTTTAAATGCGTAGTTTCATTCCATGTGTAAGTGCCATTATACATTTTTGTTTACCTCTTCCATCAGTTCGTATTGGTCATATTGATTACAAAGATCCCCAGTGGCCTAAGACACTGGCCTCCTAAGCCATGGATTGTAAGGTTTAGTCTTTGCTGAAGTGGCTGAAAGCAGAGTTGTGCAGCGGATGCGTGCTGGGCCCATAACCCAGAGGTTGATGGATCGAAAACATTTTCTGCTAACCAGCTTTTTATAGCATTTAAGTGCCCCAAATTTTTTTTTTTTAAATGCGTAGTTTCATTCCATGTGTAAGTGCCATTATACATTTTTGTTTACCTCTTCCATCAGTTCGTATTGGTCATATCGATTAGACACTGGCCTCCTAAGCCATGGATTGTGAGGTTTAGTCTTTGCTGAAGTGGCTGAAAGCAGAGTTGTGCAGCGGATGCGTGCTGGGCCCATAACCCAGAGGTTGATGGATCAAAAACATTTTCTGCTAACCAGCTTTTTATAGCATTTAAGTGCGAACAAATATTTTTTTAAAATGCGTAGTTTCATTCCATGTGTAAGTGCCATTATACATTTTTTTTTTACCTCTTCCATCAGTTCGTATTGGTCATATTGATTACAAAGATCCCCAGTGGCCTAAGACACTGGCCTCCTAAGCCATGGATTGTGAGGTTTAGTCTTTGCTGAAGTGGCTGAAAGCAGAGTTGTGCAGCGGATGCGTGCTGGGCCCATAACCAGTTCGTACTGGTTGTGAAAGGTAGACATTGCCCCAGTGGCCTAATGGATAAGGCACTGGCCTCCTAAGCCAGGAATTGTGGGTTCAAGTCCCATCTGGGGTGGTCGGAAACATTGTGGCCCAGCAGAAGCGTGCTAGGTCCATTACCCAGTGGTCGATGGATCGAAAACATTTTCTGCTAACCATAGCATTTATGTGCCCCAAATTTTTTTTTTTTAAATGCGTAGTTTCATTCCATGTGTAAGTGCCATTATACATTTTTGTTTACCTCTTCCATCAGTTCGTATTGGTCATATTGATTACAAAGATCCCCAGTGGCCTAAGACACTGGCCTCCTAAGCCATGGATTGTAAGGTTTAGTCTTTGCTGAAGTGGCTGAAAGCAGAGTTGTGCAGCGGATGCGTGCTGGGCCCATAACCCAGAGGTTGATGGATCAAAAACATTTTCTGCTAACCAGCTTTTTATAGCATTTAAGTGCCCCAAATTTTTTTTTTTTAAATGCGTAGTTTCATTCCATGTGTAAGTGCCATTATACATTTTTGTTTACCTCTTCCATCAGTTCGTATTGGTCATATCGATTAGACACTGGCCTCCTAAGCCATGGATTGTGAGGTTTAGTCTTTGCTGAAGTGGCTGAAAGCAGAGTTGTGCAGCGGATGCGTGCTGGGCCCATAACCCAGAGGTTGATGGATCAAAAACATTTTCTGCTAACCAGCTTTTTATAGCATTTAAGTGCGAACAAATATTTTTTTAAAATGCGTAGTTTCATTCCATGTGTAAGTGCCATTATACATTTTTTTTTTACCTCTTCCATCAGTTCGTATTGGTCATATTGATTACAAAGATCCCCAGTGGCCTAAGACACTGGCCTCCTAAGCCATGGATTGTGAGGTTTAGTCTTTGCTGAAGTGGCTGAAAGCAGAGTTGTGCAGCGGATGCGTGCTGGGCCCATAACCAGTTCGTACTGGTTGTGAAAGGTAGACATTGCCCCAGTGGCCTAATGGATAAGGCACTGGCCTCCTAAGCCAGGAATTGTGGGTTCAAGTCCCATCTGGGGTGGTCGGAAACATTGTGGCCCAGCAGAAGCGTGCTAGGTCCATTACCCAGTGGTCGATGGATCGAAAACATTTTCTGCTAACCATAGCATTTATGTGCCCCCAATTTTTTTTTTTTAAATGCGTAGTTTCATTCCATGTGTAAGTGCCATTATACATTTTTGTTTACCTCTTCCATCAGTTCGTATTGGTCATATTGATTACAAAGATCCCCAGTGGCCTAAGACACTGGCCTCCTGAGCCATGGATTGTAAGGTTTAGTCTTTGCTGAAGTGGCTGAAAGCAGAGTTGTGCAGCGGATGCGTGCTGGGCCCATAACCCAGAGGTTGATGGATCAAAAACATTTTCTGCTAACCAGCTTTTTATAGCATTTAAGTGCCCCAAAATTTTTTTTTTTAAATGCGTAGTTTCATTCCATGTGTAAGTGCCATTATACATTTTTGTTTACCTCTTCCATCAGTTCGTATTTGTCATATCGATTAGACACTGGCCTCCTAAGCCATGGATTGTGAGGTTTAGTCTTTGCTGAAGTGGCTGAAAGCAGAGTTGTGCAGCGGATGCGTGCTGGGCCCATAACCCAGAGGTTGATGGATCAAAAACATTTTCTGCTAACCAGCTTTTTATAGCATTTAAGTGCGAACAAATATTTTTTTAAAATGCGTAGTTTCATTCCATGTGTAAGTGTCATTATACATTTTTTTTTTACCTCTTCCATCAGTTCGTATTGGTCATATTGATTACAAAGATCCCCAGTGGCCTAAGACACTGGCCTCCTAAGCCATGGATTGTGAGGTTTAGTCTTTGCTGAAGTGGCTGAAAGCAGAGTTGTGCAGCGGATGCGTGCTGGGCCCATAACCAGTTCGTACTGGTTGTGAAAGGTAGACATTGCCCCAGTGGCCTAATGGATAAGGCACTGGCCTCCTAAGCCAGGAATTGTGGGTTCAAGTCCCATCTGGGGTGGTCGGAGACATTGTGGCCCAGCAGAAGCGTGCTAGGTCCATTACCCAGTGGTCGATGGATCGAAAACATTTTCTGCTAACCATAGCATTTAAGTGCCAACATTTTTTTTTTTTTAAATGCGTAGTTTCATTCCATGTGTAAGTGCCATTATACATTTTTGTTTACCTCTTCCATCAGTTCGTATTGGTCATATCGATTAGACACTGGCCTCCTAAGCCATGGATTGTGAGGTTTAGTCTTTGCTGAAGTGGCTGAAAGCAGAGTTGTGCAGCGGATGCGTGCTGGGCCCATAACCCAGAGGTTGATGGATCGAAAACATTTTCTGCTAACCAGCTTTTTATAGCATTCAAGTGCAAACAAATATTTTTTTTAAATGCGTAGTTTCATTCCATGTGTAAGTGCCATTATACATTTTTTTTTACCTCTTCCATCAGTTCGTATTGGTCATATTGATTACAAAGATCCCCAGTGGCCTAAGACACTGGCCTCCTAAGCCATGGATTGTGAGGTTTAGTCTTTGCTGAAGTGGCTGAAAGCAGAGTTGTGCAGCGGATGCGTGCTGGGCCCATAACCCAGAGGTTGATGGATCAAAAACATTTTCTGCTAACCAGCTTTTTATAGCATTTAAGTGCGAACAAATATTTTTTTAAAATGCGTAGTTTCATTCCATGTGTAAGTGCCATTATACATTTTTTTTTTACCTCTTCCATCAGTTCGTATTGGTCATATTGATTACAAAGATCCCCAGTGGCCTAAGACACTGGCCTCCTAAGCCATGGATTGTGAGGTTTAGTCTTTGCTGAAGTGGCTGAAAGCAGAGTTGTGCAGCGGATGCGTGCTGGGCCCATAACCAGTTCGTACTGGTTGTGAAAGGTAGACATTGCCCCAGTGGCCTAATGGATAAGGCACTGGCCTCCTAAGCCAGGAATTGTGGGTTCAAGTCCCATCTGGGGTGGTCGGAAACATTGTGGCCCAGCAGAAGCGTGCTAGGTCCATTACCCAGTGGTCGATGGATCGAAAACATTTTCTGCTAACCATAGCATTTATGTGCCCCCAATTTTTTTTTTTTAAATGCGTAGTTTCATTCCATGTGTAAGTGCCATTATACATTTTTGTTTACCTCTTCCATCAGTTCGTATTGGTCATATTGATTACAAAGATCCCCAGTGGCCTAAGACACTGGCCTCCTGAGCCATGGATTGTAAGGTTTAGTCTTTGCTGAAGTGGCTGAAAGCAGAGTTGTGCAGCGGATGCGTGCTGGGCCCATAACCCAGAGGTTGATGGATCAAAAACATTTTCTGCTAACCAGCTTTTTATAGCATTTAAGTGCCCCAAAATTTTTTTTTTTAAATGCGTAGTTTCATTCCATGTGTAAGTGCCATTATACATTTTTGTTTACCTCTTCCATCAGTTCGTATTTGTCATATCGATTAGACACTGGCCTCCTAAGCCATGGATTGTGAGGTTTAGTCTTTGCTGAAGTGGCTGAAAGCAGAGTTGTGCAGCGGATGCGTGCTGGGCCCATAACCCAGAGGTTGATGGATCAAAAACATTTTCTGCTAACCAGCTTTTTATAGCATTTAAGTGCGAACAAATATTTTTTTAAAATGCGTAGTTTCATTCCATGTGTAAGTGTCATTATACATTTTTTTTTTACCTCTTCCATCAGTTCGTATTGGTCATATTGATTACAAAGATCCCCAGTGGCCTAAGACACTGGCCTCCTAAGCCATGGATTGTGAGGTTTAGTCTTTGCTGAAGTGGCTGAAAGCAGAGTTGTGCAGCGGATGCGTGCTGGGCCCATAACCAGTTCGTACTGGTTGTGAAAGGTAGACATTGCCCCAGTGGCCTAATGGATAAGGCA
This sequence comes from Oncorhynchus mykiss, assembly GCF_057628025.1. NCBI lineage: Eukaryota > Metazoa > Chordata > Actinopteri > Salmoniformes > Salmonidae > Oncorhynchus > Oncorhynchus mykiss. Next base: position 24,341,327 of record NC_143028.1, on the reverse strand, counting down.
CTGGCCTCCTAAGCCAGGAATTGTGGGTTCAAGTCCCATCTGGGGTGGTCGGAGACATTGTGGCCCAGCAGAAGCGTGCTAGGTCCATTACCCAGTGGTCGATGGATCGAAAACATTTTCTGCTAACCATAGCATTTAAGTGCCAACATTTTTTTTTTTTTAAATGCGTAGTTTCATTCCATGTGTAAGTGCCATTATACATTTTTGTTTACCTCTTCCATCAGTTCGTATTGGTCATATCGATTAGACACTGGCCTCCTAAGCCATGGATTGTGAGGTTTAGTCTTTGCTGAAGTGGCTGAAAGCAGAGTTGTGCAGCGGATGCGTGCTGGGCCCATAACCCAGAGGTTGATGGATCGAAAACATTTTCTGCTAACCAGCTTTTTATAGCATTCAAGTGCAAACAAATATTTTTTTTAAATGCGTAGTTTCATTCCATGTGTAAGTGCCATTATACATTTTTTTTTACCTCTTCCATCAGTTCGTATTGGTCATATTGATTACAAAGATCCCCAGTGGCCTAAGACACTGGCCTCCTAAGCCATGGATTGTGAGGTTTAGTCTTTGCTGAAGTGGCTGAAAGCAGAGTTGTGCAGCGGATGCGTGCTGGGCCCATAACCCAGAGGTTGATGGATCAAAAACATTTTCTGCTAACCAGCTTTTTATAGCATTTAAGTGCGAACAAATATTTTTTTAAAATGCGTAGTTTCATTCCATGTGTAAGTGCCATTATACATTTTTTTTTACCTCTTCCATCAGTTCGTATTGGTCATATTGATTACAAAGATCCCCAGTGGCCTAAGACACTGGCCTCCTAAGCCATGGATTGTGAGGTTTAGTCTTTGCTGAAGTGGCTGAAAGCAGAGTTGTGCAGCGGATGCGTGCTGGGCCCATAACCAGTTCGTACTGGATGTGAAAGGTAGACATTGCCCCAGTGACCTAATGGATAAGGCACTGGCCTCCTAAGCCAGGAATTGTGGGTTCAAGTCCCATCTGGGGTGGTCGGAAACATTGTGGCCCAGCAGAAGCGTGCTAGGTCCATTACCCAGTGGTCGATGGATCGAAAACATTTTCTGCTAACCATAGCATTTATGTGCCCCAAATGTTTTTTTTTTAAATGCGTAGTTTCATTCCATGTGTAAGTGCCATTATACATTTTTGTTTACCTCTTCCATCAGTTCGTATTGGTCATATTGATTACAAAGATCCCCAGTGGCCTAAGACACTGGCCTCCTAAGCCATGGATTGTAAGGTTTAGTCTTTGCTGAAGTGGCTGAAAGCAGAGTTGTGCAGCGGATGCGTGCTGGGCCCATAACCCAGAGGTTGATGGATCAAAAACATTTTCTGCTAACCAGCTTTTTATAGCATTTAAGTGCCCCAAATTTTTTTTTTTTAAATGCGTAGTTTCATTCCATGTGTAAGTGCCATTATACATTTTTGTTTACCTCTTCCATCAGTTCGTATTGGTCATATCGATTAGACACTGGCCTCCTAAGCCATGGATTGTGAGGTTTAGTCTTTGCTGAAGTGGCTGAAAGCAGAGTTGTGCAGCGGATGCGTGCTGGGCCCATAACCCAGAGGTTGATGGATCAAAAACATTTTCTGCTAACCAGCTTTTTATAGCATTTAAGTGCGAACAAATATTTTTTTAAAATGCGTAGTTTCATTCCATGTGTAAGTGCCATTATACATTTTTTTTTACCTCTTCCATCAGTTCGTATTGGTCATATTGATTACAAAGATCCCCAGTGGCCTAAGACACTGGCCTCCTAAGCCATGGATTGTGAGGTTTAGTCTTTGCTGAAGTGGCTGAAAGCAGAGTTGTGCAGCGGATGCGTGCTGGGCCCATAACCAGTTCGTACTGGTTGTGAAAGGTAGACATTGCCCCAGTGGCCTAATGGATAAGGCACTGGCCTCCTAAGCCAGGAATTGTGGGTTCAAGTCCCATCTGGGGTGGTTGGAAACATTGTGGCCCAGCAGAAGCGTGCTAGGTCCATTACCCAGTGGTCGATGGATCGAAAACATTTTCTGCTAACCATAGCATTTATGTGCCCCAAATTTTTTTTTTTTAAATGCGTAGTTTCATTCCATGTGTAAGTGCCATTATACATTTTTGTTTACCTCTTCCATCAGTTCGTATTGGTCATATTGATTACAAAGATCCCCAGTGGCCTAAGACACTGGCCTCCTAAGCCATGGATTGTAAGGTTTAGTCTTTGCTGAAGTGGCTGAAAGCAGAGTTGTGCAGCGGATGCGTGCTGGGCCCATAACCCAGAGGTTGATGGATCAAAAACATTTTCTGCTAACCAGCTTTTTATAGCATTTAAGTGCCCCAAATTTTTTTTTTTTAAATGCGTAGTTTCATTCCATGTGTAAGTGCCATTATACATTTTTGTTTACCTCTTCCATCAGTTCGTATTGGTCATATCGATTAGACACTGGCCTCCTAAGCCATGGATTGTGAGGTTTAGTCTTTGCTGAAGTGGCTGAAAGCAGAGTTGTGCAGCGGATGCGTGCTGGGCCCATAACCCAGAGGTTGATGGATCAAAAACATTTTCTGCTAACCAGCTTTTTATAGCATTCAAGTGCAAACAAATATTTTTTTTAAATGCGTAGTTTCATTCCATGTGTAAGTGCCATTATACATTTTTTTTTACCTCTTCCATCAGTTCGCATTGGTCATATTGATTACAAAGATCCCCAGTGGCCTAAGACACTGGCCTCCTAAGCCATGGATTGTAAGGTTTAGTCTTTGCTGAAGTGGCTGAAAGCAGAGTTGTGCAGCGGATGCGTGCTGGGCCCATAACCCAGAGGTTGATGGATCAAAAACATTTTCTGCTAACCAGCTTTTTATAGCATTTAAGTGCGAACAAATATTTTTTTTAAATGCGTAGTTTCATTCCATGTGTAAGTGCCATTATACATTTTTTTTTACCTCTTCCATCAGTTCGTATTGGTCATATTGATTACAAAGATCCCCAGTGGCCTAAGACACTGGCCTCCTAAGCCATGGATTGTGAGGTTTAGTCTTTGCTGAAGTGGCTGAAAGCAGAGTTGTGCAGCGGATGCGTGCTGGGCCCATAACCAGTTCGTACTGGTTGTGAAAGGTAGACATTGCCCCAGTGGCCTAATGGATAAGGCACTGGCCTCCTAAGCCAGGAATTGTGGGTTCAAGTCCCATCTGGGGTTGTCGGAAACATTGTGGCCCAGCAGAAGCGTGCTAGGTCCATTACCCAGTGGTCGATGGATCGAAAACATTTTCTGCTAACCATAGCATTTAAGTGCCAAATTTTTTTTTTTTTAAATGCGTAGTTTCATTCCATGTGTAAGTGCCATTATACATTTTTGTTTACCTCTTCCATCAGTTCGTATTGGTCATATCGATTAGACACTGGCCTCCTAAGCCATGGATTGTGAGGTTTAGTCTTTGCTGAAGTGGCTGAAAGCAGAGTTGTGCAGCGGATGCGTGCTGGGCCCATAACCCAGAGGTTGATGGATCGAAAACATTTTCTGCTAACCAGCTTTTTATAGCATTTAAGTGCAAACAAATATTTTTTTTAAATGCGTAGTTTCATTCCATGTGTAAGTGCCATTATACATTTTTTTTTACCTCTTCCATCAGTTCGTATTGGTCATATTGATTACAAAGATCCCCAGTGGCCTAAGACACTGGCCTCCTAAGCCATGGATTGTGAGGTTTAGTCTTTGCTGAAGTGGCTGAAAGCAGAGTTGTGCAGTGGATGCGTGCTGGGCCCATAACCCAGAGGTTGATGGATCAAAAACATTTTCTGCTAACCAGCTTTTTATAGCATTTAAGTGCAAACAAATATTTTTTTTAAATGCGTAGTTTCATTCCATGTGTAAGTGCCATTATACATTTTTTTTTTACGTCTTCCATCAGTTCGTATTGGTCATATTGATTACAAAGATCCCCAGTGGCCTAAGACACTGGCCTCCTAAGCCATGGCTTGTAAGGTTTAGTCTTTGCTGAAGTGGCTGAAAGCAGAGTTGTGCAGCGGATGCGTGCTGGGCCCATAACCCAGAGGTTGATGGATCAAAAACATTTTCTGCTAACCAGCTTTTTATAGCATTTAAGTGCCAACATTTTTTTTTTTTAAATGCGTAGTTTCATTCCATGTGTAAGTGCCATTATACATTTTTGTTTACCTCTTCCATCAGTTCGTATTGGTCATATTGATTACAAAGATCCCCAGTGGCCTAAGACACTGGCCTCCTAAGCCATGGATTGTAAGGTTTAGTCTTTGCTGAAGTGGCTGAAAGCAGAGTTGTGCAGCGGATGCGTGCTGGGCCCATAACCCAGAGGTTGATGGATCGAAAACATTTTCTGCTAACCAGCTTTTTATAGCATTTAAGTGCCCCAAATTTTTTTTTTTTAAATGCGTAGTTTCATTCCATGTGTAAGTGCCATTATACATTTTTGTTTACCTCTTCCATCAGTTCGTATTGGTCATATCGATTAGACACTGGCCTCCTAAGCCATGGATTGTGAGGTTTAGTCTTTGCTGAAGTGGCTGAAAGCAGAGTTGTGCAGCGGATGCGTGCTGGGCCCATAACCCAGAGGTTGATGGATCGAAAACATTTTCTGCTAACCAGCTTTTTATAGCATTCAAGTGCAAACAAATATTTTTTTTAAATGCGTAGTTTCATTCCATGTGTAAGTGCCATTATACATTTTTTTTTACCTCTTCCATCAGTTCGCATTGGTCATATTGATTACAAAGATCCCCAGTGGCCTAAGACACTGGCCTCCTAAGCCATGGATTGTAAGGTTTAGTCTTTGCTGAAGTGGCTGAAAGCAGAGTTGTGCAGCGGATGCGTGCTGGGCCCATAACCCAGAGGTTGATGGATCAAAAACATTTTCTGCTAACCAGCTTTTTATAGCATTTAAGTGCGAACAAATATTTTTTTTAAATGCGTAGTTTCATTCCATGTGTAAGTGCCATTATACATTTTTTTTTACCTCTTCCATCAGTTCGTATTGGTCATATTGATTACAAAGATCCCCAGTGGCCTAAGACACTGGCCTCCTAAGCCATGGATTGTGAGGTTTAGTCTTTGCTGAAGTGGCTGAAAGCAGAGTTGTGCAGCGGATGCGTGCTGGGCCCATAACCAGTTCGTACTGGTTGTGAAAGGTAGACTTTGCCCCAGTGGCCTAATGGATAAGGCACTGGCCTCCTAAGCCAGGAATTGTGGGTTCAAGTCCCATCTGGGGTTGTCGGAAACATTGTGGCCCAGCAGAAGCGTGCTAGGTCCATTACCCAGTGGTCGATGGATCGAAAACATTTTCTGCTAACCATAGCATTTAAGTGCCAATTTTTTTTTTTTTTAAATGCGTAGTTTCATTCCATGTGTAAGTGCCATTATACATTTTTGTTTACCTCTTCCATCAGTTCGTATTGGTCATATCGATTAGACACTGGCCTCCTAAGCCATGGATTGTGAGGTTTAGTCTTTGCTGAAGTGGCTGAAAGCAGAGTTGTGCAGTGGATGCGTGCTGGGCCCATAACCCAGAGGTTGATGGATCAAAATCATTTTCTGCTAACCAGCTTTTTATAGCATTTAAGTGCGAACAAATATTTTTTTTAAATGCGTAGTTTCATTCCATGTGTAAGTGCCATTATACATTTTTTTTTTACGTCTTCCATCAGTTCGTATTGGTCATATTGATTACAAAGATCCCCAGTGGCCTAAGACACTGGCCTCCTAAGCCATGGCTTGTAAGGTTTAGTCTTTGCTGAAGTGGCTGAAAGCAGAGTTGTGCAGCGGATGCGTGCTGGGCCCATAACCCAGAGGTTGATGGATCAAAAACATTTTCTGCTAACCAGCTTTTTATAGCATTTAAGTGCCAACATTTTTTTTTTTTAAATGCGTAGTTTCATTCCATGTGTAAGTGCCATTATACATTTTTGTTTACCTCTTCCATCAGTTCGTATTGGTCATATTGATTACAAAGATCCCCAGTGGCCTAAGACACTGGCCTCCTAAGCCATGGATTGTAAGGTTTAGTCTTTGCTGAAGTGGCTGAAAGCAGAGTTGTGCAGCGGATGCGTGCTGGGCCCATAACCCAGAGGTTGATGGATCGAAAACATTTTCTGCTAACCAGCTTTTTATAGCATTTAAGTGCCCCAAATTTTTTTTTTTTAAATGCGTAGTTTCATTCCATGTGTAAGTGCCATTATACATTTTTGTTTACCTCTTCCATCAGTTCGTATTGGTCATATCGATTAGACACTGGCCTCCTAAGCCATGGATTGTGAGGTTTAGTCTTTGCTGAAGTGGCTGAAAGCAGAGTTGTGCAGCGGATGCGTGCTGGGCCCATAACCCAGAGGTTGATGGATCAAAAACATTTTCTGCTAACCAGCTTTTTATAGCATTTAAGTGCGAACAAATATTTTTTTTAAATGCGTAGTTTCATTCCATGTGTAAGTGCCATTATACATTTTTTTTTACCTCTTCCATCAGTTCGTATTGGTCATATTGATTACAAAGATCCCCAGTGGCCTAAGACACTGGCCTCCTAAGCCATGGATTGTGAGGTTTAGTCTTTGCTGAAGTGGCTGAAAGCAGAGTTGTGCAGCGGATGCGTGCTGGGCCCATAACCAGTTCGTACTGGTTGTGAAAGGTAGACTTTGCCCCAGTGGCCTAATGGATAAGGCACTGGCCTCCTAAGCCAGGAATTGTGGGTTCAAGTCCCATCTGGGGTTGTCGGAAACATTGTGGCCCAGCAGAAGCGTGCTAGGTCCATTACCCAGTGGTCGATGGATCGAAAACATTTTCTGCTAACCATAGCATTTAAGTGCCAATTTTTTTTTTTTTTAAATGCGTAGTTTCATTCCATGTGTAAGTGCCATTATACATTTTTGTTTACCTCTTCCATCAGTTCGTATTGGTCATATCGATTAGACACTGGCCTCCTAAGCCATGGATTGTGAGGTTTAGTCTTTGCTGAAGTGGCTGAAAGCAGAGTTGTGCAGTGGATGCGTGCTGGGCCCATAACCCAGAGGTTGATGGATCAAAATCATTTTCTGCTAACCAGCTTTTTATAGCATTTAAGTGCGAACAAATATTTTTTTTAAATGCGTAGTTTCATTCCATGTGTAAGTGCCATTATACATTTTTTTTTTACGTCTTCCATCAGTTCGTATTGGTCATATTGATTACAAAGATCCCCAGTGGCCTAAGACACTGGCCTCCTAAGCCATGGCTTGTAAGGTTTAGTCTTTGCTGAAGTGGCTGAAAGCAGAGTTGTGCAGCGGATGCGTGCTGGGCCCATAACCCAGAGGTTGATGGATCAAAAACATTTTCTGCTAACCAGCTTTTTATAGCATTTAAGTGCCAACATTTTTTTTTTTTAAATGCGTAGTTTCATTCCATGTGTAAGTGCCATTATACATTTTTGTTTACCTCTTCCATCAGTTCGTATTGGTCATATTGATTACAAAGATCCCCAGTGGCCTAAGACACTGGCCTCCTAAGCCATGGATTGTAAGGTTTAGTCTTTGCTGAAGTGGCTGAAAGCAGAGTTGTGCAGCGGATGCGTGCTGGGCCCATAACCCAGAGGTTGATGGATCGAAAACATTTTCTGCTAACCAGCTTTTTATAGCATTTAAGTGCCCCAATTTTTTTTTTTTTAAATGCGTAGTTTCATTCCATGTGTAAGTGCCATTATACATTTTTGTTTACCTCTTCCATCAGTTCGTATTGGTCATATCGATTAGACACTGGCCTCCTAAGCCATGGATTGTGAGGTTTAGTCTTTGCTGAAGTGGCTGAAAGCAGAGTTGTGCAGCGGATGCGTGCTGGGCCCATAACCCAGTTGTTGATGGATCGAAAACATTTTCTGCTAACCAGCTTTTTATAGCATTCAAGTGCAAACAAATATTTTTTTTAAATGCGTAGTTTCATTCCATGTGTAAGTGCCATTATACATTTTTTTTTACCTCTTCCATCAGTTCGCATTGGTCATATTGATTACAAAGATCCCCAGTGGCCTAAGACACTGGCCTCCTAAGCCATGGATTGTAAGGTTTAGTCTTTGCTGAAGTGGCTGAAAGCAGAGTTGTGCAGCGGATGCGTGCTGGGCCCATAACCCAGAGGTTGATGGATCAAAAACATTTTCTGCTAACCAGCTTTTTATAGCATTTAAGTGCGAACAAATATTTTTTTTAAATGCGTAGTTTCATTCCATGTGTAAGTGCCATTATACATTTTTTTTTACCTCTTCCATCAGTTCGTATTGGTCATATTGATTACAAAGATCCCCAGTGGCCTAAGACACTGGCCTCCTAAGCCATGGATTGTGAGTTTTAGTCTTTGCTGAAGTGGCTGAAAGCAGAGTTGTGCAGTGGATGCGTGCTGGGCCCATAACCCAGAGGTTGATGGATCAAAAAAATTTTCTGCTAACCAGCTTTTTATAGCATTTAAGTGCGAACAAATATTTTTTTTAAATGCGTAGTTTCATTCCATGTGTAAGTGCCATTATACATTTTTTTTTTACGTCTTCCATCAGTTCGTATTTGTCATATTGATTACAAAGATCCCCAGTGGCCTAAGACACTGGCCTCCTAAGCCATGGATTGTAAGGTTTAGTCTTTGCTGAAGTGGCTGAAAGCAGAGTTGTGCAGCGGATGCGTGCTGGGCCCATAACCCAGAGGTTGATGGATCAAAAACATTTTCTGCTAACCAGCTTTTTATAGCATTTAAGTGCGAACAAATATTTTTTTTAAATGCGTAGTTTCATTCCATGTGTAAGTGCCATTATACATTTTTTTTTACCTCTTCCATCAGTTCGTATTGGTCATATTGATTACAAAGATCCCCAGTGGCCTAAGACACTGGCCTCCTAAGCCATGGATTGTGAGGTTTAGTCTTTGCTGAAGTGGCTGAAAGCAGAGTTGTGCAGCGGATGCGTGCTGGGCCCATAACCAGTTCGTACTGGTTGTGAAAGGTAGACTTTGCCCCAGTGGCCTAATGGATAAGGCACTGGCCTCCTAAGCCAGGAATTGTGGGTTCAAGTCCCATCTGGGGTTGTCGGAAACATTGTGGCCCAGCAGAAGCGTGCTAGGTCCATTACCCAGTGGTCGATGGATCGAAAACATTTTCTGCTAACCATAGCATTTAAGTGCCAAATTTTTTTTTTTTTAAATGCGTAGTTTCATTCCATGTGTAAGTGCCATTATACATTTTTGTTTACCTCTTCCATCAGTTCGTATTGGTCATATCGATTAGACACTGGCCTCCTAAGCCATGGATTGTGAGGTTTAGTCTTTGCTGAAGTGGCTGAAAGCAGAGTTGTGCAGTGGATGCGTGCTGGGCCCATAACCCAGAGGTTGATGGATCAAAAACATTTTCTGCTAACCAGCTTTTTATAGCATTTAAGTGCGAACAAATATTTTTTTTAAATGCGTAGTTTCATTCCATGTGTAAGTGCCATTATACATTTTTTTTTTACGTCTTCCATCAGTTCGTATTGGTCATATTGATTACAAAGATCCCCAGTGGCCTAAGACACTGGCCTCCTAAGCCATGGCTTGTAAGGTTTAGTCTTTGCTGAAGTGGCTGAAAGCAGAGTTGTGCAGCGGATGCGTGCTGGGCCCATAACCCAGAGGTTGATGGATCAAAAACATTTTCTGCTAACCAGCTTTTTATAGCATTTAAGTGCCAACATTTTTTTTTTTTAAATGCGTAGTTTCATTCCATGTGTAAGTGCCATTATACATTTTTGTTTACCTCTTCCATCAGTTCGTATTGGTCATATTGATTACAAAGATCCCCAGTGGCCTAAGACACTGGCCTCCTAAGCCATGGATTGTAAGGTTTAGTCTTTGCTGAAGTGGCTGAAAGCAGAGTTGTGCAGCGGATGCGTGCTGGGCCCATAACCCAGAGGTTGATGGATCGAAAACATTTTCTGCTAACCAGCTTTTTATAGCATTTAAGTGCCCCAAATTTTTTTTTTTTAAATGCGTAGTTTCATTCCATGTGTAAGTGCCATTATACATTTTTGTTTACCTCTTCCATCAGTTCGTATTGGTCATATCGATTAGACACTGGCCTCCTAAGCCATGGATTGTGAGGTTTAGTCTTTGCTGAAGTGGCTGAAAGCAGAGTTGTGCAGCGGATGTGTGCTGGGCCCATAACCCAGAGGTTGATGGATCGAAAACATTTTCTGCTAACCAGCTTTTTATAGCATTCAAGTGCAAACAAATATTTTTTTTAAATGCGTAGTTTCATTCCATGTGTAAGTGCCATTATACATTTTTGTTTACCTCTTCCATCAGTTCGTATTGGTCATATCGATTAGACACTGGCCTCCTAAGCCATGGATTGTGAGGTTTAGTCTTTGCTGAAGTGGCTGAAAGCAGAGTTGTGCAGCGGATGTGTGCTGGGCCCATAACCCAGAGGTTGATGGATCGAAAACATTTTCTGCTAACCAGCTTTTTATAGCATTCAAGTGCAAACAAATATTTTTTTTAAATGCGTAGTTTCATTCCATGTGTAAGTGCCATTATACATTTTTTTTTACCTCTTCCATCAGTTCGCATTGGTCATATTGATTACAAAGATCCCCAGTGGCCTAAGACACTGGCCTCCTAAGCCATGGATTGTAAGGTTTAGTCTTTGCTGAAGTGGCTGAAAGCAGAGTTGTGCAGCGGATGCGTGCTGGGCCCATAACCCAGAGGTTGATGGATCAAAAACATTTTCTGCTAACCAGCTTTTTATAGCATTTAAGTGCGAACAAATATTTTTTTTAAATGCGTAGTTTCATTCCATGTGTAAGTGCCATTATACATTTTTTTTTACCTCTTCCATCAGTTCGTATTGGTCATATTGATTACAAAGATCCCCAGTGGCCTAAGACACTGGCCTCCTAAGCCATGGATTGTGAGGTTTAGTCTTTGCTGAAGTGGCTGAAAGCAGAGTTGTGCAGCGGATGCGTGCTGGGCCCATAACCAGTTCGTACTGGTTGTGAAAGGTAGACTTTGCCCCAGTGGCCTAATGGATAAGGCACTGGCCTCCTAAGCCAGGAATTGTGGGTTCAAGTCCCATCTGGGGTTGTCGGAAACATTGTGGCCCAGCAGAAGCGTGCTAGGTCCATTACCCAGTGGTCGATGGATCGAAAACATTTTCTGCTAACCATAGCATTTAAGTGCCAATTTTTTTTTTTTTTAAATGCGTAGTTTCATTCCATGTGTAAGTGCCATTATACATTTTTGTTTACCTCTTCCATCAGTTCGTATTGGTCATATCGATTAGACACTGGCCTCCTAAGCCATGGATTGTGAGGTTTAGTCTTTGCTGAAGTGGCTGAAAGCAGAGTTGTGCAGCGGATGCGTGCTGGGCCCATAACCCAGAGGTTGATGGATCGAAAACATTTTCTGCTAACCAGCTTTTTATAGCATTTAAGTGCAAACAAATATTTTTTTTAAATGCGTAGTTTCATTCCATGTGTAAGTGCCATTATACATTTTTTTTTACCTCTTCCATCAGTTCGTATTGGTCATATTGATTACAAAGATCCCCAGTGGCCTAAGACACTGGCCTCCTAAGCCATGGATTGTGAGTTTTAGTCTTTGCTGAAGTGGCTGAAAGCAGAGTTGTGCAGTGGATGCGTGCTGGGCCCATAACCCAGAGGTTGATGGATCAAAAACATTTTCTGCTAACCAGCTTTTTATAGCATTTAAGTGCGAACAAATATTTTTTTTAAATGCGTAGTTTCATTCCATGTGTAAGTGCCATTATACATTTTTTTTTTACGTCTTCCATCAGTTCGTATTGGTCATATTGATTACAAAGATCCCCAGTGGCCTAAGACACTGGCCTCCTAAGCCATGGATTGTAAGGTTTAGTCTTTGCTGAAGTGGCTGAAAGCAGAGTTGTGCAGCGGATGCGTGCTGGGCCCATAACCCAGAGGTTGATGGATCAAAAACATTTTCTGCTAACCAGCTTTTTATAGCATTTAAGTGCCAAAATTTTTTTTTTTTAAATGCGTAGTTTCATTCCATGTGTAAGTGCCATTATACAGTTTTGTTTACCTCTTCCATCAGTTCGTATTGGTCATATCGATTAGACACTGGCCTCCTAAGCCATGGATTGTGAGGTTTAGTCTTTGCTGAAGTGGCTGAAAGCAGAGTTGTGCAGTGGATGCGTGCTGGGCCCATAACCCAGAGGTTGATGGATCAAAAACATTTTCTGCTAACCAGCTTTTTATAGCATTTAAGTGCGAACAAATATTTTTTTTAAATGCGTAGTTTCATTCCATGTGTAAGTGCCATTATACATTTTTTTTTTACGTCTTCCATCAGTTCGTATTGGTCATATTGATTACAAAGATCCCCAGTGGCCTAAGACACTGGCCTCCTAAGCCATGGCTTGTAAGGTTTAGTCTTTGCTGAAGTGGCTGAAAGCAGAGTTGTGCAGCGGATGCGTGCTGGGCCCATAACCCAGAGGTTGATGGATCAAAAACATTTTCTGCTAACCAGCTTTTTATAGCATTTAAGTGCGAACAAATATTTTTTTTAAATGCGTAGTTTCATTCCATGTGTAAGTGCCATTATACATTTTTTTTTACCTCTTCCATCAGTTCGTATTGGTCATATTGATTACAAAGATCCCCAGTGGCCTAAGACACTGGCCTCCTAAGCCATGGATTGTGAGGTTTAGTCTTTGCTGAAGTGGCTGAAAGCAGAGTTGTGCAGCGGATGCGTGCTGGGCCCATAACCAGTTCGTACTGGTTGTGAAAGGTAGACTTTGCCCCAGTGGCCTAATGGATAAGGCACTGGCCTCCTAAGCCAGGAATTGTGGGTTCAAGTCCCATCTGGGGTTGACGGAAACATTGTGGCCCAGCAGAAGCGTGCTAGGTCCATTACCCAGTGGTCGATGGATCGAAAACATTTTCTGCTAACCATAGCATTTAAGTGCCAATTTTTTTTTTTTTTAAATGCGTAGTTTCATTCCATGTGTAAGTGCCATTATACATTTTTGTTTACCTCTTCCATCAGTTCGTATTGGTCATATCGATTAGACACTGGCCTCCTAAGCCATGGATTGTGAGGTTTAGTCTTTGCTGAAGTGGCTGAAAGCAGAGTTGTGCAGCGGATGCGTGCTGGGCCCATAACCCAGAGGTTGATGGATCGAAAACATTTTCTGCTAACCAGCTTTTTATAGCATTTAAGTGCAAACAAATATTTTTTTTAAATGCGTAGTTTCATTCCATGTGTAAGTGCCATTATACATTTTTTTTTACCTCTTCCATCAGTTCGTATTGGTCATATTGATTACAAAGATCCCCAGTGGCCTAAGACACTGGCCTCCTAAGCCATGGATTGTGAGTTTTAGTCTTTGCTGAAGTGGCTGAAAGCAGAGTTGTGCAGTGGATGCGTGCTGGGCCCATAACCCAGAGGTTGATGGATCAAAAACATTTTCTGCTAACCAGCTTTTTATAGCATTTAAGTGCGAACAAATATTTTTTTTAAATGCGTAGTTTCATTCCATGTGTAAGTGCCATTATACATTTTTTTTTTACGTCTTCCATCAGTTCGTATTGGTCATATTGATTACAAAGATCCCCAGTGGCCTAAGACACTGGCCTCCTAAGCCATGGATTGTAAGGTTTAGTCTTTGCTGAAGTGGCTGAAAGCAGAGTTGTGCAGCGGATGCGTGCTGGGCCCATAACCCAGAGGTTGATGGATCAAAAACATTTTCTGCTAACCAGCTTTTTATAGCATTTAAGTGCCAAAATTTTTTTTTTTTAAATGCGTAGTTTCATTCCATGTGTAAGTGCCATTATACAGTTTTGTTTACCTCTTCCATCAGTTCGTATTGGTCATATCGATTAGACACTGGCCTCCTAAGCCATGGATTGTGAGGTTTAGTCTTTGCTGAAGTGGCTGAAAGCAGAGTTGTGCAGTGGATGCGTGCTGGGCCCATAACCCAGAGGTTGATGGATCAAAAACATTTTCTGCTAACCAGCTTTTTATAGCATTTAAGTGCGAACAAATATTTTTTTTAAATGCGTAGTTTCATTCCATGTGTAAGTGCCATTATACATTTTTTTTTTACGTCTTCCATCAGTTCGTATTGGTCATATTGATTACAAAGATCCCCAGTGGCCTAAGACACTGGCCTCCTAAGCCATGGCTTGTAAGGTTTAGTCTTTGCTGAAGTGGCTGAAAGCAGAGTTGTGCAGCGGATGCGTGCTGGGCCCATAACCCAGAGGTTGATGGATCAAAAACATTTTCTGCTAACCAGCTTTTTATAGCATTTAAGTGCGAACAAATATTTTTTTTAAATGCGTAGTTTCATTCCATGTGTAAGTGCCATTATACATTTTTTTTTACCTCTTCCATCAGTTCGTATTGGTCATATTGATTACAAAGATCCCCAGTGGCCTAAGACACTGGCCTCCTAAGCCATGGATTGTGAGGTTTAGTCTTTGCTGAAGTGGCTGAAAGCAGAGTTGTGCAGCGGATGCGTGCTGGGCCCATAACCAGTTCGTACTGGTTGTGAAAGGTAGACTTTGCCCCAGTGGCCTAATGGATAAGGCACTGGCCTCCTAAGCCAGGAATTGTGGGTTCAAGTCCCATCTGGGGTTGACGGAAACATTGTGGCCCAGCAGAAGCGTGCTAGGTCCATTACCCAGTGGTCGATGGATCGAAAACATTTTCTGCTAACCATAGCATTTAAGTGCCAATTTTTTTTTTTTTTAAATGCGTAGTTTCATTCCATGTGTAAGTGCCATTATACATTTTTGTTTACCTCTTCCATCAGTTCGTATTGGTCATATCGATTAGACACTGGCCTCCTAAGCCATGGATTGTGAGGTTTAGTCTTTGCTGAAGTGGCTGAAAGCAGAGTTGTGCAGCGGATGCGTGCTGGGCCCATAACCCAGAGGTTGATGGATCGAAAACATTTTCTGCTAACCAGCTTTTTATAGCATTTAAGTGCAAACAAATATTTTTTTTAAATGCGTAGTTTCATTCCATGTGTAAGTGCCATTATACATTTTTTTTTACCTCTTCCATCAGTTCGTATTGGTCATATTGATTACAAAGATCCCCAGTGGCCTAAGACACTGGCCTCCTAAGCCATGGATTGTGAGTTTTAGTCTTTGCTGAAGTGGCTGAAAGCAGAGTTGTGCAGTGGATGCGTGCTGGGCCCATAACCCAGAGGTTGATGGATCAAAAACATTTTCTGCTAACAAGCTTTTTATAGCATTTAAGTGCGAACAAATATTTTTTTTAAATGCGTAGTTTCATTCCATGTGTAAGTGCCATTATACATTTTTTTTTTACGTCTTCCATCAGTTCGTATTGGTCATATTGATTACAAAGATCCCCAGTGGCCTAAGACACTGGCCTCCTAAGCCATGGATTGTAAGGTTTAGTCTTTGCTGAAGTGGCTGAAAGCAGAGTTGTGCAGCGGATGCGTGCTGGGCCCATAACCCAGAGGTTGATGGATCAAAAACATTTTCTGCTAACCAGCTTTTTATAGCATTTAAGTGCCAAAATTTTTTTTTTTTAAATGCGTAGTTTCATTCCATGTGTAAGTGCCATTATACAGTTTTGTTTACCTCTTCCATCAGTTCGTATTGGTCATATCGATTAGACACTGGCCTCCTAAGCCATGGATTGTGAGGTTTAGTCTTTGCTGAAGTGGCTGAAAGCAGAGTTGTGCAGTGGATGCGTGCTGGGCCCATAACCCAGAGGTTGATGGATCAAAAACATTTTCTGCTAACCAGCTTTTTATAGCATTTAAGTGCGAACAAATATTTTTTTTAAATGCGTAGTTTCATTCCATGTGTAAGTGCCATTATACATTTTTTTTTTACGTCTTCCATCAGTTCGTATTGGTCATATTGATTACAAAGATCCCCAGTGGCCTAAGACACTGGCCTCCTAAGCCATGGCTTGTAAGGTTTAGTCTTTGCTGAAGTGGCTGAAAGCAGAGTTGTGCAGCGGATGCGTGCTGGGCCCATAACCCAGAGGTTGATGGATCAAAAACATTTTCTGCTAACCAGCTTTTTATAGCATTTAAGTGCCAACATTTTTTTTTTTTAAATGCGTAGTTTCATTCCATGTGTAAGTGCCATTATACATTTTTGTTTACCTCTTCCATCAGTTCGTATTGGTCATATTGATTACAAAGATCCCCAGTGGCCTAAGACACTGGCCTCCTAAGCCATGGATTGTAAGGTTTAGTCTTTGCTGAAGTGGCTGAAAGCAGAGTTGTGCAGCGGATGCGTGCTGGGCCCATAACCCAGAGGTTGATGGATCGAAAACATTTTCTGCTAACCAGCTTTTTATAGCATTTAAGTGCCCCAAATTTTTTTTTTTAAATGCGTAGTTTCATTCCATGTGTAAGTGCCATTATACATTTTTGTTTACCTCTTCCATCAGTTCGTATTGGTCATATCGATTAGACACTGGCCTCCTAAGCCATGGATTGTGAGGTTTAGTCTTTGCTGAAGTGGCTGAAAGCAGAGTTGTGCAGCGGATGCGTGCTGGGCCCATAACCCAGAGGTTGATGGATCGAAAACATTTTCTGCTAACCAGCTTTTTATAGCATTCAAGTGCAAACAAATATTTTTTTTAAATGCGTAGTTTCATTCCATGTGTAAGTGCCATTATACATTTTTTTTTACCTCTTCCATCAGTTCGCATTGGTCATATTGATTACAAAGATCCCCAGTGGCCTAAGACACTGGCCTCCTAAGCCATGGATTGTAAGGTTTAGTCTTTGCTGAAGTGGCTGAAAGCAGAGTTGTGCAGCGGATGCGTGCTGGGCCCATAACCCAGAGGTTGATGGATCAAAAACATTTTCTGCTAACCAGCTTTTTATAGCATTTAAGTGCGAACAAATATTTTTTTTAAATGCGTAGTTTCATTCCATGTGTAAGTGCCATTATACATTTTTTTTTACCTCTTCCATCAGTTCGTATTGGTCATATTGATTACAAAGATCCCCAGTGGCCTAAGACACTGGCCTCCTAAGCCATGGATTGTGAGGTTTAGTCTTTGCTGAAGTGGCTGAAAGCAGAGTTGTGCAGCGGATGCGTGCTGGGCCCATAACCAGTTCGTACTGGTTGTGAAAGGTTGACTTTGCCCCAGTGGCCTAATGGATAAGGCACTGGCCTCCTAAGCCAGGAATTGTGGGTTCAAGTCCCATCTGGGGTTGTCGGAAACATTGTGGCCCAGCAGAAGCGTGCTAGGTCCATTACCCAGTGGTCGATGGATCGAAAACATTTTCTGCTAACCATAGCATTTAAGTGCCCAATTTTTTTTTTTTTAAATGCGTAGTTTCATTCCATGTGTAAGTGCCATTATACATTTTTGTTTACCTCTTCCATCAGTTCGTATTGGTCATATCGATTAGACACTGGCCTCCTAAGCCATGGATTGTGAGGTTTAGTCTTTGCTGAAGTGGCTGAAAGCAGAGTTGTGCAGCGGATGCGTGCTGGGCCCATAACCCAGAGGTTGATGGATCGAAAACATTTTCTGCTAACCAGCTTTTTATAGCATTTAAGTGCAAACAAATATTTTTTTTAAATGCGTAGTTTCATTCCATGTGTAAGTGCCATTATACATTTTTTTTTACCTCTTCCATCAGTTCGTATTGGTCATATTGATTACAAAGATCCCCAGTGGCCTAAGACACTGGCCTCCTAAGCCATGGATTGTGAGTTTTAGTCTTTGCTGAAGTGGCTGAAAGCAGAGTTGTGCAGTGGATGCGTGCTGGGCCCATAACCCAGAGGTTGATGGATCAAAAACATTTTCTGCTAACCAGCTTTTTATAGCATTTAAGTGCGAACAAATATTTTTTTTAAATGCGTAGTTTCATTCCATGTGTAAGTGCCATTATACATTTTTTTTTTACGTCTTCCATCAGTTCGTATTGGTCATATTGATTACAAAGATCCCCAGTGGCCTAAGACACTGGCCTCCTAAGCCATGGATTGTAAGGTTTAGTCTTTGCTGAAGTGGCTGAAAGCAGAGTTGTGCAGCGGATGCGTGCTGGGCCCATAACCCAGAGGTTGATGGATCAAAAACATTTTCTGCTAACCAGCTTTTTATAGCATTTAAGTGCCAAAATTTATTTTTTTTAAATGCGTAGTTTCATTCCATGTGTAAGTGCCATTATACATTTTTGTTTACCTCTTCCATCAGTTCGTATTGGTCATATCGATTAGACACTGGCCTCCTAAGCCATGGATTGTGAGGTTTAGTCTTTGCTGAAGTGGCTGAAAGCAGAGTTGTGCAGCGGATGCGTGCTGGGCCCATAACCCAGAGGTTGATGGATCGAAAACATTTTCTGCTAACCAGCTTTTTATAGCATTTAAGTGCAAACAAATATTTTTTTTAAATGCGTAGTTTCATTCCATGTGTAAGTGCCATTATACATTTTTTTTTACCTCTTCCATCAGTTCGTATTGGTCATATTGATTACAAAGATCCCCAGTGGCCTAAGACACTGGCCTCCTAAGCCATGGATTGTGAGGTTTAGTCTTTGCTGAAGTGGCTGAAAGCAGAGTTGTGCAGCGGATGCGTGCTGGGCCCATAACCAGTTCGTACTGGTTGTGAAAGGTAGACATTGCCCCAGTGGCCTAATGGATAAGGCACTGGCCTCCTAAGCCAGGAATTGTGGGTTCAAGTCCCATCTGGGGTGGTCGGAAACATTGTGGCCCAGCAGAAGCGTGCTAGGTCCATTACCCAGTGGTCGATGGATCGAAAACATTTTCTGCTAACCATAGCATTTAAGTGCCAAAAAATATATTTTTTTAAATGCGTAGTTTCATTCCATGTGTAAGTGCCATTATACATTTTTGTTTACCTCTTCCATCAGTTCGTATTGGTCATATCGATTAGACACTGGCCTCCTAAGCCATGGATTGTGAGGTTTAGTCTTTGCTGAAGTGGCTGAAAGCAGAGTTGTGCAGCGGATGCGTGCTGGGTCCATAACCCAGAGGTTGATGGATCAAAAACATTTTCTGCTAACCAGCTTTTTATAGCATTTAAGTGCGAACAAATATTTTTTTTAAATGCGTAGTTTCATTCCATGTGTAAGTGCCATTATACATTTTTTTTTACCTCTTCCATCAGTTCGTATTGGTCATATCGATTAGACACTGGCCTCCTAAGCCATGGATTGTGAGGTTTAGTCTTTGCTGAAGTGGCTGAAAGCAGAGTTGTGCAGCGGATGCGTGCTGGGCCCATAACCCAGAGGTTGATGGATCGAAAACATTTTCTGCTAACCAGCTTTTTATAGCATTTAAGTGCAAACAAATATTTTTTTTAAATGCGTAGTTTCATTCCATGTGTAAGTGCCATTATACATTTTTTTTTACCTCTTCCATCAGTTCTTATTGGTCATATTGATTACAAAGATCCCCAGTGGCCTAAGACACTGGCCTCCTAAGCCATGGATTGTGAGGTTTAGTCTTTGCTGAAGTGGCTGAAAGCAGAGTTGTGCAGCGGATGCGTGCTGGGCCCATAACCCAGAGGTTGATGGATCGAAAACATTTTCTGCTAACCAGCTTTTTATAGCATTTAAGTGCAAACAAATATTTTTTTTAAATGCGTAGTTTCATTCCATGTGTAAGTGCCATTATACATTTTTTTTTACCTCTTCCATCAGTTCTTATTGGTCATATTGATTACAAAGATCCCCAGTGGCCTAAGACACTGGCCTCCTAAGCCATGGATTGTGAGGTTTAGTCTTTGCTGAAGTGGCTGAAAGCAGAGTTGTGCAGCGGATGCGTGCTGGGCCCATAACCAGTTCGTACTGGTTGGGAAAGGTAGACATTGCTCCAGTGGCCTAATGGATAAGGCACTGGCTTCCTAAGCCAGAAATTGTGGGTTCAAGTCCCATCTGGGGTTGTCGGAAACATTGTGGCTCAGCAGAAGCGTGCCTGGTCCATTACCCAGTGGTCGATGGATCAAAAACATTTTCTGCTAACCATAGCATTTAAGTGCCAAAATTTTTTTTTTTTTAAAAGCGTAGTTTCATTCCATGTGTAAGTGCCATTATACATTTTTTTTTACCTCTTCCATCAGTTCGTATTGGTCATATCGATTAGACACTGGCCTCCTAAGCCATGGATTGTGAGGTTTAGTCTTTGCTGAAGTGGCTGAAAGCAGAGTTGTGCAGCGGATGCGT
The DNA here is from genome assembly GCF_057628025.1 of Oncorhynchus mykiss. NCBI lineage: Eukaryota > Metazoa > Chordata > Actinopteri > Salmoniformes > Salmonidae > Oncorhynchus > Oncorhynchus mykiss. The sequence continues at coordinate 24,321,155 of NC_143028.1, read as the reverse complement.
GCTGGGTCCATAACCCAGAGGTTGATGGATCAAAAACATTTTCTGCTAACCAGCTTTTTATAGCATTTAAGTGCGAACAAATATTTTTTTTAAATGCGTAGTTTCATTCCATGTGTAAGTGCCATTATACATTTTTTTTTACCTCTTCCATCAGTTCGTATTGGTCATATCGATTAGACACTGGCCTCCTAAGCCATGGATTGTGAGGTTTAGTCTTTGCTGAAGTGGCTGAAAGCAGAGTTGTGCAGCGGATGCGTGCTGGGCCCATAACCCAGAGGTTGATGGATCGAAAACATTTTCTGCTAACCAGCTTTTTATAGCATTTAAGTGCAAACAAATATTTTTTTTAAATGCGTAGTTTCATTCCATGTGTAAGTGCCATTATACATTTTTTTTTACCTCTTCCATCAGTTCTTATTGGTCATATTGATTACAAAGATCCCCAGTGGCCTAAGACACTGGCCTCCTAAGCCATGGATTGTGAGGTTTAGTCTTTGCTGAAGTGGCTGAAAGCAGAGTTGTGCAGCGGATGCGTGCTGGGCCCATAACCCAGAGGTTGATGGATCGAAAACATTTTCTGCTAACCAGCTTTTTATAGCATTTAAGTGCAAACAAATATTTTTTTTAAATGCGTAGTTTCATTCCATGTGTAAGTGCCATTATACATTTTTTTTTACCTCTTCCATCAGTTCTTATTGGTCATATTGATTACAAAGATCCCCAGTGGCCTAAGACACTGGCCTCCTAAGCCATGGATTGTGAGGTTTAGTCTTTGCTGAAGTGGCTGAAAGCAGAGTTGTGCAGCGGATGCGTGCTGGGCCCATAACCAGTTCGTACTGGTTGGGAAAGGTAGACATTGCTCCAGTGGCCTAATGGATAAGGCACTGGCTTCCTAAGCCAGAAATTGTGGGTTCAAGTCCCATCTGGGGTTGTCGGAAACATTGTGGCTCAGCAGAAGCGTGCCTGGTCCATTACCCAGTGGTCGATGGATCAAAAACATTTTCTGCTAACCATAGCATTTAAGTGCCAAAATTTTTTTTTTTTTAAAAGCGTAGTTTCATTCCATGTGTAAGTGCCATTATACATTTTTTTTTACCTCTTCCATCAGTTCGTATTGGTCATATCGATTAGACACTGGCCTCCTAAGCCATGGATTGTGAGGTTTAGTCTTTGCTGAAGTGGCTGAAAGCAGAGTTGTGCAGCGGATGCGTGCTGGGTCCATAACCCAGAGGTTGATGGATCAAAAACATTTTCTGCTAACCAGCTTTTTATAGCATTTAAGTGCGAACAAATATTTTTTTTAAATGCGTAGTTTCATTCCATGTGTAAGTGCCATTATACATTTTTTTTTACCTCTTCCATCAGTTCGTATTGGTCATATCGATTAGACACTGGCCTCCTAAGCCATGGATTGTGAGGTTTAGTCTTTGCTGAAGTGGCTGAAAGCAGAGTTGTGCAGCGGATGCGTGCTGGGCCCATAACCCAGAGGTTGATGGATCGAAAACATTTTCTGCTAACCAGCTTTTTATAGCATTTAAGTGCAAACAAATATTTTTTTTAAATGCGTAGTTTCATTCCATGTGTAAGTGCCATTATACATTTTTTTTTACCTCTTCCATCAGTTCTTATTGGTCATATTGATTACAAAGATCCCCAGTGGCCTAAGACACTGGCCTCCTAAGCCATGGATTGTGAGGTTTAGTCTTTGCTGAAGTGGCTGAAAGCAGAGTTGTGCAGCGGATGCGTGCTGGGCCCATAACCCAGAGGTTGATGGATCGAAAACATTTTCTGCTAACCAGCTTTTTATAGCATTTAAGTGCAAACAAATATTTTTTTTAAATGCGTAGTTTCATTCCATGTGTAAGTGCCATTATACATTTTTTTTTACCTCTTCCATCAGTTCTTATTGGTCATATTGATTACAAAGATCCCCAGTGGCCTAAGACACTGGCCTCCTAAGCCATGGATTGTGAGGTTTAGTCTTTGCTGAAGTGGCTGAAAGCAGAGTTGTGCAGCGGATGCGTGCTGGGCCCATAACCCAGAGGTTGATGGATCGAAAACATTTTCTGCTAACCAGCTTTTTATAGCATTTAAGTGCAAACAAATATTTTTTTTAAATGCGTAGTTTCATTCCATGTGTAAGTGCCATTATACATTTTTTTTTACCTCTTCCATCAGTTCGTATTGGTCATATCGATTAGACACTGGCCTCCTAAGCCATGGATTGTGAGGTTTAGTCTTTGCTGAAGTGGCTGAAAGCAGAGTTGTGCAGCGGATGCGTGCTGGGCCCATAACCCAGAGGTTGATGGATCGAAAACATTTTCTGCTAACCAGCTTTTTATAGCATTTAAGTGCAAACAAATATTTTTTTTAAATGCGTAGTTTCATTCCATGTGTAAGTGCCATTATACATTTTTTTTTACCTCTTCCATCAGTTCGTATTGGTCATATCGATTAGACACTGGCCTCCTAAGCCATGGATTGTGAGGTTTAGTCTTTGCTGAAGTGGCTGAAAGCAGAGTTGTGCAGCGGATGCGTGCTGGGCCCATAACCCAGAGGTTGATGGATCGAAAACATTTTCTGCTAACCAGCTTTTTATAGCATTTAAGTGCAAACAAATATTTTTTTTAAATGCGTAGTTTCATTCCATGTGTAAGTGCCATTATACATTTTTTTTTACCTCTTCCATCAGTTCTTATTGGTCATATTGATTACAAAGATCCCCAGTGGCCTAAGACACTGGCCTCCTAAGCCATGGATTGTGAGGTTTAGTCTTTGCTGAAGTGGCTGAAAGCAGAGTTGTGCAGCGGATGCGTGCTGGGCCCATAACCAGTTCGTACTGGTTGGGAAAGGTAGACATTGCTCCAGTGGCCTAATGGATAAGGCACTGGCCTCCTAAGCCAGAAATTGTGGGTTCAAGTCCCATCTGGGGTGGTCGGAAACATTGTGGCCCAGCAGAAGCGTGCTAGGTCCATTACCCAGTGGTCGATGGATCGAAAACATTTTCTGCTAACCATAGCATTTAAGTGCCAACAAATAATTTTTTTTAAATGCGTAGTTTCATTCCATGTGTAAGTGCCATTATACATTTTTTTTTACCTCTTCCATCAGTTCGTATTGGTCATATTGATTACAAAGATCCCCAGTGGCCTAAGACACTGGCCTCCTAAGCCATGGATTGTGAGGTTTAGTCTTTGCTGAAGTGGCTGAAAGCAGAGTTGTGCAGCGGATGCGTGCTGGGCCCATAACCAGTTCGTACTGGTTGGGAAAGGTAGACATTGCCCCAGTGTCCTAATGGATAAGGCACTGGCCTCCTAAGCCAGGAATTGTGGGTTCAAGTCCCATCTGGGGTTGTCGGAAACATTGTGGCTCAGCAGAAGCGTGCTTGGTCCATTGCCCAGTGGTCGATGGATCAAAAACATTTTCTGCTAACCATAGCATTTAAGTGCCAAAATTTTTTTTTTTTTAAAAGCGTAGTTTCATTCCATGTGTAAGTGCCATTATACATTTTTTTTTACCTCTTCCATCAGTTCGTATTGGTCATATCGATTAGACACTGGCCTCCTAAGCCATGGATTGTGAGGTTTAGTCTTTGCTGAAGTGGCTGAAAGCAGAGTTGTGCAGCGGATGCCTGCTGGGTCCATAACCCAGAGGTTGATGGATCAAAAACATTTTCTGCTAACCAGCTTTTTATAGCATTTAAGTGCGAACAAATATTTTTTTAAAATGCGTAGTTTCATTCCATGTGTAAGTGCCATTATACATTTTTTTTTACCTCTTCCATCAGTTCGTATTGGTCATATCGATTAGACACTGGCCTCCTAAGCCATGGATTGTGAGGTTTAGTCTTTGCTGAAGTGGCTGAAAGCAGAGTTGTGCAGCGGATGCGTGCTGGGCCCATAACCCAGAGGTTGATGGATCGAAAACATTTTCTGCTAACCAGCTTTTTATAGCATTTAAGTGCAAACAAATATTTTTTTTAAATGCGTAGTTTCATTCCATGTGTAAGTGCCATTATAAAAAAATTTTTTACCTCTTCCATCAGTTCGTATTGGTCATATTGATTACAAAGATCCCCAGTGGCCTAAGACACTGGCCTCCTAAGCCATGGATTGTGAGGTTTAGTCTTTGCTGAAGTGGCTGAAAGCAGAGTTGTGCAGCGGATGCGTGCTGGGCCCATAACCCAGAGGTTGATGGATCGAAAACATTTTCTGCTAACCAGCTTTTTATAGCATTTAAGTGCAAACAAATATTTTTTTAAAATGCGTAGTTTCATTCCATGTGTAAGTGCCATTATACATTTTTTTTTACCTCTTCCATCAGTTCGTATTGGTCATATCGATTAGACACTGGCCTCCTAAGCCATGGATTGTGAGGTTTAGTCTTTGCTGAAGTGGCTGAAAGCAGAGTTGTGCAGCGGATGCGTGCTGGGCCCATAACCCAGAGGTTGATGGATCGAAAACATTTTCTGCTAACCAGCTTTTTATAGCATTTAAGTGCAAACAAATATTTTTTTTAAATGCGTAGTTTCATTCCATGTGTAAGTGCCATTATAAAAAATTTTTTTACCTCTTCCATCAGTTCGTATTGGTCATATTGATTACAAAGATCCCCAGTGGCCTAAGACACTGGCCTCCTAAGCCATGGATTGTGAGGTTTAGTCTTTGCTGAAGTGGCTGAAAGCAGAGTTGTGCAGCGGATGCGTGCTGGGCCCATAACCCAGAGGTTGATGGATCGAAAACATTTTCTGCTAACCAGCTTTTTATAGCATTTAAGTGCAAACAAATATTTTTTTTAAATGCGTAGTTTCATTCCATGTGTAAGTGCCATTATACATTTTTTTTTACCTCTTCCATCAGTTCTTATTGGTCATATTGATTACAAAGATCCCCAGTGGCCTAAGACACTGGCCTCCTAAGCCATGGATTGTGAGGTTTAGTCTTTGCTGAAGTGGCTGAAAGCAGAGTTGTGCAGCGGATGCGTGCTGGGCCCATAACCAGTTCGTACTGGTTGGGAAAGGTAGACATTGCTCCAGTGGCCTAATGGATTAGGCACTGGCCTCCTAAGCCAGAAATTGTGGGTTCAAGTCCCATCTGGGGTCGTCGGAAACATTGTGGCCCAGCAGAAGCGTGCTAGGTCCATTACCCAGTGGTCGATGGATCGAAAACATTTTCTGCTAACCATAGCATTTAAGTGCCAACAAATATTTTTTTTTAAATGCGTAGTTTCATTCCATGTGTAAGTGCCATTATACATTTTTTTTTACCTCTTCCATCAGTTTGTATTGGTCATATTGATTACAAAGATCCCCAGTGGCCTAAGACACTGGCCTCCTAAGCCATGGATTGTGAGGTTTAGTCTTTGCTGAAGTGGCTGAAAGCAGAGTTGTGCAGCGGATGCGTGCTGGGCTCATAACCAGTTCGTACTGGTTGGGAAAGGTAGACATTGCCCCAGTGGCCTAATGGATAAGGCACTGGCCTCCTAAGCCAGGAATTGTGGGTTCAAGTCCCATCTGGGGTTGTTGGAAACATTGTGGCTCAGCAGAAGCGTGCTTGGTCCATTACCCAGTGGTCGATGGATCAAAAACATTTTCTGCTAACCATAGCATTTAAGTGCCAAATTTTTTTTTTTTTTAAAAGCGTAGTTTCATTCCATGTGTAAGTGCCATTATACATTTTTTTTTACCTCTTCCATCAGTTCGTATTGGTCATATCGATTAGACACTGGCCTCCTAAGCCATGGATTGTGAGGTTTAGTCTTTGCTGAAGTGGCTGAAAGCAGAGTTGTGCAGCGGATGCCTGCTGGGTCCATAACCCAGAGGTTGATGGATCAAAAACATTTTCTGCTAACCAGCTTTTTATAGCATTTAAGTGCAAACAAATATTTTTTTTAAATGCGTAGTTTCATTCCATGTGTAAGTGCCATTATAAAAAAAATTTTTACCTCTTCCATCAGTTCGTATTGGTCATATTGATTACAAAGATCCCCAGTGGCCTAAGACACTGGCCTCCTAAGCCATGGATTGTGAGGTTTAGTCTTTGCTGAAGTGGCTGAAAGCAGAGTTGTGCAGCGGATGCGTGCTGGGCCCATAACCCAGAGGTTGATGGATCGAAAACATTTTCTGCTAACCAGCTTTTTATAGCATTTAAGTGCAAACAAATATTTTTTTTAAATGCGTAGTTTCATTCCATGTGTAAGTGCCATTATACATTTTTTTTTACCTCTTCCATCAGTTCGTATTGGTCATATCGATTAGACACTGGCCTCCTAAGCCATGGATTGTGAGGTTTAGTCTTTGCTGAAGTGGCTGAAAGCAGAGTTGTGCAGCGGATGCGTGCTGGGCCCATAACCCAGAGGTTGATGGATCGAAAACATTTTCTGCTAACCAGCTTTTTATAGCATTTAAGTGCAAACAAATATTTTTTTTAAATGCGTAGTTTCATTCCATGTGTAAGTGCCATTATAAAAAAATTTTTTACCTCTTCCATCAGTTCGTATTGGTCATATTGATTACAAAGATCCCCAGTGGCCTAAGACACTGGCCTCCTAAGCCATGGATTGTGAGGTTTAGTCTTTGCTGAAGTGGCTGAAAGCAGAGTTGTGCAGCGGATGCGTGCTGGGCCCATAACCCAGAGGTTGATGGATCGAAAACATTTTCTGCTAACCAGCTTTTTATAGCATTTAAGTGCAAACAAATATTTTTTTTAAATGCGTAGTTTCATTCCATGTGTAAGTGCCATTATACATTTTTTTTTACCTCTTCCATCAATTCGTATTGGTCATATCGATTAGACACTGGCCTCCTAAGCCATGGATTGTGAGGTTTAGTCTTTGCTGAAGTGGCTGAAAGCAGAGTTGTGCAGCGGATGCGTGCTGGGCCCATAACCCAGAGGTTGATGGATCGAAAACATTTTCTGCTAACCAGCTTTTTATAGCATTTAAGTGCAAACAAATATTTTTTTTAAATGCGTAGTTTCATTCCATGTGTAAGTGCCATTATACATTTTTTTTTACCTCTTCCATCAGTTCTTATTGGTCATATTGATTACAAAGATCCCCAGTGGCCTAAGACACTGGCCTCCTAAGCCATGGATTGTGAGGTTTAGTCTTTGCTGAAGTGGCTGAAAGCAGAGTTGTGCAGCGGATGCGTGCTGGGCCCATAACCAGTTCGTACTGGTTGGGAAAGGTAGACATTGCTCCAGTGGCCTAATGGATTAGGCACTGGCCTCCTAAGCCAGAAATTGTGGGTTCAAGTCCCATCTGGGGTCGTCGGAAACATTGTGGCCCAGCAGAAGCGTGCTAGGTCCATTACCCAGTGGTCGATGGATCGAAAACATTTTCTGCTAACCATAGCATTTAAGTGCCAACAAATATTTTTTTTTAAATGCGTAGTTTCATTCCATGTGTAAGTGCCATTATACATTTTTTTTTACCTCTTCCATCAGTTTGTATTGGTCATATTGATTACAAAGATCCCCAGTGGCCTAAGACACTGGCCTCCTAAGCCATGGATTGTGAGGTTTAGTCTTTGCTGAAGTGGCTGAAAGCAGAGTTGTGCAGCGGATGCGTGCTGGGCTCATAACCAGTTCGTACTGGTTGGGAAAGGTAGACATTGCCCCAGTGGCCTAATGGATAAGGCACTGGCCTCCTAAGCCAGGAATTGTGGGTTCAAGTCCCATCTTTGGTTGTTGGAAACATTGTGGCTCAGCAGAAGCGTGCTTGGTCCATTACCCAGTGGTCGATGGATCAAAAACATTTTCTGCTAACCATAGCATTTAAGTGCCAAATTTTTTTTTTTTTTAAAAGCGTAGTTTCATTCCATGTGTAAGTGCCATTATACATTTTTTTTTACCTCTTCCATCAGTTCGTATTGGTCATATCGATTAGACACTGGCCTCCTAAGCCATGGATTGTGAGGTTTAGTCTTTGCTGAAGTGGCTGAAAGCAGAGTTGTGCAGCGGATGCCTGCTGGGTCCATAACCCAGAGGTTGATGGATCAAAAACATTTTCTGCTAACCAGCTTTTTATAGCATTTAAGTGCAAACAAATATTTTTTTTAAATGCGTAGTTTCATTCCATGTGTAAGTGCCATTATAAAAAAATTTTTTACCTCTTCCATCAGTTCGTATTGGTCATATTGATTACAAAGATCCCCAGTGGCCTAAGACACTGGCCTCCTAAGCCATGGATTGTGAGGTTTAGTCTTTGCTGAAGTGGCTGAAAGCAGAGTTGTGCAGCGGATGCGTGCTGGGCCCATAACCCAGAGGTTGATGGATCGAAAACATTTTCTGCTAACCAGCTTTTTATAGCATTTAAGTGCAAACAAATATTTTTTTTAAATGCGTAGTTTCATTCCATGTGTAAGTGCCATTATACATTTTTTTTTACCTCTTCCATCAGTTCGTATTGGTCATATCGATTAGACACTGGCCTCCTAAGCCATGGATTGTGAGGTTTAGTCTTTGCTGAAGTGGCTGAAAGCAGAGTTGTGCAGCGGATGCCTGCTGGGTCCATAACCCAGAGGTTGATGGATCAAAAACATTTTCTGCTAACCAGCTTTTTATAGCATTTAAGTGCAAACAAATATTTTTTTTAAATGCGTAGTTTCATTCCATGTGTAAGTGCCATTATAAAAAAAAATTTTACCTCTTCCATCAGTTCGTATTGGTCATATTGATTACAAAGATCCCCAGTGGCCTAAGACACTGGCCTCCTAAGCCATGGATTGTGAGGTTTAGTCTTTGCTGAAGTGGCTGAAAGCAGAGTTGTGCAGCGGATGCGTGCTGGGCCCATAACCCAGAGGTTGATGGATCGAAAACATTTTCTGCTAACCAGCTTTTTATAGCATTTAAGTGCAAACAAATATTTTTTTTAAATGCGTAGTTTCATTCCATGTGTAAGTGCCATTATACATTTTTTTTTACCTCTTCCATCAGTTCGTATTGGTCATATCGATTAGACACTGGCCTCCTAAGCCATGGATTGTGAGGTTTAGTCTTTGCTGAAGTGGCTGAAAGCAGAGTTGTGCAGCGGATGCGTGCTGGGCCCATAACCCAGAGGTTGATGGATCGAAAACATTTTCTGCTAACCAGCTTTTTATAGCATTTAAGTGCAAAAAAATATTTTTTTTAAATGCGTAGTTTCATTCCATGTGTAAGTGCCATTATACATTTTTTTTTACCTCTTCCATCAGTTCTTATTGGTCATATTGATTACAAAGATCCCCAGTGGCCTAAGACACTGGCCTCCTAAGCCATGGATTGTGAGGTTTAGTCTTTGCTGAAGTGGCTGAAAGCAGAGTTGTGCAGCGGATGCGTGCTGGGCCCATAACCAGTTCGTACTGGTTGGGAAAGGTAGACATTGCTCCAGTGGCCTAATGGATAAGGCACTGGCCTCCTAAGCCAGAAATTGTGGGTTCAAGTCCCATCTGGGGTCGTCGGAAACATTGTGGCCCAGCAGAAGCGTGCTAGGTCCATTACCCAGTGGTCGATGGATCGAAAACATTTTCTGCTAACCATAGCATTTAAGTGCCAACAAATATTTTTTTTTAAATGCGTAGTTTCATTCCATGTGTAAGTGCCATTATACATTTTTTTTTACCTCTTCCATCAGTTCGTATTGGTCATATTGATTACAAAGATCCCCAGTGGCCTAAGACACTGGCCTCCTAAGCCATGGATTGTGAGGTTTAGTCTTTGCTGAAGTGGCTGAAAGCAGAGTTGTGCAGCGGATGCGTGCTGGGCCCATAACCAGTTCGTACTGGTTGGGAAAGGTAGACATTGCCCCAGTGGCCTAATGGATAAGGCACTGGCCTCCTAAGCCAGGAATTGTGGGTTCAAGTCCCATCTGGGGTTGTTGGAAACATTGTGGCTCAGCAGAAGCGTGCTTGGTCCATTACCCAGTGGTCGATGGATCAAAAACATTTTCTGCTAACCATAGCATTTAAGTGCCAAAATTTTTTTTTTTTAAAAGCGTAGTTTCATTCCATGTGTAAGTGCCATTATACATTTTTTTTTACCTCTTCCATCAGTTCGTATTGGTCATATCGATTAGACACTGGCCTCCTAAGCCATGGATTGTGAGGTTTAGTCTTTGCTGAAGTGGCTGAAAGCAGAGTTGTGCAGCGGATGCCTGCTGGGTCCATAACCCAGAGGTTGATGGATCAAAAACATTTTCTGCTAACCAGCTTTTTATAGCATTTAAGTGCGAACAAATATTTTTTTTAAATGCGTAGTTTCATTCCATGTGTAAGTGCCATTATACATTTTTTTTTACCTCTTCCATCAGTTCGTATTGGTCATATCGATTAGACACTGGCCTCCTAAGCCATGGATTGTGAGGTTTAGTCTTTGCTGAAGTGGCTGAAAGCAGAGTTGTGCAGCGGATGCCTGCTGGGTCCATAACCCAGAGGTTGATGGATCAAAAACATTTTCTGCTAACCAGCTTTTTATAGCATTTAAGTGCAAACAAATATTTTTTTTAAATGCGTAGTTTCATTCCATGTGTAAGTGTCATTATAAAAAAATTTTTTACCTCTTCCATCAGTTCGTATTGGTCATATTGATTACAAAGATCCCCAGTGGCCTAAGACACTGGCCTCCTAAGCCATGGATTGTGAGGTTTAGTCTTTGCTGAAGTGGCTGAAAGCAGAGTTGTGCAGCGGATGCGTGCTGGGCCCATAACCCAGAGGTTGATGGATCGAAAACATTTTCTGCTAACCAGCTTTTTATAGCATTTAAGTGCAAAGAAATATTTTTTTTAAATGCGTAGTTTCATTCCATGTGTAAGTGCCATTATACATTTTTTTTTACCTCTTCCATCAGTTCGTATTGGTCATATCGATTAGACACTGGCCTCCTAAGCCATGGATTGTGAGGTTTAGTCTTTGCTGAAGTGGCTGAAAGCAGAGTTGTGCAGCGGATGCGTGCTGGGCCCATAACCCAGAGGTTGATGGATCGAAAACATTTTCTGCTAACCAGCTTTTTATAGCATTTAAGTGCAAAAAAATATTTTTTTTAAATGCGTAGTTTCATTCCATGTGTAAGTGCCATTATACATTTTTTTTTACCTCTTCCATCAGTTCTTATTGGTCATATTGATTACAAAGATCCCCAGTGGCCTAAGACACTGGCCTCCTAAGCCATGGATTGTGAGGTTTAGTCTTTGCTGAAGTGGCTGAAAGCAGAGTTGTGCAGCGGATGCGTGCTGGGCCCATAACCAGTTCGTACTGGTTGGGAAAGGTAGACATTGCTCCAGTGGCCTAATGGATAAGGCACTGGCCTCCTAAGCCAGGAATTGTGGGTTCAAGTCCCATCTGGGGTTGTTGGAAACATTGTGGCTCAGCAGAAGCGTGCTTGGTCCATTACCCAGTGGTCGATGGATCAAAAACATTTTCTGCTAACCATAGCATTTAAGTGCCAAAATTTTTTTTTTTTAAAAGCGTAGTTTCATTCCATGTGTAAGTGCCATTATACATTTTTTTTTACCTCTTCCATCAGTTCGTATTGGTCATATCGATTAGACACTGGCCTCCTAAGCCATGGATTGTGAGGTTTAGTCTTTGCTGAAGTGGCTGAAAGCAGAGTTGTGCAGCGGATGCCTGCTGGGTCCATAACCCAGAGGTTGATGGATCAAAAACATTTTCTGCTAACCAGCTTTTTATAGCATTTAAGTGCGAACAAATATTTTTTTAAAATGCGTAGTTTCATTCCATGTGTAAGTGCCATTATACATTTTTTTTTACCTCTTCCATCAGTTCGTATTGGTCATATCGATTAGACACTGGCCTCCTAAGCCATGGATTGTGAGGTTTAGTCTTTGCTGAAGTGGCTGAAAGCAGAGTTGTGCAGCGGATGCGTGCTGGGCCCATAACCCAGAGGTTGATGGATCGAAAACATTTTCTGCTAACCAGCTTTTTATAGCATTTAAGTGCAAACAAATATTTTTTTTAAATGCGTAGTTTCATTCCATGTGTAAGTGCCATTATAAAAAAAAAATTTACCTCTTCCATCAGTTCGTATTGGTCATATTGATTACAAAGATCCCCAGTGGCCTAAGACACTGGCCTCCTAAGCCATGGATTGTGAGGTTTAGTCTTTGCTGAAGTGGCTGAAAGCAGAGTTGTGCAGCGGATGCGTGCTGGGCCCATAACCCAGAGGTTGATGGATCGAAAACATTTTCTGCTAACCAGCTTTTTATAGCATTTAAGTGCAAACAAATATTTTTTTTAAATGCGTAGTTTCATTCCATGTGTAAGTGCCATTATACATTTTTTTTTACCTCTTCCATCAGTTCGTATTGGTCATATCGATTAGACACTGGCCTCCTAAGCCATGGATTGTGAGGTTTAGTCTTTGCTGAAGTGGCTGAAAGCAGAGTTGTGCAGCGGATGCGTGCTGGGCCCATAACCCAGAGGTTGATGGATCGAAAACATTTTCTGCTAACCAGCTTTTTATAGCATTTAAGTGCAAACAAATATTTTTTTTAAATGCGTAGTTTCATTCCATGTGTAAGTGCCATTATACATTTTTTTTTACCTCTTCCATCAGTTCTTATTGGTCATATTGATTACAAAGATCCCCAGTGGCCTAAGACACTGGCCTCCTAAGCCATGGATTGTGAGGTTTAGTCTTTGCTGAAGTGGCTGAAAGCAGAGTTGTGCAGCGGATGCGTGCTGGGCCCATAACCAGTTCGTACTGGTTGGGAAAGGTAGACATTGCTCCAGTGGCCTAATGGATAAGGCACTGGCCTCCTAAGCCAGAAATTGTGGGTTCAAGTCCCATCTGGGGTGGTCGGAAACATTGTGGCCCAGCAGAAGCGTGCTAGGTCCATTACCCAGTGGTCGATGGATCAAAAACATTTTCTGCTAACCATAGCATTTAAGTGCCAACAAATATTTTTTTTTAAATGCGTAGTTTCCTTCCATGTGTAAGTGCCATTATACATTTTTTTTTACCTCTTCCATCAGTTCGTATTGGTCATATTGATTACAAAGATCCCCAGTGGCCTAAGACACTGGCCTCCTAAGCCATGGATTGTGAGGTTTAGTCTTTGCTGAAGTGGCTGAAAGCAGAGTTGTGCAGCGGATGCGTGCTGGGCCCATAACCCAGAGGTTGATGGATCGAAAACATTTTCTGCTAACCAGCTTTTTATAGCATTTAAGTGCAAACAAATATTTTTTTTAAATGCGTAGTTTCATTCCATGTGTAAGTGCCATTATACATTTTTTTTTACCTCTTCCATCAGTTCGTATTGGTCATATTGATTACAAAGATCCCCAGTGGCCTAAGACACTGGCCTCCTAAGCCATGGATTGTGAGGTTTAGTCTTTGCTGAAGTGGCTGAAAGCAGAGTTGTGCAGCGGATGCGTGCTGGGCCCATAACCCAGAGGTTGATGGATCGAAAACATTTTCTGCTAACCAGCTTTTTATAGCATTTAAGTGCAAACAAATATTTTTAAAATGCGTAGTTTCATTCCATGTGTAAGTGCCATTATACATTTTTTTTTACCTCTTCCATCAGTTCGTATTGGTCATATTGATTACAAAGATCCCCAGTGGCCTAAGACACTGGCCTCCTAAGCCATGGATTGTGAGGTTTAGTCTTTGCTGAAGTGGCTGAAAGCAGAGATGTGCAGCGGATGCGTGCTGGGCCCATAACCCAGAGGTTGATGGATCGAAAACATTTTCTGCTAACCAGCTTTTTATAGCATTTAAGTTCAAACAAATATTTTTTTTAAATGCGTAGTTTCATTCCATGTGTAAGTGCCATTATACTTTTTTTTTTTAACCATAGCATTTAAGTGCCAAAATTTTTTTTTTTTTAAAAGCGTAGTTTCATTCCATGTGTAAGTGCCATTATAAATTTTTTTTTACCTCTTCCATCAGTTCGTATTGGTCATATCGATTAGACACTGGCCTCCTAAGCCATGGATTGTGAGGTTTAGTCTTTGCTGAAGTGGCTGAAAGCAGAGTTGTGCAGCGGATGCGTGCTGGGTCCATAACCCAGAGGTTGATGGATCAAAAACATTTTCTGCTAACCAGCTTTTTATAGCATTTAAGTGCGAACAAATATTTTTTTTAAATGCGTAGTTTCATTCCATGTGTAAGTACCATTATACATTTTTTTTTTACGTCTTCCATCAGTTCGTATTGGTCATATTGATTACAAAGATCCCCAGTGGCCTAAGACACTGGCCTCCTAAGCCATGGATTGTGAGGTTTAGTCTTTGCTGAAGTGGCTGAAGGCAGAGTTGTGCAGAGGATGCGTGCTGGGCCCATAACCCAGAGGTTGATGGATCGAAAACATTTTCTGCTAACCAGCTTTTTATAGCATTTAAGTTCGAACAAATATTTTTTTTAAATGCGTAGTTTCATTCCATGTGTAAGTGCCATTATACTTTTTTTTTTTTACCTCTTCCATCAGTTCGTATTGGTCATATTGATTACAAAGATCCCCAGTGGCCTAAGACACTGGCCTCCTAAGCCATGGATTGTGAGGTTTAGTCTTTGCTGAAGTGGCTGAAAGCAGAGTTGTGCAGCGGATGCGTGCTGGGCCCATAACCCAGAGGTTGATGGATCGAAAACATTTTCTGCTAACCAGCTTTTTATAGCATTTAAGTTCGAACAAATATTTTTTTTAAATGCGTAGTTTCATTCCATGTGTAGGTGCCATTATATATATATTTTTTTACCTCTTCCATCAGTTCGTATTGGTCATATTGATTACAAAGATCCCCAGTGGCCTAAGACACTGGCCTCCTAAGCCATGGATTGTGAGGTTTAGTCTTTGCTGAAGTGGCTGAAAGCAGAGTTGTGCAGCGGATGCGTGCTGGGCCCATAACCCAGAGGTTGATGGATCGAAAACATTTTCTGCTAACCAGCTTTTTATAGCATTTAAGTTCAAACAAATATTTTTTTTAAATGCGTAGTTTCATTCCATGTGTAGGTGCCATTATACTTTTTTTTTTACCTCTTCCATCAGTTCGTATTGGTCATATTGATTACAAAGATCCCCAGTGGCCTAAGACACTGGCCTCCTAAGCCATGGATTGTGAGGTTTAGTCTTTGCTGAAGTGGCTGAAAGCAGAGTTGTGCAGCGGATGCGTGCTGGGCCCATAACCCAGAGGTTGATGGATCGAAAACATTTTCTGCTAACCAGCTTTTTATAGCATTTAAGTGCAAACAAATATTTTTAAAATGCGTAGTTTCATTCCATGTGTAAGTGCCATTATACATTTTTTTTTACCTCTTCCATCAGTTCGTATTGGTCATATTGATTACAAAGATCCCCAGTGGCCTAAGACACTGGCCTCCTAAGCCATGGATTGTGAGGTTTAGTCTTTGCTGAAGTGGCTGAAAGCAGAGATGTGCAGCGGATGCGTGCTGGGCCCATAACCCAGAGGTTGATGGATCGAAAACATTTTCTGCTAACCAGCTTTTTATAGCATTTAAGTTCGAACAAATATTTTTTTTAAATGCGTAGTTTCATTCCATGTGTAAGTGCCATTATACTTTTTTTTTTTTACCTCTTCCATCAGTTCGTATTGGTCATATTGATTACAAAGATCCCCAGTGGCCTAAGACACTGGCCTCCTAAGCCATGGATTGTGAGGTTTAGTCTTTGCTGAAGTGGCTGAAAGCAGAGTTGTGCAGCGGATGCGTGCTGGGCCCATAACCCAGAGGTTGATGGATCGAAAACATTTTCTGCTAACCAGCTTTTTATAGCATTTAAGTTCAAACAAATATTTTTTTTAAATGCGTAGTTTCCTTCCATGTGTAAGTGCCATTATACATTTTTTGTTACCTCTTCCATCAGTTCATATTGGTCATATTGATTACAAAGATCCCCAGTGGCCTAAGACACTGACCTCCTAAGCCATGGATTGTGAGGTTTAGTCTTTGCTGAAGTGGCTGAAAGCAGAGTTGTGCAGCGGATGCGTGCTGGGCCCATAACCCAGAGGTTGATGGATCGAAAACATTTTCTGCTAACCAGCTTTTTATAGCATTTAAGTGCCAACAAATATTTTTTTTAAATGCGTAGTTTCATTCCATGTGTAGGTGCCATTATACATTTTTTTTTTACCTCTTCCATCAGTTCGTATTGGTCATATTGATTACAAATATCCCCAGTGGCCTAAGACACTGGCCTCCTAAGCCATGGATTGTGAGGTTTAGTCTTTGCTGAAGTGGCTGAAAGCAGAGTTGTGCAGCGGATGCGTGCTGGGCCCATAACCCAGAGGTTTATGGATCGAAAACATTTTCTGCTAACCAGCTTTTTATAGCATTTAAGTGTGAACAAATATTTTTAAAAAATGCGTAGTTTCATTCCATGTGTAAGTGCCATTATACATTTTGTTTTTTACCTGTTACATCAGTTCGTATTGGTCATATTGATTACAAAGATCCCCAGTGGCTTAAGACACTGGCCTCCTAAGCCATGGATTGTGAGGTTTAGTCTTTGCTGAAGTGGCTGAAAGCAGAGTTTTGCAGCGGATGCGTGCTGGGCCCATAACCCAGAGGTTGATGGATCGAAAACATTTTCTGCTAACCAGCTTTTTATAGCATTTAAGTGCGAACAAATATTTTTAAAAAATGCGTAGTTTCATTCCATGTGTATGTGCCATTATACATTTTTTTTTTTTACATCTTCCATCAGTTCGTATTGGTCATATTGATTACAAAGATCCCCAGTGGCCTAAGACACTGGCCTCCTAAGCCATGGATTGTGAGGTTTAGTCTTTGCTGAAGTGGCTGAAAGCAGAGTTGTGCAGCGGATGCATGCTGGGCCCATAACCCAGAGGTTGGTGGATCGAAAACATTTTCGGCTAACCAGCTTTTTATAGCATTTAAGTGCCAACAAATATTTTTTTAAAATGCGTAGTTTCATTCCATGTGTAAGTGCCATTATACATTTTTTTTTTACCTCTTCCATCTGTTCGTATTGGTCATATTGATTACAAATATCCCCAGTGGCCTAAGACACTGGCCTCCTAAGCCATGGATTGTGAGGTTTAGTCTTTGCTGAAGTGGCTGAAAGCAGAGTTGTGCAGCGGATGCGTGCTGGGCCCATAACCCAGAGGTTGATGGATCGAAAACATTTTCGGCTAACCAGCTTTTTATAGCATTTAAGTGTGAACAAATATTTTTTTTAAATGCGTAGTTTCATTCCATGTGTAAGTGCCATTATAAATTTTTTTTATACCTCTTACATCAGTTCGTATTGGTCATATTGATTACAAAGACCCCCAGTGGCTTAAGACACTGGCCTCCTAAGCCATGGATTGTGAGGTTTAGTCTTTGCTGAAGTGGCTGAAAGCAGAGTTTTGCAGCGGATGCGTGCTGGGCCCATAACCCAGAAGTTGATGGATCGAAAACATTTTCGGCTAACCAGCTTTTTATAGCATTTAAGTGCAAACAAATATTTTTTTAAAATGCGTAGTTTCATTCCATGTGTAAGTGCCATTATACATTTTGTTTTTTACCTCTTACATCAGTTCGTATTGGTCATATTGAGTACAAAGACCCCCAGTGGCTTAAGACACTGGCCTCCTAAGCCATGGATTGTGAGGTTTAGTCTTTGCTGAAGTGGCTGAAAGCAGAGTTGTGCAGCGGATGCATGCTGGGCCCATAACCAGTTCGTACTGGTTGTGAAAGGTAGACAGTGCGTCAGTGGCCTAATGGATAAGGCACTGTCCTCCTAAGCCAGGAATTGTGGGTTCAAGTCCCATCTGGGGTGGTTGAAAACATTGTGGCCCAGCAGATGTGTGCTGGGCCCATAACCCAGAGGTTGATGGATCGAAACCATTTTCGGCTAACCAGCTTTTTATAGCATTTAAGTGCCAACAAATATTTTTAAAAAATGCGTAGTTTCATTCCATGTGTAAGTGCCATTAAACATTTTTTTTTAACCTCTTACATCAGTTTGTATTGGTCATATTGATTACAAAGATCTCCAGTGGCTTAAGACACTGGCCTCCTAAGCCATGGATTGTGAGGTTTAGTCTTTGCTGAAGTGGCTGAAAGCAGAGTTGTGCAGCGGATGCGTGCTGGACCCATAACCCAGAGGTTGATGGATTGAAAACATTTTCGGCTAACCAGCTTTTTATAGCATTTAAGTGCAAACAAATATTTTTTTTAAATGCGTAGTTTCATTCCATGTGTAAGTGCCATTATACATTTTTTTTTTACCTCTTCCATCAGTTCGTATTGGTCATATTGATTACGAATATCCCCAGTGGCCTAAGACACTGGCCTCCTAAACCATGGATTGTGAGGTTTAGTCTTTGCTGAAGTGGCTGAAAGCAGAGTTGTGCAGCGGATGCATGCTGGGCCCATAACCAGTTCGTACTGGTTGTGAAACGTAGACAGTGCCCCAGTGGCCTAATGGATAAGGCACTGGCCTCCTAAGCCAGGAATTGTGGGTTCAAGTCCCATCTGGGGTGGTTGTAAACATTGTGGCCCAGCAGAAGCGTGCTGTGTCCATAACCCAGAGGTCGATGGATCGAAAACAATTTCGGCTAACCAGCTTTTTATAGCATTTAAGTGCGAACAAATATTTTTTTTAAATGCGTAGTTTCATTCCATGTTTAAGTGCCATAATACATTTTGTTTTTTACCTCTTCCATCAGTTCGTATTGGTCATATTGATTACAAAGACCCATTTTCGGCTAACCAGCTTTTTATAGCATTTAAGTGCAAACAAATATTTTTTTTAAATGCGTAGTTTCATTCCATGTGTAAGTGCCATTATACATTTTGTTTTTTACCTCTTCCATCAGTTCGTATTGGTCATATTGATTACAAATATCCCCAGTGGCCTAAGACACTGGCCTCCTAAACCATGGATTGTGAGGTTTAGTCTTTGCTGAAGTGGCTGAAAGCTGAGTTGTGCAGCGGATGCGTGCTGGGCCCATAACCCAGAGGTTGATGGATCGAAAACATTTTCTGCTAACCAGCTTTTTATAGCATTTAAGTGCAAACAAATATTTTTTTTAAATGCGTAGTTTCATTCCATGTTTAAGTGCCATTATACATTTTGTTTTTTACCTCTTACATCAGTTCGTATTGGTCATATTGAGTACAAAGACCCCCAGTGGCTTAAGACACTGGCCTCCTAAGCCATGGATTGTGAGGTTTAGTCTTTGCTGAAGTGGCTGAAAGCAGAGTTTTGCAGCGGATGCGTGCTGGGCCCATAACCCAGAGGTTGATGGATCGAAAACTTTTTCTGCTAACCAGCTTTTTATAGCATTTAAGTGCGAACAAATATTTTTAAAAAATGCGTAGTTTCATTCCATGTGTATGTGCCATTATACTTTTTTTTTTTTACATCTTCCATCAGTTCGTATTGGTCATATTGATTACAAAGATCCCCAGTGGCCTAAGACACTGGCCTCCTAAGCCATGGATTGTGAGGTTTAGTCTTTGCTGAAGTGGCTGAAAGCAGAGTTGTGCAGCGGATGCATGCTGGGCCCATAACCAGTTCGTACTGGTTGTGAAAGGTAGACAGTGCCCCAGTGGCCTAATGGATAAGGCACTGGCCTCCTAAGCCAGGAATTGTGGGTTCAAGTCCCAGCTGGGGTGGTTGAAAACATTGTGGCCCAGCAGATGCGTGCTGGGCCCATAACCCAGAGGTAGATGGATCGAAACCATTTTCGGCTAACCAGCTTTTTATAGCATTTAAGTGCCAACAAATATTTTTAAAAAATGCGTAGTTTCATTCCATGTGTAAGTGCCATTATACATTTTTTTTTAACCTCTTACATCAGTTCGTATTGGTCATATTGATTACAAAGATCCCCAGTGGCTTAAGACACTGGCCTCCTAAGCCATGGATTGTGAGGTTTAGTCTTTGCTGAAGTGGCTGAAAGCAGAGTTTTGCAGCGGATGCGTGCTGGGCCCATAACCCAGAGGTTGATGGATCGAAAACATTTTCGGCTAACCAGCTTTTTATAGCATTTAAGTGCGAACAAATATTTTTAAAAAATGCGTTGTTTCATTCCATGTGTAAGTGCCATTATACATTTTTTTTTTACCTCTTCCATCAGTTCGTATTGGTCATATTGATTACAAATATCCCCAGTGGCCTAAGACACTGGCCTAAGCCATGGATTGTGAGGTTTAGTCTTTGCTGAAGTGGCTGAAAGCAGAGTTGTGCAGCGGATGCGTGCTGGGCCCATAACCCAGAGGTTGATGGATCGAAAAATTTTCGGCTAACCAGCTTTTTATAGCATTTAAGTGCAAACAAATATTTTTTTTAAATGCGTAGTTTCATTCCATGTGTAAGTGCCATTATACATTTTGTTTTTTACCTCTTACATCAGTTCGTATTGGTCATATTGATTACAAAGACCCCCAGTGGCTTAAGACACTGGCCTCCTAAGCCATGGATTGTGAGGTTTAGTCTTTGCTGAAGTGGCTGAAAGCAGAGTTTTGCAGCGGATGCGTGCTGGGCCCATAACCCAGAGGTTGATGGATCGAAAACATTTTCGGCTAACCAGCTTTTTATAGCATTTAAGTGCGAACAAATATTTTTAAAAAATGCGTTGTTTCATTCCATGTGTAAGTGCCATTATACATTTTTTTTTTACCTCTTCCATCAGTTCGTATTGGTCATATTGATTACAAATATCCCCAGTGGCCTAAGACACTGGCCTAAGCCATGGATTGTGAGGTTTAGTCTTTGCTGAAGTGGCTGAAAGCAGAGTTGTGCAGCGGATGCGTGCTGGGCCCATAACCCAGAGGTTGATGGATCGAAAAATTTCCGGCTAACCAGCTTTTTATAGCATTTAAGTGCAAACAAATATTTTTTTTAAATGCGTAGTTTCATTCCATGTGTAAGTGCCATTATACATTTTGTTTTTTACCTCTTACATCAGTTCGTATTGGTCATATTGATTACAAAGACCCCCAGTGGCTTAAGACACTGGCCTCCTAAGCCATGGATTGTGAGGTTTAGTCTTTGCTGAAGAAGCTGAAAGCAGAGTTTTGCAGCGGATGCGTGCTGGGCCCATAACCCAGAGGTTGATGGATCGAAAACATTTTCTGCTAACCAGCTTTTTATAGCATTTAAGTGCGAACAAATATTTTAAAAAAAAGCGTAGTTTCATTCCATGTGTATGTGCCATTATACATTTTTTTTTTACCTCTTCCATCAGTTCGTATTGGTCATATTGATTACAAATATCCCCAGTGGCCTAAGACACTGGCCTAAGCCATGGATTGTGAGGTTTAGTCTTTGCTGAAGTGGCTGAAAGCAGAGTTGTGCAGCGGATGCGTGCTGGGCCCATAACCCAGAGGTTGATGGATCGAAAACATTTTCGGCTAACCAGCTTTTTATAGCATTTAAGTGCAAACAAATATTTTTTTTAAATGCGTAGTTTCATTCCATGTGTAAGTGCCATTATACATTTTGTTTTTTACCTCTTACATCAGTTCGTATTGGTCATATTGATTACAAAGACCCCCAGTGGCTTAAGACACTGGCCTCCTAAGCCATGGATTGTGAGGTTTAGTCTTTGCTGAAGTGGCTGAAAGCAGAGTTGTGCAGCGGATGCATGCTGGGCCCATAACCAGTTCGTACTGGTTGTGAAAGGTAGACAGTGCCCCAGTGGCCTAATGGATAAGGCACTGGCCTCCTAAGCCAGGAATTGTGGGTTCAAGTCCCATCTGGGGTGGTTGAAAACATTGTGGCCCAGCAGATGCGTGCTGGGCCCATAACCCAGAGGTTGATGGATCGAAACCATTTTCGGCTAACCAGCTTTTTATAGCATTTAAGTGCCAACAAATATTTTTAAAAAATGCGTAGTTTCATTCCATGTGTAAGTGCCATTATACATTTTTTTTTAACCTCTTACATCAGTTCGTATTGGTCATATTGATTACAAAGATCCCCAGTGGCTTAAGACACTGGCCTCCTAAGCCATGGATTGTGAGGTTTAGTCTTTGCTGAAGTGGCTGAAAGCAGAGTTTTGCAGCGGATGCGTGCTGGGCCCATAACCCAGGGGTTGATGGATCGAAAACATTTTCGGCTAACCAGCTTTTTATAGCATTTAAGTGCGAACAAATATTTTTAAAAAATGCGTTGTTTCATTCCATGTGTAAGTGCCATTATACATTTTTTTTTTACCTCTTCCATCAGTTCGTATTGGTCATATTGATTACAAATATCCCCAGTGGCCTAAGACACTGGCCTAAGCCATGGATTGTGAGGTTTAGTCTTTGCTGAAGTGGCTGAAAGCAGAGTTGTGCAGCGGATGCGTGCTGGGCCCATAACCCAGAGGTTGATGGATCGAAAACATTTTCGGCTAACCAGCTTTTTATAGCATTTAAGTGCAAACAAATATTTTTTTTAAATGCGTAGTTTCATTCCATGTGTAAGTGCCATTATACATTTTGTTTTTTACCTCTTACATCAGTTCGTATTGGTCATATTGATTACAAAGACCCCCAGTGGCTTAAGACACTGGCCTCCTAAGCCATGGATTGTGAGGTTTAGTCTTTAATGAAGAAGCTGAAAGCAGAGTTTTGCAGCGGATGCGTGCTGGGCCCATAACCCAGAGGTTGATGGATCGAAAACATTTTCTGCTAACCAGCTTTTTATAGCATTTAAGTGCGAACAAATATTTTTAAAAAAAGCGTAGTTTCATTCCATGTGTATGTGCCATTATACATTTTTTTTTTACATCTTCCATCAGTTCGTATTGGTCATATTGATTACAAAGATCCCCAGTGGCCTAAGACACTGGCCTCCTAAGCCATGGATTGTGAGGTTTAGTCTTTGCTGAAGTGGCTGAAAGCAGAGTTGTGCAGCGGATGCATGCTGGGCCCATAACCAGTTCGTACTGGTTGTGAAAGGTAGACAGTGCCCCAGTGGCCTAATGGATAAGGCACTGGCCTCCTAAGCCAGGAATTGTGGGAATTGTGGGTGGTTGGAAACATTGTGGCCCAGCAGATGCGTGCTGGGCCCATAACCCATGGATCGAAACCATTTTCGGCTAACCTGCTTTTTATAGCATTTAAGTGCCAACAAATATTTTTAAAAAATGCGTAGTTTCATTCCATGTGTAAGTGCCATTATACATTTTTTTTTAACCTCTTACATCAGTTCGTATTGGTCATATTGATTACAAAGATCCCCAGTGGCTTAAGACACTGGCCTCCTAAGCCATGGATTGTGAGGTTTAGTCTTTGCTGAAGTGGCTGAAAGCAGAGTTTTGCAGCGGATGCGTGCTGGAACCATAACCCAGAGGTTGATGGATCGAAACCATTTTCGGCTAACCAGCTTTTTATAGCATTTAAGTGCCAACAAATATTTTTTAAAAATGCGTAGTTTCATTCCATGTGTAAGTGCCATTATACATTTTTTTTAACCTCTTACATCAGTTCGTATTGGTCATATTGATTACAAAGATCCCCAGTGGCTTAAGACACTGGCCTCCTAAGCCATGGATTGTGAGGTTTAGTCTTTGCTGAAGTGGCTGAAAGCAGAGTTTTGCAGCGGATGCGTGCTGGGCCCATAACCCAGAGGTTGATGGATCGAAAACATTTTCGGCTAACCAGCTTTTTATAGCATTTAAGTGCGAACAAATATTTTTAAAAAATGCGTTGTTTCATTCCATGTGTAAGTGCCATTATACATTTTTTTTTTACCTCTTCCATCAGTTCGTATTGGTCATATTGATTACAAATATCCCCAGTGGCCTAAGACACTGGCCTCCTAAGCCATGGATTGTGAGGTTTCGTCTTTGCTGAAGTGGCTGAAAGCAGAGTTGTGCAGCGGATGCGTGCTGGGCCCATAACCCAGAGGTTGATGGATCAAAAACATTTTCGGCTAACCAGCTTTTTATAGCATTTAAGTGCAAACAAATATTTTTTTTAAATGCGTAGTTTCATTCCATGTGTAAGTGCCATTATACATTTTGTTTTTTACCTCTTACATCAGTTCGTATTGGTCATATTGATTACAAAGACCCCCAGTGGCTTAAGACACTGGCCTCCTAAGCCATGGATTGTGAGGTTTAGTCTTTGCTGAAGTGGCTGAAAGCAGAGTTTTGCAGCGGATGCGTGCTGGGCCCATAACCCAGAGGTTGATGGATCGAAAACATTTTCTGCTAACCAGCTTTTTATAGCATTTAAGTGCGAACAAATATTTTTAAAAAATGCGTAGTTTCATTCCATGTGTATGTGCCATTATACATTTTTTTTTTTACATCTTCCATCAGTTCGTATTGGTCATATTGATTACAAAGATCCCCAGTGGCCTAAGACACTGGCCTCCTAAGCCATGGATTGTGAGGTTTAGTCTTTGCTGAAGTGGCTGAAAGCAGAGTTGTGCAGCGGATGCATGCTGGGCCCATAACCAGTTCGTACTGGTTGTGAAAGGTAGACAGTGCCCCAGTGGCCTAATGGATAAGGCACTGGCCTCCTAAGCCAGGAATTGTGGGTTCAAGTCCCATCTGGGGTGGTTGGAAACATTGTGGCCCAGCAGATGTGTGCTGGGCCCATAACCCATGGATCGAAACCATTTTCGGCTAACCTGCATTTTATAGCATTTAAGTGCCAACAAATATTTTTAAAAAATGCGTAGTTTCATTACATGTGTAAGTGCCATTATACATTTTTTTTTTACCTCTTACCTCAGTTCGTATTGGTCATATTGATTACAAAGATCCCCAGTGGCTTAAGACACTGGCCTCCTAAGCCATGGATTGTGAGGTTTAGTCTTTGCTGAAGTGGCTGAAAGCAGAGTTGTGCAGCGGATGCGTGCTGGGCCCATAACCCAGAGGTTGATGGATCGAAAACATTTTCGGCTAACCAGCTTTTTATAGCATTTAAGTGCAAACAAATATTTTTTTTAAATGCGTAGTTTCATTCCATGTGTAAGTGCCATTATACATTTTGTTTTTTACCTCTTACATCAGTTCGTATTGGTCATATTGATTACAAAGACCCCCAGTGGCTTAAGACACTGGCCTCCTAAGCCATGGATTGTGAGGTTTAGTCTTTGCTGAAGTGGCTGAAAGCAGAGTTGTGCAGCGGATGCGTGCTGGGCCCATAACCCAGAGGTTGATGGATCGAAAACATTTTCGGCTAACCAGCTTTTTATAGCATTTAAGTGCCAACAAATATTTTTAAAAAATGCGTAGTTTCATTCCATGTGTAAGTGCCATTATACATTTTTTTTTTACCTCTTACATCAGTTCGTATTGGTCATATTGATTACAAAGATCCCCAGTGGCTTAAGACACTGGCCTCCTAAGCCATGGATTGTGAGGTTTAGTCTTTGCTGAAGTGGCTGAAAGCAGAGTTGTGCAGCGGATGCGTGCTGGGCCCATAACCCAGAGGTTGATGGATCGAAAACATTTTCGGCTAACCAGCTTTTTATAGCATTTAAGTGCGAACAAATATTTTTTTTAAATGCGTAGTTTCATTCCATGTGTAAGTGCCATTATACATTTTGTTTTTTACCTCTTACATCAGTTCGTATTGGTCATATTGATTACAAAGACCCCCAGTGGCTTAAGACACTGGCCTCCTAAGCCATGGATTGTGAGGTTTAGTCTTTGCTGAAGTGGCTGAAAGCAGAGTTTTGCAGCGGATGCGTGCTGGGCCCATAAGCCAGAGGTTGATGGATCGAAAACATTTTCTGCTAACCAGCTTTTTATAGCATTTAAGTGCGAACAAATATTTTAAAAAAATGCGTAGTTTCATTCCATGTGTAAGTGCCATTATTTACCTCTTCCATCAGTTCGTATTGGTCATATTGATTACAAATATCCCCAGTGGCCTAAGACACTGGCCTCCTAAACCATGGATTGTGAGGTTTAGTCTTTGCTGAAGTGGCTGAAAGCAGAGTTGTGCAGCGGATGCGTGCTGGGCCCATAACCCAGAGGTTGATGGATCGAAAACATTTTCGGCTAACCAGCTTTTTATAGCATTTAAGTGCCAACAAATATTTTTAAAAAATGCGTAGTTTCATTCCATGTGTAAGTGCCATTATACATTTTTTTTTTACCTCTTACATCAGTTCGTATTGGTCATATTGATTACAAAGATCCCCAGTGGCTTAAGACACTGGCCTCCTAAGCCATGGATTGTGAGGTTTAGTCTTTGCTGAAGTGGCTGAAAGCAGAGTTGTGCAGCGGATGCGTGCTGGGCCCATAACCCAGAGGTTGATGGATCGAAAACATTTTCGGCTAACCAGCTTTTTATAGCATTTAAGTGCGAACAAATATTTTTTTTAAATGCGTAGTTTCATTCCATGTGTAAGTGCCATTATACATTTTGTTTTTTACCTCTTACATCAGTTCGTATTGGTCATATTGATTACAAAGACCCCCAGTGGCTTAAGACACTGGCCTCCTAAGCCATGGATTGTGAGGTTTAGTCTTTGCTGAAGTGGCTGAAAGCAGAGTTTTGCAGCGGATGCGTGCTGGGCCCATAAGCCAGAGGTTGATGGATCGAAAACATTTTCTGCTAACCAGCTTTTTATAGCATTTAAGTGCGAACAAATATTTTAAAAAAATGCGTAGTTTCATTCCATGTGTAAGTGCCATTATTTACCTCTTCCATCAGTTCGTATTGGTCATATTGATTACAAATATCCCCAGTGGCCTAAGACACTGGCCTTCTAAACCATGGATTGTGAGGTTTAGTCTTTGCTGAAGTGGCTGAAAGCAGAGTTGTGCAGTGGATGCGTGCTGGGCCCATAACCCAGAGGTTGATGGATCGAAAACATTTTCGGCTAACCAGCTTTTTATAGCATTTAAGTGCAAACAAATATTTTTTTAAAATGCGTAGTTTCATTCCATGTGTAAGTGCCATTATACATTTTGTTTTTTACCTCTTACATCAGTTCGTATTGGTCATATTGATTACAAAGACCCCCAGTGGCTTAAGACACTGGCCTCCTAAGCCATGGATTGTGAGGTTTAGTCTTTGCTGAAGTGGCTGAAAGCAGAGTTTTGCAGCGGATGCGTGCTGGGCCCATAACCCAGAGGTTGATGGATCGAAAACATTTTCGGCTAACCAGCTTTTTATAGCATTTAAGTGCAAACAAATATTTTTTTAAAATGCGTAGTTTCATTCCATGTGTAAGTGCCATTATACATTTTGTTTTTTACCTCTTACATCAGTTCGTATTGGTCATATTGATTACAAAGACCCCCAGTGGCTTAAGACACTGGCCTCCTAAGCCATGGATTGTGAGGTTTAGTCTTTGCTGAAGTGGCTGAAAGCAGAGTTTTGCAGCGGATGCGTGCTGGGCCCATAACCCAGAGGTTGATGGATCGAAAACATTT
Source organism: Oncorhynchus mykiss (assembly GCF_057628025.1). Taxonomy (NCBI): domain Eukaryota; kingdom Metazoa; phylum Chordata; class Actinopteri; order Salmoniformes; family Salmonidae; genus Oncorhynchus; species Oncorhynchus mykiss. The sequence continues at coordinate 24,293,857 of NC_143028.1, read as the reverse complement.
TCTGCTAACCAGCTTTTTATAGCATTTAAGTGCGAACAAATATTTTTAAAAAATGCGTAGTTTCATTCCATGTGTATGTGCCATTATACATTTTTTTTTTTACATCTTCCATCAGTTCGTATTGGTCATATTGATTACAAAGATCCCCAGTGGCCTAAGACACTGGCCTCCTAAGCCATGGATTGTGAGGTTTAGTCTTTGCTGAAGTGGCTGAAAGCAGAGTTGTGCAGCGGATGCATGCTGGGCCCATAACCAGTTCGTACTGGTTGTGAAAGGTAGACAGTGCCCCAGTGGCCTAATGGATAAGGCACTGGCCTCCTAAGCCAGGAATTGTGGGTTCAAGTCCCATCTGGGGTGGTTGGAAACATTGTGGCCCAGCAGATGTGTGCTGGACCCATGGATCGAAACCATTTTCGGCTAACCTGCATTTTATAGCATTTAAGTGCCAACAAATATTTTTAAAAAATGCGTAGTTTCATTACATGTGTAAGTGCCATTATACATTTTTTTTTTACCTCTTACCTCAGTTCGTATTGGTCATATTGATTACAAAGATCCCCAGTGGCTTAAGACACTGGCCTCCTAAGCCATGGATTGTGAGGTTTAGTCTTTGCTGAAGTGGCTGAAAGCAGAGTTGTGCAGCGGATGCGTGCTGGGCCCATAACCCAGAGGTTGATGGATTGATAACATTTTCGGCTAACCAGCTTTTTATAGCATTTAAGTGCAAACAAATATTTTATTTAAATGCGTAGTTTCATTCCATGTGTAAGTGCCATTATACATTTTGTTTTTTACCTCTTACATCAGTTCGTATTGGTCATATTGATTACAAAGACCCCCAGTGGCTTAAGACACTGGCCTCCTAAGCCATGGATTGTGAGGTTTAGTCTTTGCTGAAGTGGCTGAAAGCAGAGTTGTGCAGCGGATGCGTGCTGGGCCCATAACCCAGAGGTTGATGGATCGAAAACATTTTCGGCTAACCAGCTTTTTATAGCATTTAAGTGCAAACAAATATTTTTTTTAAATGCGTAGTTTCATTCCATATGTAAGTGCCATTATACATTTTGTTTTTTACCTCTTACATCAGTTCGTATTGGTCATATTGATTACAAAGACCCCCAGTGGCTTAAGACACTGGCCTCCTAAGCCATGGATTGTGAGGTTTAGTCTTTGCTGAAGTGGCTGAAAGCAGAGTTTTGCAGCGGATGCGTGCTGGGCCCATAACCCAGAGGTTGATGGATCGAAAACATTTTCGGCTAACCAGCTTTTTATAGCATTTAAGTGCGAACAAATATTTTTTTTAAATGCGTAGTTTCATTCCATGTGTAAGTGCCATTATACATTTTGTTTTTTACCTCTTACATCAGTTCGTATTGGTCATATTGATTACAAAGACCCCCAGTGGCTTAAGACACTGGCCTCCTAAGCCATGGATTGTGAGGTTTAGTCTTTGCTGAAGTGGCTGAAAGCAGAGTTTTGCAGCGGATGCGTGCTGGGCCCATAAGCCAGAGGTTGATGGATCGAAAACATTTTCTGCTAACCAGCTTTTTATAGCATTTAAGTGCGAACAAATATTTTAAAAAAATGCGTAGTTTCATTCCATGTGTATGTGCCATTATACATTTTGTTTTTTACCTCTTACATCAGTTCGTATTGGTCATATTGATTACAAAGACCCCCAGTGGCTTAAGACACTGGCCTCCTAAGCCATGGATTGTGAGGTTTAGTCTTTGTTGAAGTGGCTGAAAGCAGAGTTTTGCAGCGGATGCGTGCTGGGCCCATAACCCAGAGGTTGATGGATCGAAAACATTTTCGGCTAACCAGCTTTTTATAGCATTTAAGTGCGAACAAATATTTTTTTTAAATGCGTAGTTTCATTCCATGTGTAAGTGCCATTATACATTTTGTTTTTTACCTCTTACATCAGTTCGTATTGGTCATATTGATTACAAAGACCCCCAGTGGCTTAAGACACTGGCCTCCTAAGCCATGGATTGTGAGGTTTAGTCTTTGCTGAAGTGGCTGAAAGCAGAGTTTTGCAGCGGATGCGTGCTGGGCCCATAAGCCAGAGGTTGATGGATCGAAAACATTTTCTGCTAACCAGCTTTTTATAGCATTTAAGTGCGAACAAATATTTTTAAAAAATGCGTAGTTTCATTCCATGTGTATGTGCCATTATACATTTTTTTTTTTACATCTTCCATCAGTTCGTATTGGTCATATTGATTACAAAGATCCCCAGTGGCCTAAGACACTGGCCTCCTAAGCCATGGATTGTGAGGTTTAGTCTTTGCTGAAGTGGCTGAAAGCAGAGTTGTGCAGCGGATGCATGCTGGGCCCATAACCAGTTCGTACTGGTTGTGAAAGGTAGACAGTGCCCCAGTGGCCTAATGGATAAGGCACTGGCCTCCTAAGCCAGGAATTGTGGGTTCAAGTCCCATCTGGGGTGGTTGGAAACATTGTGGCCCAGCAGATGCGTGCTGTGTCCATAACCCAGAGGTCGATGGATCGAAAACATTTTCGGCTAACCAGCTTTTTATAGCATTTAAGTGCCAACAAATATTTTTAAAAAATGCGTAGTTTCATTCCATGTGTAAGTGCCATTATACATTTTTTTTTTACCTCTTACATCAGTTCGTATTGGTCATATTGATTACAAAGATCCCCAGTGGCTTAAGACACTGGCCTCCTAAGCCATGGATTGTGAGGTTTAGTCTTTGCTGAAGTGGCTGAAAGCAGAGTTGTGCAGCGGATGCGTGCTGGGCCCATAACCCAGAGGTTGATGGATCGAAAACATTTTCGGCTAACCAGCTTTTTATAGCATTTAAGTGCGAACAAATATTTTTTTTAAATGCGTAGTTTCATTCCATGTGTAAGTGCCATTATACATTTTGTTTTTTACCTCTTACATCAGTTCGTATTGGTCATATTGATTACAAAGACCCCCAGTGGCTTAAGACACTGGCCTCCTAAGCCATGGATTGTGAGGTTTAGTCTTTGCTGAAGTGGCTGAAAGCAGAGTTTTGCAGCGGATGCGTGCTGGGCCCATAAGCCAGAGGTTGATGGATCGAAAACATTTTCTGCTAACCAGCTTTTTATAGCATTTAAGTGCGAACAAATATTTTAAAAAAATGCGTAGTTTCATTCCATGTGTATGTGCCATTATACATTTTTTTTTTTACATCTTCCATCAGTTCGTATTGGTCATATTGATTACAAAGATCCCCAGTGGCCTAAGACACTGGCCTCCTAAGCCATGGATTGTGAGGTTTAGTCTTTGCTGAAGTGGCTGAAAGCAGAGTTGTGCAGCGGATGCATGCTGGGCCCATAACCAGTTCGTACTGGTTGTGAAAGGTAGACAGTGCCCCAGTGGCCTAATGGATAAGGCACTGGCCTCCTAAGCCAGGAATTGTGGGTTCAAGTCCCATCTGGGGTGGTTGGAAACATTGTGGCCCAGCAGATGCGTGCTGTGTCCATAACCCAGAGGTCGATGGATCGAAAACATTTTCGGCTAACCAGCTTTTTATAGCATTTAAGTGCCAACAAATATTTTTAAAAAATGCGTAGTTTCATTCCATGTGTAAGTGCCATTATACATTTTTTTTTTACCTCTTACATCAGTTCGTATTGGTCATATTGATTACAAAGATCCCCAGTGGCTTAAGACACTGGCCTCCTAAGCCATGGATTGTGAGGTTTAGTCTTTGCTGAAGTGGCTGAAAGCAGAGTTGTGCAGCGGATGCGTGCTGGGCCCATAACCCAGAGGTTGATGGATCGAAAACATTTTCGGCTAACCAGCTTTTTATAGCATTTAAGTGCCAACAAATATTTTTAAAAAATGCGTAGTTTCATTCCATGTGTAAGTGCCATTATACATTTTTTTTTTACCTCTTACATCAGTTCGTATTGGTCATATTGATTACAAAGATCCCCAGTGGCTTAAGACACTGGCCTCCTAAGCCATGGATTGTGAAGTTTAGTCTTTGCTGAAGTGGCTGAAAGCAGAGTTGTGCAGCGGATGCGTGCTGGGCCCATAACCCAGAGGTTGATGGATCGAAAACATTTTCGGCTAACCAGCTTTTTATAGCATTTAAGTGCGAACAAATATTTTTTTTAAATGCGTAGTTTCATTCCATGTGTAAGTGCCATTATACATTTTGTTTTTTACCTCTTACATCAGTTCGTATTGGTCATATTGATTACAAAGACCCCCAGTGGCTTAAGACACTGGCCTCCTAAGCCATGGATTGTGAGGTTTAGTCTTTGCTGAAGTGGCTGAAAGCAGAGTTTTGCAGCGGATGCGTGCTGGGCCCATAAGCCAGAGGTTGATGGATCGAAAACATTTTCTGCTAACCAGCTTTTTATAGCATTTAAGTGCGAACAAATATTTTAAAAAAATGCGTAGTTTCATTCCATGTGTATGTGCCATTATACATTTTTTTTTTTACATCTTCCATCAGTTCGTATTGGTCATATTGATTACAAAGATCCCCAGTGGCTTAAGACACTGGCCTCCTAAGCCATGGATTGTGAGGTTTAGTCTTTGCTGAAGTGGCTGAAAGCAGAGTTGTGCAGCGGATGCATGCTGGGCCCATAACCAGTTCGTACTGGTTGTGAAAGGTAGACAGTGCCATTATACATTTTTTTTTTACCTCTTACATCAGTTCGTATTGGTCATATTGATTACAAAGATCCCCAGTGGCTTAAGACACTGGCCTCCTAAGCCATGGATTGTGAGGTTTAGTCTTTGCTGAAGTGGCTGAAAGCAGAGTTGTGCAGCGGATGCGTGCTGGGCCCATAACCCAGAGGTTGATGGATCGAAAACATTTTCGGCTAACCAGCTTTTTATAGCATTTAAGTGCGAACAAATATTTTTTTTAAATGCGTAGTTTCATTCCATGTGTAAGTGCCATTATACATTTTGTTTTTTACCTCTTACATCAGTTCGTATTGGTCATATTGATTACAAAGACCCCCAGTGGCTTAAGACACTGGCCTCCTAAGCCATGGATTGTGAGGTTTAGTCTTTGCTGAAGTGGCTGAAAGCAGAGTTTTGCAGCGGATGCGTGCTGGGCCCATAAGCCAGAGGTTGATGGATCGAAAACATTTTCTGCTAACCAGCTTTTTATAGCATTTAAGTGCGAACAAATATTTTAAAAAAATGCGTAGTTTCATTCCATGTGTATGTGCCATTATACATTTTTTTTTTTACATCTTCCATCAGTTCGTATTGGTCATATTGATTACAAAGATCCCCAGTGGCCTAAGACACTGGCCTCCTAAGCCATGGATTGTGAGGTTTAGTCTTTGCTGAAGTGGCTGAAAGCAGAGTTGTGCAGCGGATGCATGCTGGGCCCATAACCAGTTCGTACTGGTTGTGAAAGGTAGACAGTGCCCCAGTGGCCTAATGGATAAGGCACTGGCCTCCTAAGCCAGGAATTGTGGGTTCAAGTCCCATCTGGGGTGGTTGGAAACATTGTGGCCCAGCAGATGCGTGCTGTGTCCATAACCCAGAGGTCGATGGATCGAAAACATTTTCGGCTAACCAGCTTTTTATAGCATTTAAGTGCCAACAAATATTTTTAAAAAATGCGTAGTTTCATTCCATGTGTAAGTGCCATTATACATTTTTTTTTTACCTCTTACATCAGTTCGTATTGGTCATATTGATTACAAAGATCCCCAGTGGCTTAAGACACTGGCCTCCTAAGCCATGGATTGTGAGGTTTAGTCTTTGCTGAAGTGGCTGAAAGCAGAGTTGTGCAGCGGATGCGTGCTGGGCCCATAACCCAGAGGTTGATGGATCGAAAACATTTTCGGCTAACCAGCTTTTTATAGCATTTAAGTGCCAACAAATATTTTTAAAAAATGCGTAGTTTCATTCCATGTGTAAGTGCCATTATACATTTTTTTTTTACCTCTTACATCAGTTCGTATTGGTCATATTGATTACAAAGATCCCCAGTGGCTTAAGACACTGGCCTCCTAAGCCATGGATTGTGAGGTTTAGTCTTTGCTGAAGTGGCTGAAAGCAGAGTTGTGCAGCGGATGCGTGCTGGGCCCATAACCCAGAGGTTGATGGATCGAAAACATTTTCGGCTAACCAGCTTTTTATAGCATTTAAGTGCCAACAAATATTTTTAAAAAATGCGTAGTTTCATTCCATGTGTAAGTGCCATTATACATTTTTTTTTTACCTCTTACATCAGTTCGTATTGGTCATATTGATTACAAAGATCCCCAGTGGCTTAAGACACTGGCCTCCTAAGCCATGGATTGTGAGGTTTAGTCTTTGCTGAAGTGGCTGAAAGCAGAGTTGTGCAGCGGATGCGTGCTGGGCCCATAACCCAGAGGTTGATGGATCGAAAACATTTTCGGCTAACCAGCTTTTTATAGCATTTACGTGCGAACAAATATTTTTAAAAAATGCGTAGTTTCATTCCATGTGTAAGTGCCATTATTTACCTCTTCCATCAGTTCGTATTGGTCATATTGATTACAAATATCCCCAGTGGCCTAAGACACTGGCCTCCTAAACCATGGATTGTGAGGTTTAGTCTTTGCTGAAGTGGCTGAAAGCAGAGTTGTGCAGTGGATGCGTGCTGGGCCCATAACCCAGAGGTTGATGGATCGAAAACATTTTCGGCTAACCAGCTTTTTATAGCATTTAAGTGCAAACAAATATTTTTTTAAAATGCGTAGTTTCATTCCATGTGTAAGTGCCATTATACATTTTGTTTTTTACCTCTTACATCAGTTCGTATTGGTCATATTGATTACAAAGACCCCCAGTGGCTTAAGACACTGGCCTCCTAAGCCATGGATTGTGAGGTTTAGTCTTTGCTGAAGTGGCTGAAAGCAGAGTTTTGCAGCGGATGCGTGCTGGGCCCATAACCCAGAGGTTGATGGATCGAAAACATTTTCGGCTAACCAGCTTTTTATAGCATTTAAGTGCAAACAAATATTTTTTTAAAATGCGTAGTTTCATTCCATGTGTAAGTGCCATTATACATTTTGTTTTTTACCTCTTACATCAGTTCGTATTGGTCATATTGATTACAAAGACCCCCAGTGGCTTAAGACACTGGCCTCCTAAGCCATGGATTGTGAGGTTTAGTCTTTGCTGAAGTGGCTGAAAGCGGAGTTGTGCAGCGGATGCATGCTGGGCCCATAACCAGTTCGTACTGGTTGTGAACGGTAGACAGTGCCCCAGTGGCCTAATGGATAAGGCACTGGCCTCCTAAGCCAGGAATTGTGGGTTCAAGTCCCATCTGGGGTGGTTGTAGACATTGTGGCCCAGCAGATGCGTGCTGTGTCCATAACCCAGAGGTCGATGGATCGAAAACATTTTCGGCTAACCAGCTTTTTATAGCATTTAAGTGCCAACAAATATTTTTAAAAAATGCGTAGTTTCATTCCATGTGTAAGTGCCATTATACATTTTTTTTTTACCTCTTACATCAGTTCGTATTGGTCATATTGATTACAAAGATCCCCAGTGGCTTAAGACACTGGCCTCCTAAGCCATGGATTGTGAGGTTTAGTCTTTGCTGAAGTGGCTGAAAGCAGAGTTGTGCAGCGGATGCGTGCTGGGCCCATAACCCAGAGGTTGATGGATCGAAAACATTTTCGGCTAACCAGCTTTTTATAGCATTTAAGTGCGAACAAATATTTTTTTTAAATGCGTAGTTTCATTCCATGTGTAAGTGCCATTATACATTTTGTTTTTTACCTCTTACATCAGTTCGTATTGGTCATATTGATTACAAAGACCCCCAGTGGCTTAAGACACTGGCCTCCTAAGCCATGGATTGTGAGGTTTAGTCTTTGCTGAAGTGGCTGAAAGCAGAGTTTTGCAGCGGATGCGTGCTGGGCCCATAAGCCAGAGGTTGATGGATCGAAAACATTTTCTGCTAACCAGCTTTTTATAGCATTTAAGTGCGAACAAATATTTTAAAAAAATGCGTAGTTTCATTCCATGTGTATGTGCCATTATACATTTTTTTTTTTACATCTTCCATCAGTTCGTATTGGTCATATTGATTACAAAGATCCCCAGTGGCCTAAGACACTGGCCTCCTAAGCCATGGATTGTGAGGTTTAGTCTTTGCTGAAGTGGCTGAAAGCAGAGTTGTGCAGCGGATGCATGCTGGGCCCATAACCAGTTCGTACTGGTTGTGAAAGGTAGACAGTGCCCCAGTGGCCTAATGGATAAGGCACTGGCCTCCTAAGCCAGGAATTGTGGGTTCAAGTCCCATCTGGGGTGGTTGGAAACATTGTGGCCCAGCAGATGCGTGCTGTGTCCATAACCCAGAGGTCGATGGATCGAAAACATTTTCGGCTAACCAGCTTTTTATAGCATTTAAGTGCCAACAAATATTTTTAAAAAATGCGTAGTTTCATTCCATGTGTAAGTGCCATTATACATTTTTTTTTTACCTCTTACATCAGTTCGTATTGGTCATATTGATTACAAAGATCCCCAGTGGCTTAAGACACTGGCCTCCTAAGCCATGGATTGTGAGGTTTAGTCTTTGCTGAAGTGGCTGAAAGCAGAGTTGTGCAGCGGATGCGTGCTGGGCCCATAACCCAGAGGTTGATGGATCGAAAACATTTTCGGCTAACCAGCTTTTTATAGCATTTAAGTGCCAACAAATATTTTTAAAAAATGCGTAGTTTCATTCCATGTGTAAGTGCCATTATACATTTTTTTTTTACCTCTTACATCAGTTCGTATTGGTCATATTGATTACAAAGATCCCCAGTGGCTTAAGACACTGGCCTCCTAAGCCATGGATTGTGAAGTTTAGTCTTTGCTGAAGTGGCTGAAAGCAGAGTTGTGCAGCGGATGCGTGCTGGGCCCATAACCCAGAGGTTGATGGATCGAAAACATTTTCGGCTAACCAGCTTTTTATAGCATTTAAGTGCGAACAAATATTTTTTTTAAATGCGTAGTTTCATTCCATGTGTAAGTGCCATTATACATTTTGTTTTTTACCTCTTACATCAGTTCGTATTGGTCATATTGATTACAAAGACCCCCAGTGGCTTAAGACACTGGCCTCCTAAGCCATGGATTGTGAGGTTTAGTCTTTGCTGAAGTGGCTGAAAGCAGAGTTTTGCAGCGGATGCGTGCTGGGCCCATAAGCCAGAGGTTGATGGATCGAAAACATTTTCTGCTAACCAGCTTTTTATAGCATTTAAGTGCGAACAAATATTTTAAAAAAATGCGTAGTTTCATTCCATGTGTATGTGCCATTATACATTTTTTTTTTTACATCTTCCATCAGTTCGTATTGGTCATATTGATTACAAAGATCCCCAGTGGCTTAAGACACTGGCCTCCTAAGCCATGGATTGTGAGGTTTAGTCTTTGCTGAAGTGGCTGAAAGCAGAGTTGTGCAGCGGATGCATGCTGGGCCCATAACCAGTTCGTACTGGTTGTGAAAGGTAGACAGTGCCATTATACATTTTTTTTTTACCTCTTACATCAGTTCGTATTGGTCATATTGATTACAAAGATCCCCAGTGGCTTAAGACACTGGCCTCCTAAGCCATGGATTGTGAGGTTTAGTCTTTGCTGAAGTGGCTGAAAGCAGAGTTGTGCAGCGGATGCGTGCTGGGCCCATAACCCAGAGGTTGATGGATCGAAAACATTTTCGGCTAACCAGCTTTTTATAGCATTTAAGTGCGAACAAATATTTTTTTTAAATGCGTAGTTTCATTCCATGTGTAAGTGCCATTATACATTTTGTTTTTTACCTCTTACATCAGTTCGTATTGGTCATATTGATTACAAAGACCCCCAGTGGCTTAAGACACTGGCCTCCTAAGCCATGGATTGTGAGGTTTAGTCTTTGCTGAAGTGGCTGAAAGCAGAGTTTTGCAGCGGATGCGTGCTGGGCCCATAAGCCAGAGGTTGATGGATCGAAAACATTTTCTGCTAACCAGCTTTTTATAGCATTTAAGTGCGAACAAATATTTTAAAAAAATGCGTAGTTTCATTCCATGTGTATGTGCCATTATACATTTTTTTTTTTACATCTTCCATCAGTTCGTATTGGTCATATTGATTACAAAGATCCCCAGTGGCCTAAGACACTGGCCTCCTAAGCCATGGATTGTGAGGTTTAGTCTTTGCTGAAGTGGCTGAAAGCAGAGTTGTGCAGCGGATGCATGCTGGGCCCATAACCAGTTCGTACTGGTTGTGAAAGGTAGACAGTGCCCCAGTGGCCTAATGGATAAGGCACTGGCCTCCTAAGCCAGGAATTGTGGGTTCAAGTCCCATCTGGGGTGGTTGGAAACATTGTGGCCCAGCAGATGCGTGCTGTGTCCATAACCCAGAGGTCGATGGATCGAAAACATTTTCGGCTAACCAGCTTTTTATAGCATTTAAGTGCCAACAAATATTTTTAAAAAATGCGTAGTTTCATTCCATGTGTAAGTGCCATTATACATTTTTTTTTTACCTCTTACATCAGTTCGTATTGGTCATATTGATTACAAAGATCCCCAGTGGCTTAAGACACTGGCCTCCTAAGCCATGGATTGTGAGGTTTAGTCTTTGCTGAAGTGGCTGAAAGCAGAGTTGTGCAGCGGATGCGTGCTGGGCCCATAACCCAGAGGTTGATGGATCGAAAACATTTTCGGCTAACCAGCTTTTTATAGCATTTAAGTGCCAACAAATATTTTTAAAAAATGCGTAGTTTCATTCCATGTGTAAGTGCCATTATACATTTTTTTTTTACCTCTTACATCAGTTCGTATTGGTCATATTGATTACAAAGATCCCCAGTGGCTTAAGACACTGGCCTCCTAAGCCATGGATTGTGAGGTTTAGTCTTTGCTGAAGTGGCTGAAAGCAGAGTTGTGCAGCGGATGCGTGCTGGGCCCATAACCCAGAGGTTGATGGATCGAAAACATTTTCGGCTAACCAGCTTTTTATAGCATTTAAGTGCCAACAAATATTTTTAAAAAATGCGTAGTTTCATTCCATGTGTAAGTGCCATTATACATTTTTTTTTTACCTCTTACATCAGTTCGTATTGGTCATATTGATTACAAAGATCCCCAGTGGCTTAAGACACTGGCCTCCTAAGCCATGGATTGTGAGGTTTAGTCTTTGCTGAAGTGGCTGAAAGCAGAGTTGTGCAGCGGATGCGTGCTGGGCCCATAACCCAGAGGTTGATGGATCGAAAACATTTTCGGCTAACCAGCTTTTTATAGCATTTACGTGCGAACAAATATTTTTAAAAAATGCGTAGTTTCATTCCATGTGTAAGTGCCATTATTTACCTCTTCCATCAGTTCGTATTGGTCATATTGATTACAAATATCCCCAGTGGCCTAAGACACTGGCCTCCTAAACCATGGATTGTGAGGTTTAGTCTTTGCTGAAGTGGCTGAAAGCAGAGTTGTGCAGTGGATGCGTGCTGGGCCCATAACCCAGAGGTTGATGGATCGAAAACATTTTCGGCTAACCAGCTTTTTATAGCATTTAAGTGCAAACAAATATTTTTTTAAAATGCGTAGTTTCATTCCATGTGTAAGTGCCATTATACATTTTGTTTTTTACCTCTTACATCAGTTCGTATTGGTCATATTGATTACAAAGACCCCCAGTGGCTTAAGACACTGGCCTCCTAAGCCATGGATTGTGAGGTTTAGTCTTTGCTGAAGTGGCTGAAAGCAGAGTTTTGCAGCGGATGCGTGCTGGGCCCATAACCCAGAGGTTGATGGATCGAAAACATTTTCGGCTAACCAGCTTTTTATAGCATTTAAGTGCAAACAAATATTTTTTTAAAATGCGTAGTTTCATTCCATGTGTAAGTGCCATTATACATTTTGTTTTTTACCTCTTACATCAGTTCGTATTGGTCATATTGATTACAAAGACCCCCAGTGGCTTAAGACACTGGCCTCCTAAGCCATGGATTGTGAGGTTTAGTCTTTGCTGAAGTGGCTGAAAGCGGAGTTGTGCAGCGGATGCATGCTGGGCCCATAACCAGTTCGTACTGGTTGTGAACGGTAGACAGTGCCCCAGTGGCCTAATGGATAAGGCACTGGCCTCCTAAGCCAGGAATTGTGGGTTCAAGTCCCATCTGGGGTGGTTGTAGACATTGTGGCCCAGCAGATGCGTGCTGTGTCCATAACCCAGAGGTCGATGGATCGAAAACATTTTCGGCTAACCAGCTTTTTATAGCATTTAAGTGCAAACAAATATTTTTAAAAAATGCGTAGTTTCATTCCATGTGTAAGTGCCATTATACATTTTTTTTTTACCTCTTACATCAGTTCGTATTGGTCATATTGATTACAAAGATCCCCAGTGGCTTAAGACACTGGCCTCCTAAGCCATGGATTGTGAGGTTTAGTCTTTGCTGAAGTGGCTGAAAGCAGAGTTGTGCAGCGGATGCGTGCTGGGCCCATAACCCAGAGGTTGATGGATCGAAAACATTTTCGGCTAACCAGCTTTTTATAGCATTTAAGTGCGAACAAATATTTTTAAAAAATGCGTAGTTTCATTCCATGTGTAAGTGCCATTATACATTTTTTTTTTACCTCTTCCATCAGTTCGTATTGGTCATATTGATTACAAATATCCCCAGTGGCCTAAGACACTGGCCTCCTAAACCATGGATTGTGAGGTTTAGTCTTTGCTGAAGTGGCTGAAAGCAGAGTTGTGCAGCGGATGCATGCTGGGCCCATAACCAGTTCGTACTGGTTGTGAAAGGTAGACAGTGCCCCAGTGGCCTAATGGATAAGGCACTGGCCTCCTAAGCCAGGAATTGTGGGTTCAAGTCCCATCTGGGGTGGTTGTAAACATTGTGGCCCAGCAGAAGCATGCTGTGTCCATAACCCAGAGGTCGATGGATCGAAAACATTTTCGGCTAACCAGCTTTTTATAGCATTTAAGTGCGAACAAATATTTTTAAAAAATGCGTAGTTTCATTCCATGTGTAAGTGCCATTATACATTTTTTTTTTACCTCTTCCATCAGTTCGTATTGGTCATATTGATTACAAATATCCCCAGTGGCCTAAGACACTGGCCTCCTAAACCATGGATTGTGAGGTTTAGTCTTTGCTGAAGTGGCTGAAAGCAGAGTTTTGCAGCGGATGCGTGCTGGGCCCATAACCCAGAGGTTGATGGATTGAAAACATTTTCGGCTAACCAGCTTTTTATAGCATTTAAGTGCAAACAAATATTTTTTTTAAATGCGTAGTTTCATTCCATGTGTAAGTGCCATTATACATTTTGTTTTTTACCTCTTACATCAGTTCGTATTGGTCATATTGATTACAAAGACCCCCAGTGGCTTAAGACACTGGCCTCCTAAGCCATGGATTGTGAGGTTTAGTCTTTGCTGAAGTGGCTGAAAGCAGAGTTGTGCAGCGGATGCGTGCTGGGCCCATAAGCCAGAGGTTGATGGATCGAAAACATTTTCGGCTAACCAGCTTTTTATAGCATTTAAGTGCCAACAAATATTTTTAAAAAATGCGTAGTTTCATTCCATGTGTAAGTGCCATTATACATTTTTTTTTTACCTCTTACATCAGTTCGTATTGGTCATATTGATTACAAAGATCCCCAGTGGCTTAAGACACTGGCCTCCTAAGCCATGGATTGTGAGGTTTAGTCTTTGCTGAAGTGGCTGAAAGCAGAGTTGTGCAGCGGATGCGTGCTGGGCCCATAACCCAGAGGTTGATGGATCGAAAACATTTTCGGCTAACCAGCTTTTTATAGCATTTAAGTGCGAACAAATATTTTTAAAAAATGCGTAGTTTCATTCCATGTGTAAGTGCCATTATACATTTTTTTTTTACCTCTTCCATCAGTTCGTATTGGTCATATTGATTACAAATATCCCCAGTGGCCTAAGACACTGGCCTCCTAAACCATGGATTGTGAGGTTTAGTCTTTGCTGAAGTGGCTGAAAGCAGAGTTTTGCAGCGGATGCATGCTGGGCCCATAACCAGTTCGTACTGGTTGTGAAAGGTAGACAGTGCCCCAGTGGCCTAATGGATAAGGCACTGGCCTCCTAAGCCAGGAATTGTGGGTTCAAGTCCCATCTGGGGTGGTTGTAAACATTGTGGCCCAGCAGAAGCATGCTGTGTCCAAAACCCAGAGGTCGATGGATCGAAAACATTTTCGGCTAACCAGCTTTTTATAGCATTTAAGTGCCAACAAATATTTTTTAAAAATGCGTAGTTTCATTCCATGTGTAAGTGCCATTATACATTTTTTTTTTACCTCTTACATCAGTTCGTATTGGTCATATTGATTACAAAGATCCCCAGTGGCTTAAGACACTGGCCTCCTAAGCCATGGATTGTGAGGTTTAGTCTTTGCTGAAGTGGCTGAAAGCAGAGTTGTGCAGCGGATGCGTGCTGGGCCCATAACCCAGAGGTTGATGGATCGAAAACATTTTCGGCTAACCAGCTTTTTATAGCATTTAAGTGCGAACAAATATTTTTAAAAAATGCGTAGTTTCATTCCATGTGTAAGTGCCATTATTTACCTCTTCCATCAGTTCGTATTGGTCATATTGATTACAAATATCCCCAGTGGCCTAAGACACTGGCCTCCTAAACCATGGATTGTGAGGTTTAGTCTTTGCTGAAGTGGCTGAAAGCAGAGTTGTGCAGTGGATGCGTGCTGGGCCCATAACCCAGAGGTTGATGGATCGAAAACATTTTCGGCTAACCAGCTTTTTATAGCATTTAAGTGCAAACAAATATTTTTTTTAAATGCGTAGTTTCATTCCATGTGTAAGTGCCATTATACATTTTGTTTTTTACCTCTTACATCAGTTCGTATTGGTCATATTGATTACAAAGACCCCCAGTGGCTTAAGACACTGGCCTCCTAAGCCATGGATTGTGAGGTTTAGTCTTTGCTGAAGTGGCTGAAAGCAGAGTTTTGCAGCGGATGCGTGCTGGGCCCATAACCCAGAGGTTGATGGATCGAAAACATTTTCGGCTAACCAGCTTTTTATAGCATTTAAGTGCAAACAAATATTTTTTTAAAATGCGTAGTTTCATTCCATGTGTAAGTGCCATTATACATTTTGTTTTTTACCTCTTACATCAGTTCGTATTGGTCATATTGATTACAAAGACCCCCAGTGGCTTAAGACACTGGCCTCCTAAGCCATGGATTGTGAGGTTTAGTCTTTGCTGAAGTGGCTGAAAGCGGAGTTGTGCAGCGGATGCATGCTGGGCCCATAACCAGTTCGTACTGGTTGTGAACGGTAGACAGTGCCCCAGTGGCCTAATGGATAAGGCACTGGCCTCCTAAGCCAGGAATTGTGGGTTCAAGTCCCATCTGGGGTGGTTGTAGACATTGTGGCCCAGCAGATGCGTGCTGTGTCCATAACCCAGAGGTCGATGGATCGAAAACATTTTCGGCTAACCAGCTTTTTATAGCATTTAAGTGCCAACAAATATTTTTAAAAAATGCGTAGTTTCATTCCATGTGTAAGTGCCATTATACATTTTTTTTTTACCTCTTACATCAGTTCGTATTGGTCATATTGATTACAAAGATCCCCAGTGGCTTAAGACACTGGCCTCCTAAGCCATGGATTGTGAGGTTTAGTCTTTGCTGAAGTGGCTGAAAGCAGAGTTGTGCAGCGGATGCGTGCTGGGCCCATAACCCAGAGGTTGATGGATCGAAAACATTTTTGGCTAACCAGCTTTTTATAGCATTTAAGTGCGAACAAATATTTTTAAAAAATGCGTAGTTTCATTCCATGTGTAAGTGCCATTATACATTTTGTTTTTTACCTCTTACATCAGTTCGTATTGGTCATATTGATTACAAAGACCCCCAGTGGCTTAAGACACTGGCCTCCTAAGCCATGGATTGTGAGGTTTAGTCTTTGCTGAAGTGGCTGAAAGCGGAGTTGTGCAGCGGATGCATGCTGGGCCCATAACCAGTTCGTACTGGTTGTGAACGGTAGACAGTGCCCCAGTGGCCTAATGGATAAGGCACTGGCCTCCTAAGCCAGGAATTGTGGGTTCAAGTCCCATCTGGGGTGGTTGTAGACATTGTGGCCCAGCAGATGCGTGCTGTGTCCATAACCCAGAGGTCGATGGATCGAAAACATTTTCGGCTAACCAGCTTTTTATAGCATTTAAGTGCCAACAAATATTTTTTAAAAATGCGTAGTTTCATTCCATGTGTAAGTGCCATTATACATTTTTTTTTTACCTCTTACATCAGTTCGTATTGGTCATATTGATTACAAAGATCCCCAGTGGCTTAAGACACTGGCCTCCTAAGCCATGGATTGTGAGGTTTAGTCTTTGCTGAAGTGGCTGAAAGCAGAGTTGTGCAGCGGATGCGTGCTGGGCCCATAACCCAGAGGTTGATGGATCGAAAACATTTTCGGCTAACCAGCTTTTTATAGCATTTAAGTGCGAACAAATATTTTTAAAAAATGCGTAGTTTCATTCCATGTGTAAGTGCCATTATACATTTTTTTTTTACCTCTTCCATCAGTTCGTATTGGTCATATTGATTACAAATATCCCCAGTGGCCTAAGACACTGGCCTCCTAAACCATGGATTGTGAGGTTTAGTCTTTGCTGAAGTGGCTGAAAGCAGAGTTGTGCAGCGGATGCATGCTGGGCCCATAACCAGTTCGTACTGGTTGTGAAAGGTAGACAGTGCCCCAGTGGCCTAATGGATAAGGCACTGGCCTCCTAAGCCAGGAATTGTGGGTTCAAGTCCCATCTGGGGTGGTTGTAAACATTGTGGCCCAGCAGAAGCATGCTGTGTCCATAACCCAGAGGTCGATGGATCGAAAACATTTTCGGCTAACCAGCTTTTTATAGCATTTAAGTGCCAACAAATATTTTTTAAAAATGCGTAGTTTCATTCCATGTGTAAGTGCCATTATACATTTTTTTTTTACCTCTTACATCAGTTCGTATTGGTCATATTGATTACAAAGATCCCCAGTGGCTTAAGACACTGGCCTCCTAAGCCATGGATTGTGAGGTTTAGTCTTTGCTGAAGTGGCTGAAAGCAGAGTTGTGCAGCGGATGCGTGCTGGGCCCATAACCCAGAGGTTGATGGATCGAAAACATTTTCGGCTAACCAGCTTTTTATAGCATTTAAGTGCCAACAAATATTTTTAAAAAATGCGTAGTTTCATTCCATGTGTAAGTGCCATTATACATTTTTTTTTTACCTCTTACATCAGTTCGTATTGGTCATATTGATTACAAAGATCCCCAGTGGCTTAAGACACTGGCCTCCTAAGCCATGGATTGTGAGGTTTAGTCTTTGCTGAAGTGGCTGAAAGCAGAGTTGTGCAGCGGATGCGTGCTGGGCCCATAACCCAGAGGTTGATGGATCGAAAACATTTTCGGCTAACCAGCTTTTTATAGCATTTACGTGCGAACAAATATTTTTAAAAAATGCGTAGTTTCATTCCATGTGTAAGTGCCATTATTTACCTCTTCCATCAGTTCGTATTGGTCATATTGATTACAAATATCCCCAGTGGCCTAAGACACTGGCCTCCTAAACCATGGATTGTGAGGTTTAGTCTTTGCTGAAGTGGCTGAAAGCAGAGTTGTGCAGTGGATGCGTGCTGGGCCCATAACCCAGAGGTTGATGGATCGAAAACATTTTCGGCTAACCAGCTTTTTATAGCATTTAAGTGCAAACAAATATTTTTTTTAAATGCGTAGTTTCATTCCATGTGTAAGTGCCATTATACATTTTGTTTTTTACCTCTTACATCAGTTCGTATTGGTCATATTGATTACAAAGACCCCCAGTGGCTTAAGACACTGGCCTCCTAAGCCATGGATTGTGAGGTTTAGTCTTTGCTGAAGTGGCTGAAAGCAGAGTTTTGCAGCGGATGCGTGCTGGGCCCATAACCCAGAGGTTGATGGATCGAAAACATTTTCGGCTAACCAGCTTTTTATAGCATTTAAGTGCAAACAAATATTTTTTTAAAATGCGTAGTTTCATTCCATGTGTAAGTGCCATTATACATTTTGTTTTTTACCTCTTACATCAGTTCGTATTGGTCATATTGATTACAAAGACCCCCAGTGGCTTAAGACACTGGCCTCCTAAGCCATGGATTGTGAGGTTTAGTCTTTGCTGAAGTGGCTGAAAGCGGAGTTGTGCAGCGGATGCATGCTGGGCCCATAACCAGTTCGTACTGGTTGTGAACAGTAGACAGTGCCCCAGTGGCCTAATGGATAAGGCACTGGCCTCCTAAGCCAGGAATTGTGGGTTCAAGTCCCATCTGGGGTGGTTGTAGACATTGTGGCCCAGCAGATGCGTGCTGTGTCCATAACCCAGAGGTCGATGGATCGAAAACATTTTCGGCTAACCAGCTTTTTATAGCATTTAAGTGCCAACAAATATTTTTAAAAAATGCGTAGTTTCATTCCATGTGTAAGTGCCATTATACATTTTTTTTTTACCTCTTACATCAGTTCGTATTGGTCATATTGATTACAAAGATCCCCAGTGGCTTAAGACACTGGCCTCCTAAGCCATGGATTGTGAGGTTTAGTCTTTGCTGAAGTGGCTGAAAGCAGAGTTGTGCAGCGGATGCGTGCTGGGCCCATAACCCAGAGGTTGATGGATCTAAAACATTTTCGGCTAACCAGCTTTTTATAGCATTTAAGTGCGAACAAATATTTTAAAAAAATGCGTAGTTTCATTCCATGTGTAAGTGCCATTATACATTTTTTTTTTACCTCTTCCATCAGTTCGTATTGGTCATATTGATTACAAATATCCCCAGTGGCCTAAGACACTGGCCTCCTAAACCATGGATTGTGAGGTTTAGTCTTTGCTGAAGTGGCTGAAAGCAGAGTTGTGCAGCGGATGCATGCTGGGCCCATAACCAGTTCGTACTGGTTGTGAAAGGTAGACAGTGCCCCAGTGGCCTAATGGATAAGGCACTGGCCTCCTAAGCCAGGAATTGTGGGTTCAAGTCCCATCTGGGGTGGTTGTAAACATTGTGGCCCAGCAGAAGCATGCTGTGTCCATAACCCAGAGGTCGATGGATCGAAAACATTTTCGGCTAACCAGCTTTTTATAGCATTTAAGTGCGAACAAATATTTTTAAAAAATGCGTAGTTTCATTCCATGTGTAAGTGCCATTATACATTTTTTTTTTACCTCTTCCATCAGTTCGTATTGGTCATATTGATTACAAATATCCCCAGTGGCCTAAGACACTGGCCTCCTAAACCATGGATTGTGAGGTTTAGTCTTTGCTGAAGTGGCTGAAAGCAGAGTTTTGCAGCGGATGCGTGCTGGGCCCATAACCCAGAGGTTGATGGATTGAAAACATTTTCGGCTAACCAGCTTTTTATAGCATTTAAGTGCAAACAAATATTTTTTTAAAATGCGTAGTTTCATTCCATGTGTAAGTGCCATTATACATTTTGTTTTTTACCTCTTACATCAGTTCGTATTGGTCATATTGATTACAAAGACCCCCAGTGGCTTAAGACACTGGCCTCCTAAGCCATGGATTGTGAGGTTTAGTCTTTGCTGAAGTGGCTGAAAGCAGAGTTGTGCAGCGGATGCGTGCTGGGCCCATGAGCCAGAGGTTGATGGATCGAAAACATTTTCGGCTAACCAGCTTTTTATAGCATTTAAGTGCCAACAAATATTTTTAAAAAATGCGTAGTTTCATTCCATGTGTAAGTGCCATTATACATTTTTTTTTTACCTCTTACATCAGTTCGTATTGGTCATATTGATTACAAAGATCCCCAGTGGCTTAAGACACTGGCCTCCTAAGCCATGGATTGTGAGGTTTAGTCTTTGCTGAAGTGGCTGAAAGCAGAGTTGTGCAGCGGATGCGTGCTGGGCCCATAACCCAGAGGTTGATGGATCGAAAACATTTTTGGCTAACCAGCTTTTTATAGCATTTAAGTGCGAACAAATATTTTTAAAAAATGCGTAGTTTCATTCCATGTGTAAGTGCCATTATACATTTTTTTTTTACCTCTTCCATCAGTTCGTATTGGTCATATTGATTACAAATATCCCCAGTGGCCTAAGACACTGGCCTCCTAAACCATGGATTGTGAGGTTTAGTCTTTGCTGAAGTGGCTGAAAGCAGAGTTGTGCAGCGGATGCATGCTGGGCCCATAACCAGTTCGTACTGGTTGTGAAAGGTAGACAGTGCCCCAGTGGCCTAATGGATAAGGCACTGGCCTCCTAAGCCAGGAATTGTGGGTTCAAGTCCCATCTGGGGTGGTTGTAAACATTGTGGCCCAGCAGAAGCATGCTGTGTCCATAGCCCAGAGGTCGATGGATCGAAAACATTTTCGGCTAACCAGCTTTTTATAGCATTTAAGTGCCAACAAATATTTTTAAAAAATGCGTAGTTTCATTCCATGTGTAAGTGCCATTATACATTTTTTTTTTACCTCTTACATCAGTTCGTATTGGTCATATTGATTACAAAGATCCCCAGTGGCTTAAGACACTGGCCTCCTAAGCCATGGATTGTGAGGTTTAGTCTTTGCTGAAGTGGCTGAAAGCAGAGTTGTGCAGCGGATGCGTGCTGGGCCCATAACCCAGAGGTTGATGGATCGAAAACATTTTCGGCTAACCAGCTTTTTATAGCATTTAAGTGCGAACAAATATTTTTAAAAAATGCGTAGTTTCATTCCATGTGTAAGTGCCATTATACATTTTTTTTTTACCTCTTCCATCAGTTCGTATTGGTCATATTGATTACAAATATCCCCAGTGGCCTAAGACACTGGCCTCCTAAACCATGGATTGTGAGGTTTAGTCTTTGCTGAAGTGGCTGAAAGCAGAGTTGTGCAGCGGATGCATGCTGGGCCCATAACCAGTTCGTACTGGTTGTGAAAGGTAGACAGTGCCCCAGTGGCCTAATGGATAAGGCACTGGCCTCCTAAGCCAGGAATTGTGGGTTCAAGTCCCATCTGGGGTGGTTGTAAACATTGTGGCCCAGCAGAAGCATGCTGTGTCCATAACCCAGAGGTCGATGGATCGAAAACATTTTCGGCTAACCAGCTTTTTATAGCATTTAAGTGCGAACAAATATTTTTAAAAAATGCGTAGTTTCATTCCATGTGTAAGTGCCATTATACATTTTTTTTTTACCTCTTCCATCAGTTCGTATTGGTCATATTGATTACAAATATCCCCAGTGGCCTAAGACACTGGCCTCCTAAACCATGGATTGTGAGGTTTAGTCTTTGCTGAAGTGGCTGAAAGCAGAGTTTTGCAGCGGATGCGTGCTGGGCCCATAACCCAGAGGTTGATGGATTGAAAACATTTTCGGCTAACCAGCTTTTTATAGCATTTAAGTGCAAACAAATATTTTTTTAAAATGCGTAGTTTCATTCCATGTGTAAGTGCCATTATACATTTTGTTTTTTACCTCTTACATCAGTTCGTATTGGTCATATTGATTACAAAGACCCCCAGTGGCTTAAGACACTGGCCTCCTAAGCCATGGATTGTGAGGTTTAGTCTTTGCTGAAGTGGCTGAAAGCAGAGTTGTGCAGCGGATGCGTGCTGGGCCCATAAGCCAGAGGTTGATGGATCGAAAACATTTTCGGCTAACCAGCTTTTTATAGCATTTAAGTGCCAACAAATATTTTTTTAAAATGCGTAGTTTCATTCCATGTGTAAGTGCCATTATACATTTTTTTTTTACCTCTTACATCAGTTCGTATTGGTCATATTGATTACAAAGATCCCCAGTGGCTTAAGACACTGGCCTCCTAAGCCATGGATTGTGAGGTTTAGTCTTTGCTGAAGTGGCTGAAAGCAGAGTTGTGCAGCGGATGCGTGCTGGGCCCATAACCCAGAGGTTGATGGATCGAAAACATTTTCGGCTAACCAGCTTTTTATAGCATTTAAGTGCCAACAAATATTTTTAAAAAATGCGTACTTTCATTCCATGTGTAAGTGCCATTATACATTTTTTTTTTACCTCTTACATCAGTTCGTATTGGTCATATTGATTACAAAGATCCCCAGTGGCTTAAGACACTGGCCTCCTAAGCCATGGATTGTGAGGTTTAGTCTTTGCTGAAGTGGCTGAAAGCAGAGTTGTGCAGCGGATGCGTGCTGGGCCCATAACCCAGAGGTTGATGGATCGAAAACATTTTCGGCTAACCAGCTTTTTATAGCATTTACGTGCGAACAAATATTTTTAAAAAATGCGTAGTTTCATTCCATGTGTAAGTGCCATTATTTACCTCTTCCATCAGTTCGTATTGGTCATATTGATTACAAATATCCCCAGTGGCCTAAGACACTGGCCTCCTAAAACATGGATTGTGAGGTTTAGTCTTTGCTGAAGTGGCTGAAAGCAGAGTTGTGCAGTGGATGCGTGCTGGGCCCATAACCCAGAGGTTGATGGATCGAAAACATTTTCGGCTAACCAGCTTTTTATAGCATTTAAGTGCAAACAAATATTTTTTTTAAATGCGTAGTTTCATTCCATGTGTAAGTGCCATTATACATTTTGTTTTTTACCTCTTACATCAGTTCGTATTGGTCATATTGATTACAAAGACCCCCAGTGGCTTAAGACACTGGCCTCCTAAGCCATGGATTGTGAGGTTTAGTCTTTGCTGAAGTGCCTGAAAGCAGAGTTTTGCAGCGGATGCGTGCTGGGCCCATAACCCAGAGGTTGATGGATCGAAAACATTTTCGGCTAACCAGCTTTTTATAGCATTTAAGTGCAAACAAATATTTTTTTTAAATGCGTAGTTTCATTCCATGTGTAAGTGCCATTATACATTTTGTTTTTTACCTCTTACATCAGTTCGTATTGGTCATATTGATTACAAAGACCCCCAGTGGCTTAAGACACTGGCCTCCTAAGCCATGGATTGTGAGGTTTAGTCTTTGCTGAAGTGGCTGAAAGCGGAGTTGTGCAGCGGATGCATGCTGGGCCCATAACCAGTTCGTACTGGTTGTGAACGGTAGACAGTGCCCCAGTGGCCTAATGGATAAGGCACTGGCCTCCTAAGCCAGGAATTGTGGGTTCAAGTCCCATCTGGGGTGGTTGTAGACATTGTGGCCCAGCAGATGCGTGCTGTGTCCATAACCCAGAGGTCGATGGATCGAAAACATTTTCGGCTAACCAGCTTTTTATAGCATTTAAGTGCCAACAAATATTTTTAAAAAATGCGTAGTTTCATTCCATGTGTAAGTGCCATTATACATTTTTTTTTTACCTCTTACATCAGTTCGTATTGGTCATATTGATTACAAAGATCCCCAGTGGCTTAAGACACTGGTCTCCTAAGCCATGGATTGTGAGGTTTAGTCTTTGCTGAAGTGGCTGAAAGCAGAGTTGTGCAGCGGATGCGTGCTGGGCCCATAACCCAGAGGTTGATGGATCGAAAACATTTTCGGCTAACCAGCTTTTTATAGCATTTAAGTGCGAACAAATATTTTTAAAAAATGCGTAGTTTCATTCCATGTGTAAGTGCCATTATACATTTTGTTTTTTACCTCTTACATCAGTTCGTATTGGTCATATTGATTACAAAGACCCCCAGTGGCTTAAGACACTGGCCTCCTAAGCCATGGATTGTGAGGTTTAGTCTTTGCTGAAGTGGCTGAAAGCGGAGTTGTGCAGCGGATGCATGCTGGGCCCATAACCAGTTCGTACTGGTTGTGAACGGTAGACAGTGCCCCAGTGGCCTAATGGATAAGGCACTGGCCTCCTAAGCCAGGAATTGTGGGTTCAAGTCCCATCTGGGGTGGTTGTAGACATTGTGGCCCAGCAGATGCGTGCTGTGTCCATAACCCAGAGGTCGATGGATCGAAAACATTTTCGGCTAACCAGCTTTTTATAGCATTTAAGTGCCAACAAATATTTTTAAAAAATGCGTAGTTTCATTCCATGTGTAAGTGCCATTATACATTTTTTTTTTACCTCTTACATCAGTTCGTATTGGTCATATTGATTACAAAGATCCCCAGTGGCTTAAGACACTGGCCTCCTAAGCCATGGATTGTGAGGTTTAGTCTTTGCTGAAGTGGCTGAAAGCAGAGTTGTGCAGCGGATGAGTGCTGGGCCCATAACCCAGAGGTTGATGGATCGAAAACATTTTCGGCTAACCAGCTTTTTATAGCATTTAAGTGCGAACAAATATTTTTAAAAAATGCGTAGTTTCATTCCATGTGTAAGTGCCATTATACATTTTTTTTTTACCTCTTCCATCAGTTCGTATTGGTCATATTGATTACAAATATCCCCAGTGGCCTAAGACACTGGCCTCCTAAACCATGGATTGTGAGGTTTAGTCTTTGCTGAAGTGGCTGAAAGCAGAGTTGTGCAGCGGATGCATGCTGGGCCCATAACCAGTTCGTACTGGTTGTGAAAGGTAGACAGTGCCCCAGTGGCCTAATGGATAAGGCACTGGCCTCCTAAGCCAGGAATTGTGGGTTCAAGTCCCATCTGGGGTGGTTGTAAACATTGTGGCCCAGCAGAAGCATGCTGTGTCCATAACCCAGAGGTCGATGGATCGAAAACATTTTCGGCTAACCAGCTTTTTATAGCATTTAAGTGCGAACAAATATTTTTAAAAAATGCGTAGTTTCATTCCATGTGTAAGTGCCATTATACATTTTTTTTTTACCTCTTCCATCAGTTCGTATTGGTCATATTGATTACAAATATCCCCAGTGGCCTAAGACACTGGCCTCCTAAACCATGGATTGTGAGGTTTAGTCTTTGCTGAAGTGGCTGAAAGCAGAGTTTTGCAGCGGATGCGTGCTGGGCCCATAACCCAGAGGTTGATGGATTGAAAACATTTTCGGCTAACCAGCTTTTTATAGCATTTAAGTGCAAACAAATATTTTTTTAAAATGCGTAGTTTCATTCCATGTGTAAGTGCCATTATACATTTTGTTTTTTACCTCTTACATCAGTTCGTATTGGTCATATTGATTACAAAGACCCCCAGTGGCTTAAGACACTGGCCTCCTAAGCCATGGATTGTGAGGTTTAGTCTTTGCTGAAGTGGCTGAAAGCAGAGTTGTGCAGCGGATGCGTGCTGGGCCCATAAGCCAGAGGTTGATGGATCGAAAACATTTTCGGCTAACCAGCTTTTTATAGCATTTAAGTGCCAACAAATATTTTTAAAAAATGCGTAGTTTCATTCCATGTGTAAGTGCCATTATACATTTTTTTTTTACCTCTTACATCAGTTCGTATTGGTCATATTGATTACAAAGATCCCCAGTGGCTTAAGACACTGGCCTCCTAAGCCATGGATTGTGAGGTTTAGTCTTTGCTGAAGTGGCTGAAAGCAGAGTTGTGCAGCGGATGCGTGCTGGGCCCATAACCCAGAGGTTGATGGATCGAAAACATTTTTGGCTAACCAGCTTTTTATAGCATTTAAGTGCGAACAAATATTTTTAAAAAATGCGTAGTTTCATTCCATGTGTAAGTGCCATTATACATTTTTTTTTTACCTCTTCCATCAGTTCGTATTGGTCATATTGATTACAAATATCCCCAGTGGCCTAAGACACTGGCCTCCTAAACCATGGATTGTGAGGTTTAGTCTTTGCTGAAGTGGCTGAAAGCAGAGTTGTGCAGCGGATGCATGCTGGGCCCATAACCAGTTCGTACTGGTTGTGAAAGGTAGACAGTGCCCCAGTGGCCTAATGGATAAGGCACTGGCCTCCTAAGCCAGGAATTGTGGGTTCAAGTCCCATCTGGGGTGGTTGTAAACATTGTGGCCCAGCAGAAGCATGCTGTGTCCATAGCCCAGAGGTCGATGGATCGAAAACATTTTCGGCTAACCAGCTTTTTATAGCATTTAAGTGCGAACAAATATTTTTAAAAAATGCGTAGTTTCATTCCATGTGTAAGTGCCATTATACATTTTTTTTTTACCTCTTCCATCAGTTCGTATTGGTCATATTGATTACAAATATCCCCAGTGGCCTAAGACACTGGCCTCCTAAACCATGGATTGTGAGGTTTAGTCTTTGCTGAAGTGGCTGAAAGCAGAGTTTTGCAGCGGATGCGTGCTGGGCCCATAACCCAGAGGTTGATGGATTGAAAACATTTTCGGCTAACCAGCTTTTTATAGCATTTAAGTGCAAACAAATATTTTTTTAAAATGCGTAGTTTCATTCCATGTGTAAGTGCCATTATACATTTTGTTTTTTACCTCTTACATCAGTTCGTATTGGTCATATTGATTACAAAGACCCCCAGTGGCTTAAGACACTGGCCTCCTAAGCCATGGATTGTGAGGTTTAGTCTTTGCTGAAGTGGCTGAAAGCAGAGTTGTGCAGCGGATGCGTGCTGGGCCCATAAGCCAGAGGTTGATGGATCGAAAACATTTTCGGCTAACCAGCTTTTTATAGCATTTAAGTGCCAACAAATATTTTTAAAAAATGCGTAGTTTCATTCCATGTGTAAGTGCCATTATACATTTTTTTTTTACCTCTTACATCAGTTCGTATTGGTCATATTGATTACAAAGATCCCCAGTGGCTTAAGACACTGGCCTCCTAAGCCATGGATTGTGAGGTTTAGTCTTTGCTGAAGTGGCTGAAAGCAGAGTTGTGCAGAGGATGCGTGCTGGGCCCATAACCCAGAGGTTGATGGATCGAAAACATTTTCGGCTAACCAGCTTTTTATAGCATTTAAGTGCGAACAAATATTTTTAAAAAATGCGTAGTTTCATTCCATGTGTAAGTGCCATTATACATTTTTTTTTTACCTCTTCCATCAGTTCGTATTGGTCATATTGATTACAAATATCCCCAGTGGCCTAAGACACTGGCCTCCTAAACCATGGATTGTGAGGTTTAGTCTTTGCTGAAGTGGCTGAAAGCAGAGTTTTGCAGCGGATGCGTGCTGGGCCCATAACCCAGAGGTTGATGGATTGAAAACATTTTCGGCTAACCAGCTTTTTATAGCATTTAAGTGCAAACAAATATTTTTTTAAAATGCGTAGTTTCATTCCATGTGTAAGTGCCATTATACATTTTGTTTTTTACCTCTTACATCAGTTCGTATTGGTCATATTGATTACAAAGACCCCCAGTGGCTTAAGACACTGGCCTCCTAAGCCATGGATTGTGAGGTTTAGTCTTTGCTGAAGTGGCTGAAAGCAGAGTTGTGCAGCGGATGCGTGCTGGGCCCATAAGCCAGAGGTTGATGGATCGAAAACATTTTCGGCTAACCAGCTTTTTATAGCATTTAAGTGCCAACAAATATTTTTAAAAAATGCGTAGTTTCATTCCATGTGTAAGTGCCATTATACATTTTTTTTTTACCTCTTACATCAGTTCGTATTGGTCATATTGATTACAAAGATCCCCAGTGGCTTAAGACACTGGCCTCCTAAGCCATGGATTGTGAGGTTTAGTCTTTGCTGAAGTGGCTGAAAGCAGAGTTGTGCAGAGGATGCGTGCTGGGCCCATAACCCAGAGGTTGATGGATCGAAAACATTTTCGGCTAACCAGCTTTTTATAGCATTTAAGTGCAAACAAATATTTTTTTTAAATGCGTAGTTTCATTCCATGTGTAAGTGCCATTATACATTTTGTTTTTTACCTCTTACATCAGTTCGTATTGGTCATATTGATTACAAAGACCCCCAGTGGCTTAAGACACTGGCCTCCTAAGCCATGGATTGTGAGGTTTAGTCTTTGCTGAAGTGGCTGAAAGCGGAGTTGTGCAGCGGATGCATGCTGGGCCCATAACCAGTTCGTACTGGTTGTGAACGGTAGACAGTGCCCCAGTGGCCTAATGGATAAGGCACTGGCCTCCTAAGCCAGGAATTGTGGGTTCAAGTCCCATCTGGGGTGGTTGTAGACATTGTGGCCCAGCAGATGCGTGCTGTGTCCATAACCCAGAGGTCGATGGATCGAAAACATTTTCGGCTAACCAGCTTTTTATAGCATTTAAGTGCCAACAAATATTAAAAAAAAATGCGTAGTTTCATTCCATGTGTAAGTGCCATTATACATTTTTTTTTTACCTCTTACATCAGTTCGTATTGGTCATATTGATTACAAAGATCCCCAGTGGCTTAAGACACTGGCCTCCTAAGCCATGGATTGTGAGGTTTAGTCTTTGCTGAAGTGGCTGAAAGCAGAGTTGTGCAGCGGATGCGTGCTGGGCCCATAACCCAGAGGTTGATGGATCGAAAACATTTTCGGCTAACCAGCTTTTTATAGCATTTAAGTGCGAACAAATATTTTTAAAAAATGCGTAGTTTCATTCCATGTGTAAGTGCCATTATACATTTTGTTTTTTACCTCTTACATCAGTTCGTATTGGTCATATTGATTACAAAGACCCCCAGTGGCTTAAGACACTGGCCTCCTAAGCCATGGATTGTGAGGTTTAGTCTTTGCTGAAGTGGCTGAAAGCGGAGTTGTGCAGCGGATGCATGCTGGGCCCATAACCAGTTCGTACTGGTTGTGAACGGTAGACAGTGCCCCAGTGGCCTAATGGATAAGGCACTGGCCTCCTAAGCCAGGAATTGTGGGTTCAAGTCCCATCTGGGGTGGTTGTAGACATTGTGGCCCAGCAGATGCGTGCTGTGTCCATAACCCAGAGGTCGATGGATCGAAAACATTTTCGGCTAACCAGCTTTTTATAGCATTTAAGTGCCAACAAATATTTTTAAAAAATGCGTAGTTTCATTCCATGTGTAAGTGCCATTATACATTTTTTTTTTACCTCTTACATCAGTTCGTATTGGTCATATTGATTACAAAGATCCCCAGTGGCTTAAGACACTGGCCTCCTAAGCCATGGATTGTGAGGTTTAGTCTTTGCTGAAGTGGTTGTAAACATTGTGGCCCAGCAGAAGCATGCTGTGTCCATAACCCAGAGGTCGATGGATCGAAAACATTTTCGGCTAACCAGCTTTTTATAGCATTTAAGTGCGAACAAATATTTTTAAAAAATGCGTAGTTTCATTCCATGTGTAAGTGCCATTATACATTTTTTTTTTACCTCTTCCATCAGTTCGTATTGGTCATATTGATTACAAATATCCCCAGTGGCCTAAGACACTGGCCTCCTAAACCATGGATTGTGAGGTTTAGTCTTTGCTGAAGTGGCTGAAAGCAGAGTTGTGCAGCGGATGCATGCTGGGCCCATAACCAGTTCGTACTGGTTGTGAAAGGTAGACAGTGCCCCAGTGGCCTAATGGATAAGGCACTGGCCTCCTAAGCCAGGAATTGTGGGTTCAAGTCCCATCTGGGGTGGTTGTAAACATTGTGGCCCAGCAGAAGCATGCTGTGTCCATAACCCAGAGGTCGATGGATCGAAAACATTTTCGGCTAACCAGCTTTTTATAGCATTTAAGTGCGAACAAATATTTTTAAAAAATGCGTAGTTTCATTCCATGTGTAAGTGCCATTATACATTTTTTTTTTACCTCTTCCATCATTTCGTATTGGTCATATTGATTACAAATATCCCCAGTGGCCTAAGACACTGGCCTCCTAAACCATGGATTGTGAGGTTTAGTCTTTGCTGAAGTGGCTGAAAGCAGAGTTTTGCAGCGGATGCGTGCTGGGCCCATAACCCAGAGGTTGATGGATTGAAAACATTTTAGGCTAACCAGCTTTTTATAGCATTTAAGTGCAAACAAATATTTTTTTAAAATGCGTAGTTTCATTCCATGTGTAAGTGCCATTATACATTTTGTTTTTTACCTCTTACATCAGTTCGTATTGGTCATATTGATTACAAAGACCCCCAGTGGCTTAAGACACTGGCCTCCTAAGCCATGGATTGTGAGGTTTAGTCTTTGCTGAAGTGGCTGAAAGCAGAGTTGTGCAGCGGATGCGTGCTGGGCCCATAAGCCAGAGGTTGATGGATCGAAAACATTTTCGGCTAACCAGCTTTTTATAGCATTTAAGTGCCAACAAATATTTTTAAAAAATGCGTAGTTTCATTCCATGTGTAAGTGCCATTATACATTTTTTTTTTACCTCTTACATCAGTTCGTATTGGTCATATTGATTACAAAGATCCCCAGTGGCTTAAGACACTGGCCTCCTAAGCCATGGATTGTGAGGTTTAGTCTTTGCTGAAGTGGCTGAAAGCAGAGTTGTGCAGCGGATGCGTGCTGGGCCCATAACCCAGAGGTTGATGGATCGAAAACATTTTTGGCTAACCAGCTTTTTATAGCATTTAAGTGCGAACAAATATTTTTAAAAAATGCGTAGTTTCATTCCATGTGTAAGTGCCATTATACATTTTTTTTTTACCTCTTCCATCAGTTCGTATTGGTCATATTGATTACAAATATCCCCAGTGGCCTAAGACACTGGCCTCCTAAACCATGGATTGTGAGGTTTAGTCTTTGCTGAAGTGGCTGAAAGCAGAGTTGTGCAGCGGATGCATGCTGGGCCCATAACCAGTTCGTACTGGTTGTGAAAGGTAGACAGTGCCCCAGTGGCCTAATGGATAAGGCACTGGCCTCCTAAGCCAGGAATTGTGGGTTCAAGTCCCATCTGGGGTGGTTGTAAACATTGTGGCCCAGCAGAAGCATGCTGTGTCCATAGCCCAGAGGTCGATGGATCGAAAACATTTTCGGCTAACCAGCTTTTTATAGCATTTAAGTGCCAACAAATATTTTTAAAAAATGCGTAGTTTCATTCCATGTGTAAGTGCCATTATACATTTTTTTTTTACCTCTTACATCAGTTCGTATTGGTCATATTGATTACAAAGATCCCCAGTGGCTTAAGACACTGGCCTCCTAAGCCATGGATTGTGAGGTTTAGTCTTTGCTGAAGTGGCTGAAAGCAGAGTTGTGCAGCGGATGCGTGCTGGGCCCATAACCCAGAGGTTGATGGATCGAAAACATTTTCGGCTAACCAGCTTTTTATAGCATTTAAGTGCGAACAAATATTTTTAAAAAATGCGTAGTTTCATTCCATGTGTAAGTGCCATTATACATTTTTTTTTTACCTCTTCCATCAGTTCGTATTGGTCATATTGATTACAAATATCCCCAGTGGCCTAAGACACTGGCCTCCTAAACCATGGATTGTGAGGTTTAGTCTTTGCTGAAGTGGCTGAAAGCAGAGTTGTGCAGCGGATGCATGCTGGGCCCATAACCAGTTCGTACTGGTTGTGAAAGGTAGACAGTGCCCCAGTGGCCTAATGGATAAGGCACTGGCCTCCTAAGCCAGGAATTGTGGGTTCAAGTCCCATCTGGGGTGGTTGTAAACATTGTGGCCCAGCAGAAGCATGCTGTGTCCATAACCCAGAGGTCGATGGATCGAAAACATTTTCGGCTAACCAGCTTTTTATAGCATTTAAGTGCGAACAAATATTTTTAAAAAATGCGTAGTTTCATTCCATGTGTAAGTGCCATTATACATTTTTTTTTTACCTCTTCCATCAGTTCGTATTGGTCATATTGATTACAAATATCCCCAGTGGCCTAAGACACTGGCCTCCTAAACCATGGATTGTGAGGTTTAGTCTTTGCTGAAGTGGCTGAAAGCAGAGTTTTGCAGCGGATGCGTGCTGGGCCCATAACCCAGAGGTTGATGGATTGAAAACATTTTCGGCTAACCAGCTTTTTATAGCATTTAAGTGCAAACAAATATTTTTTTTAAATGCGTAGTTTCATTCCATGTGTAAGTGCCATTATACATTTTGTTTTTTACCTCTTACATCAGTTCGTATTGGTCATATTGATTACAAAGACCCCCAGTGGCTTAAGACACTGGCCTCCTAAGCCATGGATTGTGAGGTTTAGTCTTTGCTGAAGTGGCTGAAAGCAGAGTTGTGCAGCGGATGCGTGCTGGGCCCATAAGCCAGAGGTTGATGGATCGAAAACATTTTCGGCTAACCAGCTTTTTATAGCATTTAAGTGCCAACAAATATTTTTAAAAAATGCGTAGTTTCATTCCATGTGTAAGTGCCATTATACATTTTTTTTTTACCTCTTACATCAGTTCGTATTGGTCATATTGATTACAAAGATCCCCAGTGGCTTAAGACACTGGCCTCCTAAGCCATGGATTGTGAGGTTTAGTCTTTGCTGAAGTGGCTGAAAGCAGAGTTGTGCAGCGGATGCGTGCTGGGCCCATAACCCAGAGGTTGATGGATCGAAAACATTTTCGGCTAACCAGCTTTTTATAGCATTTAAGTGCGAACAAATATTTTTAAAAAATGCGTAGTTTCATTCCATGTGTAAGTGCCATTATACATTTTTTTTTTACCTCTTCCATCAGTTCGTATTGGTCATATTGATTACAAATATCCCCAGTGGCCTAAGACACTGGCCTCCTAAACCATGGATTGTGAGGTTTAGTCTTTGCTGAAGTGGCTGAAAGCAGAGTTGTGCAGCGGATGCATGCTGGGCCCATAACCAGTTCGTACTGGTTGTGAAAGGTAGACAGTGCCCCAGTGGCCTAATGGATAAGGCACTGGCCTCCTAAGCCAGGAATTGTGGGTTCAAGTCCCATCTGGGGTGGTTGTAAACATTGTGGCCCAGCAGAAGCATGCTGTGTCCATAACCCAGAGGTCGATGGATCGAAAACATTTTCGGCTAACCAGCTTTTTATAGCATTTAAGTGCGAACAAATATTTTTTAAAAATGCGTAGTTTCATTCCATGTGTAAGTGCCATTATACATTTTTTTTTTACCTCTTCCATCAGTTCGTATTGGTCATATTGATTACAAATATCCCCAGTGGCCTAAGACACTGGCCTCCTAAACCATGGATTGTGAGGTTTAGTCTTTGCTGAAGTGGCTGAAAGCAGAGTTTTGCAGCGGATGCGTGCTGGGCCCATAACCCAGAGGTTGATGGATTGAAAACATTTTCGGCTAACCAGCTTTTTATAGCATTTAAGTGCAAACAAATATTTTTTTAAAATGCGTAGTTTCATTCCATGTGTAAGTGCCATTATACATTTTGTTTTTTACCTCTTACATCAGTTCGTATTGGTCATATTGATTACAAAGACCCCCAGTGGCTTAAGACACTGGCCTCCTAAGCCATGGATTGTGAGGTTTAGTCTTTGCTGAAGTGGCTGAAAGCAGAGTTGTGCAGCGGATGCGTGCTGGGCCCATAAGCCAGAGGTTGATGGATCGAAAACATTTTCGGCTAACCAGCTTTTTATAGCATTTAAGTGCCAACAAATATTTTTAAAAAATGCGTAGTTTCATTCCATGTGTAAGTGCCATTATACATTTTTTTTTTACCTCTTACATCAGTTCGTATTGGTCATATTGATTACAAAGATCCCCAGTGGCTTAAGACACTGGCCTCCTAAGCCATGGATTGTGAGGTTTAGTCTTTGCTGAAGTGGCTGAAAGCAGAGTTGTGCAGCGGATGCGTGCTGGGCCCATAACCCAGAGGTTGATGGATCGAAAACATTTTCGGCTAACCAGCTTTTTATAGCATTTAAGTGCGAACAAATATTTTTAAAAAATGCGTAGTTTCATTCCATGTGTAAGTGCCATCATACATTTTTTTTTTACCTCTTCCATCAGTTCGTATTGGTCATATTGATTACAAATATCCCCAGTGGCCTAAGACACTGGCCTCCTAAACCATGGATTGTGAGGTTTAGTCTTTGCTGAAGTGGCTGAAAGCAGAGTTGTGCAGCGGATGCATGCTGGGCCCATAACCAGTTCGTACTGGTTGTGAAAGGTAGACAGTGCCCCAGTGGCCTAATGGATAAGGCACTGGCCTCCTAAGCCAGGAATTGTGGGTTCAAGTCCCATCTGGGGTGGTTGTAAACATTGTGGCCCAGCAGAAGCATGCTGTGTCCATAACCCAGAGGTCGATGGATCGAAAACATTTTCGGCTAACCAGCTTTTTATAGCATTTAAGTGCGAACAAATATTTTTAAAAAATGCGTAGTTTCATTCCATGTGTAAGTGCCATTATACATTTTTTTTTTACCTCTTCCATCAGTTCGTATTGGTCATATTGATTACAAATATCCCCAGTGGCCTAAGACACTGGCCTCCTAAACCATGGATTGTGAGGTTTAGTCTTTGCTGAAGTGGCTGAAAGCAGAGTTTTGCAGCGGATGCGTGCTGGGCCCATAACCCAGAGGTTGATGGATTGAAAACATTTTCGGCTAACCAGCTTTTTATAGCATTTAAGTGCAAACAAATATTTTTTTAAAATGCGTAGTTTCATTCCATGTGTAAGTGCCATTATACATTTTGTTTTTTACCTCTTACATCAGTTCGTATTGGTCATATTGATTACAAAGACCCCCAGTGGCTTAAGACACTGGCCTCCTAAGCCATGGATTGTGAGGTTTAGTCTTTGCTGAAGTGGCTGAAAGCAGAGTTGTGCAGCGGATGCCTGCTGGGCCCATAAGCCAGAGGTTGATGGATCGAAAACATTTTCGGCTAACCAGCTTTTTATAGCATTTAAGTGCCAACAAATATTTTTAAAAAATGCGTAGTTTCATTCCATGTGTAAGTGCCATTATACATTTTTTTTTTACCTCTTACATCAGTTCGTATTGGTCATATTGATTACAAAGATCCCCAGTGGCTTAAGACACTGGCCTCCTAAGCCATGGATTGTGAGGTTTAGTCTTTGCTGAAGTGGCTGAAAGCAGAGTTGTGCAGCGGATGCGTGCTGGGCCCATAACCCAGAGGTTGATGGATCGAAAACATTTTCGGCTAACCAGCTTTTTATAGCATTTAAGTGCGAACAAATATTTTTAAAAAATGCGTAGTTTCATTCCATGTGTAAGTGCCATTATACATTTTTTTTTTACCTCTTCCATCAGTTCGTATTGGTCATATTGATTACAAATATCCCCAGTGGCCTAAGACACTGGCCTCCTAAACCATGGATTGTGAGGTTTAGTCTTTGCTGAAGTGGCTGAAAGCAGAGTTGTGCAGCGGATGCATGCTGGGCCCATAACCAGTTCGTACTGGTTGTGAAAGGTAGACAGTGCCCCAGTGGCCTAATGGATAAGGCACTGGCCTCCTAAGCCAGGAATTGTGGGTTCAAGTCCCATCTGGGGTGGTTGTAAACATTGTGGCCCAGCAGAAGCATGCTGTGTCCATAACCCAGAGGTCGATGGATCGAAAACATTTTCGGCTAACCAGCTTTTTATAGCATTTAAGTGCGAACAAATATTTTTTAAAAATGCGTAGTTTCATTCCATGTGTAAGTGCCATTATACATTTTTTTTTTACCTCTTCCATCAGTTCGTATTGGTCATATTGATTACAAATATCCCCAGTGGCCTAAGACACTGGCCTCCTAAACCATGGATTGTGAGGTTTAGTCTTTGCTGAAGTGGCTGAAAGCAGAGTTTTGCAGCGGATGCGTGCTGGGCCCATAACCCAGAGGTTGATGGATTGAAAACATTTTCGGCTAACCAGCTTTTTATAGCATTTAAGTGCAAACAAATATTTTTTTTAAATGCGTAGTTTCATTCCATGTGTAAGTGCCATTATACATTTTGTTTTTTACCTCTTACATCAGTTCGTATTGGTCATATTGATTACAAAGACCCCCAGTGGCTTAAGACACTGGCCTCCTAAGCCATGGATTGTGAGGTTTAGTCTTTGCTGAAGTGGCTGAAAGCAGAGTTGTGCAGCGGATGCCTGCTGGGCCCATAAGCCAGAGGTTGATGGATCGAAAACATTTTCGGCTAACCAGCTTTTTATAGCATTTAAGTGCCAACAAATATTTTTAAAAAATGCGTAGTTTCATTCCATGTGTAAGTGCCATTATACATTTTTTTTTTACCTCTTACATCAGTTCGTATTGGTCATATTGATTACAAAGATCCCCAGTGGCTTAAGACACTGGCCTCCTAAGCCATGGATTGTGAGGTTTAGTCTTTGCTGAAGTGGCTGAAAGCAGAGTTGTGCAGCGGATGCGTGCTGGGCCCATAACCCAGAGGTTGATGGATCGAAAACATTTTCGGCTAACCAGCTTTTTATAGCATTTAAGTGCGAACAAATATTTTTAAAAAATGCGTAGTTTCATTCCATGTGTAAGTGCCATTATACATTTTTTTTTTACCTCTTCCATCAGTTCGTATTGGTCATATTGATTACAAATATCCCCAGTGGCCTAAGACACTGGCCTCCTAAACCATGGATTGTGAGGTTTAGTCTTTGCTGAAGTGGCTGAAAGCAGAGTTGTGCAGCGGATGCATGCTGGGCCCATAACCAGTTCGTACTGGTTGTGAAAGGTAGACAGTGCCCCAGTGGCCTAATGGATAAGGCACTGGCCTCCTAAGCCAGGAATTGTGGGTTCAAGTCCCATCTGGGGTGGTTGTAAACATTGTGGCCCAGCAGAAGCATGCTGTGTCCATAACCCAGAGGTCGATGGATCGAAAACATTTTCGGCTAACCAGCTTTTTATAGCATTTAAGTGCGAACAAATATTTTTTAAAAATGCGTAGTTTCATTCCATGTGTAAGTGCCATTATACATTTTTTTTTTACCTCTTCCATCAGTTCGTATTGGTCATATTGATTACAAATATCCCCAGTGGCCTAAGACACTGGCCTCCTAAACCATGGATTGTGAGGTTTAGTCTTTGCTGAAGTGGCTGAAAGCAGAGTTTTGCAGCGGATGCGTGCTGGGCCCATAACCCAGAGGTTGATGGATTGAAAACATTTTCGGCTAACCAGCTTTTTATAGCATTTAAGTGCAAACAAATATTTTTTTAAAATGCGTAGTTTCATTCCATGTGTAAGTGCCATTATACATTTTGTTTTTTACCTCTTACATCAGTTCGTATTGGTCATATTGATTACAAAGACCCCCAGTGGCTTAAGACACTGGCCTCCTAAGCCATGGATTGTGAGGTTTAGTCTTTGCTGAAGTGGCTGAAAGCAGAGTTGTGCAGCGGATGCGTGCTGGGCCCATAAGCCAGAGGTTGATGGATCGAAAACATTTTCGGCTAACCAGCTTTTTATAGCATTTAAGTGCCAACAAATATTTTTAAAAAATGCGTAGTTTCATTCCATGTGTAAGTGCCATTATACATTTTTTTTTTACCTCTTACATCAGTTCGTATTGGTCATATTGATTACAAAGATCCCCAGTGGCTTAAGACACTGGCCTCCTAAGCCATGGATTGTGAGGTTTAGTCTTTGCTGAAGTGGCTGAAAGCAGAGTTGTGCAGCGGATGCGTGCTGGGCCCATAACCCAGAGGTTGATGGATCGAAAACATTTTCGGCTAACCAGCTTTTTATAGCATTTAAGTGCGAACAAATATTTTTAAAAAATGCGTAGTTTCATTCCATGTGTAAGTGCCATCATACATTTTTTTTTTACCTCTTCCATCAGTTCGTATTGGTCATATTGATTACAAATATCCCCAGTGGCCTAAGACACTGGCCTCCTAAACCATGGATTGTGAGGTTTAGTCTTTGCTGAAGTGGCTGAAAGCAGAGTTGTGCAGCGGATGCATGCTGGGCCCATAACCAGTTCGTACTGGTTGCGAAAGGTAGACAGTGCCCCAGTGGCCTAATGGATAAGGCACTGGCCTCCTAAGCCAGGAATTGTGGGTTCAAGTCCCATCTGGGGTGGTTGTAAACATTGTGGCCCAGCAGAAGCATGCTGTGTCCATAACCCAGAGGTCGATGGATCGAAAACATTTTCGGCTAACCAGCTTTTTATAGCATTTAAGTGCGAACAAATATTTTTAAAAAATGCGTAGTTTCATTCCATGTGTAAGTGCCATTATACATTTTTTTTTTACCTCTTCCATCAGTTCGTATTGGTCATATTGATTACAAATATCCCCAGTGGCCTAAGACACTGGCCTCCTAAACCATGGATTGTGAGGTTTAGTCTTTGCTGAAGTGGCTGAAAGCAGAGTTTTGCAGCGGATGCGTGCTGGGCCCATAACCCAGAGGTTGATGGATTGAAAACATTTTCGGCTAACCAGCTTTTTATAGCATTTAAGTGCAAACAAATATTTTTTTAAAATGCGTAGTTTCATTCCATGTGTAAGTGCCATTATACATTTTGTTTTTTACCTCTTACATCAGTTCGTATTGGTCATATTGATTACAAAGACCCCCAGTGGCTTAAGACACTGGCCTCCTAAGCCATGGATTGTGAGGTTTAGTCTTTGCTGAAGTGGCTGAAAGCAGAGTTGTGCAGCGGATGCGTGCTGGGCCCATAAGCCAGAGGTTGATGGATCGAAAACATTTTCGGCTAACCAGCTTTTTATAGCATTTAAGTGCCAACAAATATTTTTAAAAAATGCGTAGTTTCATTCCATGTGTAAGTGCCATTATACATTTTTTTTTTACCTCTTACATCAGTTCGTATTGGTCATATTGATTACAAAGATCCCCAGTGGCTTAAGACACTGGCCTCCTAAGCCATGGATTGTGAGGTTTAGTCTTTGCTGAAGTGGCTGAAAGCAGAGTTGTGCAGCGGATGCGTGCTGGGCCCATAACCCAGAGGTTGATGGATCGAAAACATTTTCGGCTAACCAGCTTTTTATAGCATTTAAGTGCGAACAAATATTTTTAAAAAATGCGTAGTTTCATTCCATGTGTAAGTGCCATTATACATTTTTTTTTTACCTCTTCCATCAGTTCGTATTGGTCATATTGATTACAAATATCCCCAGTGGCCTAAGACACTGGCCTCCTAAACCATGGATTGTGAGGTTTAGTCTTTGCTGAAGTGGCTGAAAGCAGAGTTGTGCAGCGGATGCATGCTGGGCCCATAACCAGTTCGTACTGGTTGTGAAAGGTAGACAGTGCCCCAGTGGCCTAATGGATAAGGCACTGGCCTCCTAAGCCAGGAATTGTGGGTTCAAGTCCCATCTGGGGTGGTTGTAAACATTGTGGCCCAGCAGAAGCATGCTGTGTCCATAACCCAGAGGTCGATGGATCGAAAACATTTTCGGCTAACCAGCTTTTTATAGCATTTAAGTGCGAACAAATATTTTTTAAAAATGCGTAGTTTCATTCCATGTGTAAGTGCCATTATACATTTTTTTTTTACCTCTTCCATCAGTTCGTATTGGTCATATTGATTACAAATATCCCCAGTGGCCTAAGACACTGGCCTCCTAAACCATGGATTGTGAGGTTTAGTCTTTGCTGAAGTGGCTGAAAGCAGAGTTTTGCAGCGGATGCGTGCTGGGCCCATAACCCAGAGGTTGATGGATTGAAAACATTTTCGGCTAACCAGCTTTTTATAGCATTTAAGTGCAAACAAATATTTTTTTAAAATGCGTAGTTTCATTCCATGTGTAAGTGCCATTATACATTTTGTTTTTTACCTCTTACATCAGTTCGTATTGGTCATATTGATTACAAAGACCCCCAGTGGCTTAAGACACTGGCCTCCTAAGCCATGGATTGTGAGGTTTAGTCTTTGCTGAAGTGGCTGAAAGCAGAGTTGTGCAGCGGATGCCTGCTGGGCCCATAAGCCAGAGGTTGATGGATCGAAAACATTTTCGGCTAACCAGCTTTTTATAGCATTTAAGTGCCAACAAATATTTTTAAAAAATGCGTAGTTTCATTCCATGTGTAAGTGCCATTATACATTTTTTTTTTACCTCTTACATCAGTTCGTATTGGTCATATTGATTACAAAGATCCCCAGTGGCTTAAGACACTGGCCTCCTAAGCCATGGATTGTGAGGTTTAGTCTTTGCTGAAGTGGCTGAAAGCAGAGTTGTGCAGCGGATGCGTGCTGGGCCCATAACCCAGAGGTTGATGGATCGAAAACATTTTCGGCTAACCAGCTTTTTATAGCATTTAAGTGCGAACAAATATTTTTAAAAAATGCGTAGTTTCATTCCATGTGTAAGTGCCATCATACATTTTTTTTTTACCTCTTCCATCAGTTCGTATTGGTCATATTGATTACAAATATCCCCAGTGGCCTAAGACACTGGCCTCCTAAACCATGGATTGTGAGGTTTAGTCTTTGCTGAAGTGGCTGAAAGCAGAGTTGTGCAGCGGATGCATGCTGGGCCCATAACCAGTTCGTACTGGTTGTGAAAGGTAGACAGTGCCCCAGTGGCCTAATGGATAAGGCACTGGCCTCCTAAGCCAGGAATTGTGGGTTCAAGTCCCATCTGGGGTGGTTGTAAACATTGTGGCCCAGCAGAAGCATGCTGTGTCCATAACCCAGAGGTTGATGGACTGAAAACATTTTCGGCTAACCAGCTTTTTATAGCATTTAAGTGCAAACAAATATTTTTTTAAAATGCGTAGTTTCATTCCATGTGTAAGTGCCATTATACATTTTGTTTTTTACCTCTTACATCAGTTCGTATTGGTCATATTGATTACAAAGACCCCCAGTGGCTTAAGACACTGGCCTCCTAAGCCATGGATTGTGAGGTTTAGTCTTTGCTGAAGTGGCTGAAAGCAGAGTTGTGCAGCGGATGCGTGCTGGGCCCATAAGCCAGAGGTTGATGGATCGAAAACATTTTCGGCTAACCAGCTTTTTATAGCATTTAAGTGCCAACAAATATTTTTTAAAAATGCGTAGTTTCATTCCATGTGTAAGTGCCATTATACATTTTTTTTTTACCTCTTACATCAGTTCGTATTGGTCATATTGATTACAAAGATCCCCAGTGGCTTAAGACACTGGCCTCCTAAGCCATGGATTGTGAGGTTTAGTCTTTGCTGAAGTGGCTGAAAGCAGAGTTGTGCAGCGGATGCGTGCTGGGCCCATAACCCAGAGGTTGATGGATCGAAAACATTTTCGGCTAACCAGCTTTTTATCGCATTTATGTGCGAACAAATATTTTAAAAAAATGCGTAGTTTCATTCCATGTGTAAGTGCCATTATACATTTTTTTTTTACCTCTTCCATCAGTTCGTATTGGTCATATTGATTACAAATATCCCCAGTGGCCTAAGACACTGGCCTCCTAAACCATGGATTGTGAGGTTTAGTCTTTGCTGAAGTGGCTGAAAGCAGAGTTTTGCAGCGGATGCGTGCTGGGCCCATAACCCAGAGGTTGATGGATTGAAAACATTTTCGGCTAACCAGCTTTTTATAGCATTTAAGTGCAAACAAATATTTTTTTAAAATGCGTAGTTTCATTCCATGTGTAAGTGCCATTATACATTTTGTTTTTTACCTCTTACATCAGTTCGTATTGGTCATATTGATTACAAAGACCCCCAGTGGCTTAAGACACTGGCCTCCTAAGCCATGGATTGTGAGGTTTAGTCTTTGCTGAAGTGGCTGAAAGCAGAGTTGTGCAGCGGATGCGTGCTGGGCCCATAAGCCAGAGGTTGATGGATCGAAAACATTTTCGGCTAACCAGCTTTTTATAGCATTTAAGTGCCAACAAATATTTTTAAAAAATGCGTAGTTTCATTCCATGTGTAAGTGCCATTATACATTTTTTTTTTACCTCTTACATCAGTTCGTATTGGTCATATTGATTACAAAGATCCCCAGTGGCTTAAGACACTGGCCTCCTAAGCCATGGATTGTGAGGTTTAGTCTTTGCTGAAGTGGCTGAAAGCAGAGTTGTGCAGCGGATGCGTGCTGGGCCCATAACCCAGAGGTTGATGGATCGAAAACATTTTCGGCTAACCAGCTTTTTATAGCATTTAAGTGCGAACAAATATTTTTAAAAAATGCGTAGTTTCATTCCATGTGTAAGTGCCATCATACATTTTTTTTTTACCTCTTCCATCAGTTCGTATTGGTCATATTGATTACAAATATCCCCAGTGGCCTAAGACACTGGCCTCCTAAACCATGGATTGTGAGGTTTAGTCTTTGCTGAAGTGGCTGAAAGCAGAGTTGTGCAGCGGATGCATGCTGGGCCCATAACCAGTTCGTACTGGTTGTGAAAGGTAGACAGTGCCCCAGTGGCCTAATGGATAAGGCACTGGCCTCCTAAGCCAGGAATTGTGGGTTCAAGTCCCATCTGGGGTGGTTGTAAACATTGTGGCCCAGCAGAAGCATGCTGTGTCCATAACCCAGAGGTCGATGGATCGAAAACATTTTCGGCTAACCAGCTTTTTATAGCATTTAAGTGCGAACAAATATTTTTTAAAAATGCGTAGTTTCATTCCATGTGTAAGTGCCATTATACATTTTTTTTTTACCTCTTCCATCAGTTCGTATTGGTCATATTGATTACAAATATCCCCAGTGGCCTAAGACACTGGCCTCCTAAACCATGGATTGTGAGGTTTAGTCTTTGCTGAAGTGGCTGAAAGCAGAGTTTTGCAGCGGATGCGTGCTGGGCCCATAACCCAGAGGTTGATGGATTGAAAACATTTTCGGCTAACCAGCTTTTTATAGCATTTAAGTGCAAACAAATATTTTTTTTAAATGCGTAGTTTCATTCCATGTGTAAGTGCCATTATACATTTTGTTTTTTACCTCTTACATCAGTTCGTATTGGTCATATTGATTACAAAGACCCCCAGTGGCTTAAGACACTGGCCTCCTAAGCCATGGATTGTGAGGTTTAGTCTTTGCTGAAGTGGCTGAAAGCAGAGTTGTGCAGCGGATGCGTGCTGGGCCCATAAGCCAGAGGTTGATGGATCGAAAACATTTTCGGCTAACCAGCTTTTTATAGCATTTAAGTGCCAACAAATATTTTTTAAAAATGCGTAGTTTCATTCCATGTGTAAGTGCCATTATACATTTTGTTTTTTACCTCTTACATCAGTTCGTATTGGTCATATAGATTACAAATATCCCCAGTGGCCTAAGACACTGGCCTCCTAAACCATGGATTGTGAGGTTTAGTCTTTGCTGAAGTGGCTGAAAGCAGAGTTGTGCAGCGGATGCGTGCTGGGCCCATAACCCAGAGGTTGATGGATCGAAAACATTTTCGGCTAACCAGCTTTTTATAGCATTTAAGTGCAAACAAATATTTTTTTTAAATGCGTAGTTTCATTCCATGTGTAAGTGCCATTATACATTTTGTTTTTTACCTCTTACATCAGTTCGTATTGGTCATATTGATTACAAAGACCCCCAGTGGCTTAAGACACTGGCCTCCTAAGCCATGGATTGTGAGGTTTAGTCTTTGCTGAAGTGGCTGAAAGCAGAGTTGTGCAGCGGATGCGTGCTGGGCCCATAAGCCAGAGGTTGATGGATCGAAAACATTTTCGGCTAACCAGCTTTTTATAGCATTTAAGTGCCAACAAATATTTTTTAAAAATGCGTAGTTTCATTCCATGTGTAAGTGCCATTATACATTTTGTTTTTTACCTCTTACATCAGTTCGTATTGGTCATATAGATTACAAATATCCCCAGTGGCCTAAGACACTGGCCTCCTAAACCATGGATTGTGAGGTTTAGTCTTTGCTGAAGTGGCTGAAAGCAGAGTTGTGCAGCGGATGCGTGCTGGGCCCATAACCCAGAGGTTGATGGATCGAAAACATTTTCGGCTAACCAGCTTTTTATAGCATTTAAGTGCAAACAAATATTTTTTTTAAATGCGTAGTTTCATTCCATGTGTAAGTGCCATTATACATTTTGTTTTTTACCTCTTACATCAGTTCGTATTGGTCATATTGATTACAAAGACCCCCAGTGGCTTAAGACACTGGCCTCCTAAGCCATGGATTGTGAGGTTTAGTCTTTGCTGAAGTGGCTGAAAGCAGAGTTTTGCAGCGGATGCGTGCTGGGCCCATAACCCAGAGGTTGATGGATCGAAAACATTTTCGGCTAACCAGCTTTTTATAGCATTTAAGTGCAAACAAATATTTTTTTAAAATGCGTAGTTTCATTCCATGTGTAAGTGCCATTATACATTTTGTTTTTTACCTCTTACATCAGTTCGTATTGGTCATATTGATTACAAAGACCCCCAGTGGCTTAAGACACTGGCCTCCTAAGCCATGGATTGTGAGGTTTAGTCTTTGCTGAAGTGGCTGAAAGCAGAGTTGTGCAGCGGATGCATGCTGGGCCCATAACCAGTTCGTACTGGTTGTGAAAGGTAGACAGTGCCCCAGTGGCCTAATGGATAAGGCACTGGCCTCCTAAGCCAGGAATTGTGGGTTCAAGTCCCATCTGGGGTGGTTGTAAACATTGTGGCCCAGCAGAAGTGTGCTGTGTCCATAACCCAGAGGTTGATGGATTGAAAACATTTTCGGCTAACCAGCATTTAAGTGCCAACAAATATTTTTAAAAAATGCGTAGTTTCATTC
The DNA here is from genome assembly GCF_057628025.1 of Oncorhynchus mykiss. Classification (NCBI taxonomy): domain Eukaryota; kingdom Metazoa; phylum Chordata; class Actinopteri; order Salmoniformes; family Salmonidae; genus Oncorhynchus; species Oncorhynchus mykiss. Next base: position 24,249,724 of record NC_143028.1, on the reverse strand, counting down.
CATGTGTAAGTGCCATTATACATTTTGTTTTTTACCTCTTACATCAGTTCGTATTGGTCATATAGATTACAAATATCCCCAGTGGCCTAAGACACTGGCCTCCTAAACCATGGATTGTGAGGTTTAGTCTTTGCTGAAGTGGCTGAAAGCAGAGTTTGCAGCGGATGCGTGCTGGGCCCATAACCCAGAGGTTGATGGATTGAAAACATTTTCGGCTAACCAGCTTTTTATAGCATTTAAGTGCAAACAAATATTTTTTTAAAATGCGTAGTTTCATTCCATGTGTAAGTGCCATTATACATTTTGTTTTTTACCTCTTACATCAGTTCGTATTGGTCATATTGATTACAAAGACCCCCAGTGGCTTAAGACACTGGCCTCCTAAGCCATGGATTGTGAGGTTTAGTCTTTGCTGAAGTGGCTGAAAGCAGAGTTTTGCAGCGGATGCGTGCTGGGCCCATTAGCCAGAGGTTGATGGATCGAAAACATTTTCTGCTAACCAGCTTTTTATAGCATTTAAGTGCGAACAAATATTTTTTTAAAATGCGTAGTTTCATTCCATGTGTATGTGCCATTATACATTTTTTTTTTTACATCTTCCATCAGTTCGTATTGGTCATATTGATTACAAAGATCCCCAGTGGCCTAAGACACTGGCCTCCTAAGCCATGGATTGTGAGGTTTAGTCTTTGCTGAAGTGGCTGAAAGCAGAGTTGTGCAGCGGATGCATGCTGGGCCCATAACCAGTTCGTACTGGTTGTGAAAGGTAGACAGTGCCCCAGTGGCCTAATGGATAAGGCACTGGCCTTCTAAGCCAGGAATTGTGGGTTCAAGTCCCATCTGGGTTGGTTGGAAACATTGTGGCCCAGCAGATGCGTGCTGTGTCCATAACCCAGAGGTCGATGGATTGAAAACATTTTCGGCTAACCAGCTTTTTATAGCATTTAAGTGCCAACAAATATTTTTAAAAAATGCGTAGTTTCATTCCATGTGTAAGTGCCATTATAAAAAATTTTTTTACCTCTTACATCAGTTCGTATTGGTCATATTGATTACAAAGATCCCCAGTGGCTTAAGACACTGGCCTCCTAAGCCATGGATTGTGAGGTTTAGTCTTTGCTGAAGTGGCTGAAAGCAGAGTTTTGCAGCGGATGCGTGCTGGGCCAATAACCCAGAGGTTGATGGATCGAAAACATTTTCTGCTAACCAGCTTTTTATAGCATTTAAGTGCGAACAAATATTTTAAAAAAATGCGTAGTTTCATTCCATGTGTAAGTGCCATTATACATTTTTTTTTTACCTCTTACATCAGTTCGTATTGGTCATATTGATTACAAATATCCCCAGTGGCCTAAGACACTGGCCTCCTAAACCATGGATTGTGAGGTTTAGTCTTTGCTGAAGTGGCTGAAAGCAGAGTTTTGCAGCGGATGCGTGCTGGGCCCATAAGCCAGAGGTTGATGGATCGAAAACATTTTCTGCTAACCAGCTTTTTATAGCATTTAAGTGCGAACAAATATTTTTAAAAAATGCGTAGTTTCATTCCATGTGTATGTGCCATTATACATTTTTTTTTTTACATCTTCCATCAGTTCGTATTGGTCATATTGATTACAAAGATCCCCAGTGGCCTAAGACACTGGCCTCCTAAGCCATGGATTGTGAGGTTTAGTCTTTGCTGAAGTGGCTGAAAGCAGAGTTTTGCAGCGGATGCGTGCTGGGCCCATAACCCAGAGGTTGATGGATCGAAAACATTTTCGGCTAACCAGCTTTTTATAGCATTTAAGTGCAAACAAATGTTTTTTTAAAATGCGTAGATTCATTCCATGTGTAAGTGCCATTATACATTTTGTTTTTTACCTCTTACATCAGTTCGTATTGGTCATATTGATTACAAAGATCCCCAGTGGCTTAAGACACTGGCCTCCTAAGCCATGGATTGTGAGGTTTAGTCTTTGCTGAAGTGGCTGAAAGCAGAGTTGTGCAGCGGATGCGTGCTGGGCCCATAACCCAGAGGTTGATGGATCGAAAACATTTTCGGCTAACCAGCTTTTTATAGCATTTAAGTGCGAACAAATATTTGTAAAAAATGCGTAGTTTCATTCCATGTGTATGTGCCATTATACATTTTTTTTGTTACCTCTTCCATCAGTTCGTATTGGTCATATTGATTACAAATATCCCCAGTGGCCTAAGACACTGGCCTCCTAAGCCATGGATTGTGAGGTTTAGTCTTTGCTGAAGTGGCTAAAAGCAGAGTTGTGCAGCGGATGCATGCTGGGCCCATAACCAGTTCGTACTGGTTGTGAAAGGTAGACAGTGCCCCAGTGGCCTAATGGATAAGGCACTGGCCTCCTAAGCCAGGAATTGTGGGTTCAAGTCCCATCTGGGGTGGTTGGAAACATTGTGGCCCAGCAGAAGCCTGCTGTGTCCATAACCCAGAGGTCGATGGATCGAAAGCATTTTCGACTAACCAGCTTTTTATAGCATTTAAGTGCAAACAAATATTTAAAAAAAATGCGTAATTTCATTCCATGTGTAAATGCCATTATACATTTTCTTTTTACCTCTTCCATCAGTTCGTATTGGTCATATTGATTACAAAGATCCCCAGTGGCCTAAGACACTGGCCTCCTAAGCCATGGATTGTGAGGTTTAGTCTTTGCTGAAGTGGCTGAAAGCAGAGTTGTGCAGCGGATGCGTGCTGGGCCCATAACCCAGAGGTTGATGGATCGAAAACATTTTCTGCTAACCAGCTTTTTATAGCATTTAAGTGCCAACAAATATTTTTAAAAAATGCGTAGTTTCATTCCATGTGTAAGTGCCATTATACATTTTTTTTTTACCTCTTACATCAGTTCGTATTGGTCATATTGATTACAAAGATCCCCAGTGGCTTAAGACACTGGCCTCCTAAGCCATGGATTGTGAGGTTTAGTCTTTGCTGAAGTGGCTGAAAGCAGAGTTGTGCAGCGGATGCGTGCTGGGCCCATAACCCAGAGGTTGATGGATCGAAAACATTTTCGGCTAACCAGCTTTTTATAGCATTTAAGTGCAAACAAATGTTTTTTTAAAATGCGTAGATTCATTCCATGTGTAAGTGCCATTATACATTTTGTTTTTTACCTCTTACATCAGTTCGTATTGGTCATATTGATTACAAAGATCCCCAGTGGCTTAAGACACTGGCCTCCTAAGCCATGGATTGTGAGGTTTAGTCTTTGCTGAAGTGGCTGAAAGCAGAGTTGTGCAGCGGATGCGTGCTGGGCCCATAACCCAGAGGTTGATGGATCGAAAACATTTTCGGCTAACCAGCTTTTTATAGCATTTAAGTGCAAACAAATATTTTTTTTAAATGCGTAGTTTCATTCCATGTGTAAGTGCCATTATACATTTTGTTTTTTACCTCTTACATCAGTTCGTATTGGTCATATTGATTACAAAGACCCCCAGTGGCTTAAGACACTGGCCTCCTAAGCCATGGATTGTGAGGTTTAGTCTTTGCTGAAGTGGCTGAAAGCAGAGTTTTGCAGCGGATGCGTGCTGGGCCCATAACCCAGAGGTTGATGGATCGAAAACATTTTCGGCTAACCAGCTTTTTATAGCATTTAAGTGCAAACAAATGTTTTTTTAAAATGCGTAGATTCATTCCATGTGTAAGTGCCATTATACATTTTGTTTTTTACCTCTTACATCAGTTCGTATTGGTCATATTGATTACAAAGATCCCCAGTGGCTTAAGACACTGGCCTCCTAAGCCATGGATTGTGAGGTTTAGTCTTTGCTGAAGTGGCTGAAAGCAGAGTTGTGCAGCGGATGCGTGCTGGGCCCATAACCCAGAGGTTGATGGATCGAAAACATTTTCGGCTAACCAGCTTTTTATAGCATTTAAGTGCGAACAAATATTTGTAAAAAATGCGTAGTTTCATTCCATGTGTATGTGCCATTATACATTTTTTTTGTTACCTCTTCCATCAGTTCGTATTGGTCATATTGATTACAAATATCCCCAGTGGCCTAAGACACTGGCCTCCTAAGCCATGGATTGTGAGGTTTAGTCTTTGCTGAAGTGGCTAAAAGCAGAGTTGTGCAGCGGATGCATGCTGGGCCCATAACCAGTTCGTACTGGTTGTGAAAGGTAGACAGTGCCCCAGTGGCCTAATGGATAAGGCACTGGCCTCCTAAGCCAGGAATTGTGGGTTCAAGTCCCATCTGGGGTGGTTGGAAACATTGTGGCCCAGCAGAAGCCTGCTGTGTCCATAACCCAGAGGTCGATGGATCGAAAGCATTTTCGACTAACCAGCTTTTTATAGCATTTAAGTGCAAACAAATATTAAAAAAAAATGCGTAATTTCATTCCATGTGTAAATGCCATTATACATTTTCTTTTTACCTCTTCCATCAGTTCGTATTGGTCATATTGATTACAAAGATCCCCAGTGGCCTAAGACACTGGCCTCCTAAGCCATGGATTGTGAGGTTTAGTCTTTGCTGAAGTGGCTGAAAGCAGAGTTGTGCAGCGGATGCGTGCTGGGCCCATAACCCAGAGGTTGATGGATCGAAAACATTTTCTGCTAACCAGCTTTTTATAGCATTTAAGTGCCAACAAATATTTTTTTAAAATGCGTAGTTTCATTCCATGTGTAAGTGCCATTATACATTTTTTTTTTACCTCTTACATCAGTTCGTATTGGTCATATTGATTACAAAGATCCCCAGTGGCTTAAGACACTGGCCTCCTAAGCCATGGATTGTGAGGTTTAGTCTTTGCTGAAGTGGCTGAAAGCAGAGTTGTGCAGCGGATGCGTGCTGGGCCCATAACCCAGAGGTTGATGGATCGAAAACATTTTCGGCTAACCAGCTTTTTATAGCATTTAAGTGCAAACAAATGTTTTTTTAAAATGCGTAGATTCATTCCATGTGTAAGTGCCATTATACATTTTGTTTTTTACCTCTTACATCAGTTCGTATTGGTCATATTGATTACAAAGATCCCCAGTGGCTTAAGACACTGGCCTCCTAAGCCATGGATTGTGAGGTTTAGTCTTTGCTGAAGTGGCTGAAAGCAGAGTTGTGCAGCGGATGCGTGCTGGGCCCATAACCCAGAGGTTGATGGATCGAAAACATTTTCGGCTAACCAGCTTTTTATAGCATTTAAGTGCAAACAAATATTTTTTTTAAATGCGTAGTTTCATTCCATGTGTAAGTGCCATTATACATTTTGTTTTTTACCTCTTACATCAGTTCGTATTGGTCATATTGATTACAAAGACCCCCAGTGGCTTAAGACACTGGCCTCCTAAGCCATGGATTGTGAGGTTTAGTCTTTGCTGAAGTGGCTGAAAGCAGAGTTTTGCAGCGGATGCGTGCTGGGCCCATAACCCAGAGGTTGATGGATCGAAAACATTTTCGGCTAACCAGCTTTTTATAGCATTTAAGTGCAAACAAATGTTTTTTTAAAATGCGTAGATTCATTCCATGTGTAAGTGCCATTATACCTTTTTTTTTACCTCTTCCATCAGTTCGTATTGGTCATATTGATTACAAAGATCCCCAGTGGCCTAAGACACTGGCCTCCTAAGCCATGGATTGTGAGGTCTAGTCTTTTCTGAATTGCCTGAAAGCAGACAGGCGCAGTGGAAGTGTGCTGGACCCATAACCCAGAGGTCAATGGCTCAAAACTATTTTCTGCTATCCAGTTTATTTTTAGCATTGAAGTGCAAACATAAATGTAAAATAATGCGGAGTTTAATGGGCATGTGTATTTGCCATTAAAAAAATGTTTTATACCTCTTCCATCAGTTTGTTTTGGTCATACTGATTACAAAGAATCCCAGTGGCCTAAGACACTGGCCTCCTAAGCCATGGATTGTGAGGTTTAGTCTTTTCTGAAGTGGCTGAAAGCAGAGTTGTGCAGCAGATGCGTGCTGGGCCCATAACTCAGAGGTTGATGGATCGAAAACATTTTCTGCTAACAAGCTTTTTATAGCATTTAAGTGTGAACAAATATTTTTTTAAATGCGTAGTTTCATTCCATGTGTAAGTGCCATTATACATTTTTTTTACCTCTTCCATCAGTTCGTATTGGTCATATTGATTACAAAGATCCCCAGTGGCCTAAGACACTGGCCTCCTAAGCCATGGATTGTGAGGTTTAGTCTTTTCTGAAGTGGCTGAAAGCAGAGTTGTGCAGCGGAAGCATGTTGGGCCCATAACCCAGAGGCCGATGGATCGAAACCATTCTCTGAAACAAGATTATTTTTTGCATTGACGTGAGAACAAAAATTGTCTCTGTGTTCTGGCCCGTCGTCCGGTTATCCCGGCTAGTGGACCTAGGCAGTATCTTGACAGACATTAATAACGCACAACACTCAGGCAATAGATCATTACATTTCCTCACCAAATGAGCGGCATTTGGCTCTACTGCTTCCTAAGTGCCAAAGTAAATGAAACAGAAAATAATGGAATAAAAACATAAAAGTATACAAAATGTGTCTACCACACCTTAATCATCCAATTTGGACTATGTTATATACAGTGGGGCAAAAAAGTATTTAGTCAGCCACCAATTGTGCAAGTTCTCCCACTTAAAAAGATGAGAGGCCTGTAATTTTCATCATAGTTACACTTCAACTATGACAGACAAAATGAGAAGAAAAAATCCAGAAAATCACATTGTAGGATTTTGAATTAATTTATTTGCAAATTATGGTGGAAAATAAGTATTTGGTCACCTACAAACAAGCAAGATTTCTGGCTCTCACAGACCTGCAACTTCTTCTTTAAGAGGCTCCTCTGTCCTCCACTCGTTACCTGTATTAATGGCACCTGTTTGAACTTGTTATCAGTAAAAAAGACACCTGTCCACAACCTCAAACAGTCACACTCCAAACTCCACTATGGCCAAGACCAAAAAGCTGTCAAAGGACACCAGAAACAAAATTTTAGACCTGCACCAGGCTGTGAAGACTGAATCTCCAATAGATAAGCAGCTTGGTTTGAAGAAATCAACTGTGGGAGCAATTATTAGGAAATGGAAGACATACAAGACCACTGATAATCTCCCTCGATCTGGGGCTCCACGCAAGATCTCACCCCGTGGGGTCAAAATGATCACAAGAACAGTGAGCAAAAATTCCCAGAACCACACGGGGGGACCTAGTGAATGACCTGCAGAGAGCTGGGACCAAAGTAACAAAGCCTACCATCAGTAACACACTACGCCGGCAGGGACTCAAATCCTGCAGTGCCAGACGTGTCTCCCTGCTTAAGCCAGTACATGTCCAGGCCCGTCTGAAGTTTGCTAGAGAGCATTTGGATGATCCCGAAGAAGATTGGGAGAATGTCATATGGTCAGATGAAACCAAAATATAACTTTTTGGTAAAAACTCAACTCGTTGTGTTTGGAGGACAAAGAATGCTGAGTTGTATCCAAAGAACACCATACCTACTGTGAAGCACGGGGGTGGAAACATCATGCTTTGGGGCTGTTTTTCTGCAAAGGGACCAGGACGACTGATCCGTGTAAAGGAAAGAATGAATGGGGCCATGTATCGTGAGATTTTGAGTGAAAACCTCCTTCCATCAGCAAGGGCATTGAAGATGAAACGTGGCTGGGTCTTTCAGCATGACAATGATCCCAAACACACCACCCGGGCAACGAAGGAGTGGCTCGGTAAGAAGCATTTCAAGGTCCTGGAGTGGCCTAGCCAGTCTCTAGATCTCAACCCCATAGAAAATCTTTGGAGGGAGTTGAAAGTCCGTGTTGCCCAGCAACAGCCCCAAAACATCACTGCTCTAGAGGAGATCTGCATGGAGGAATGGGCCAAAATACCAGCAACAGTGTGTGAAAACCTTGTGAAGACTTACAGAAAATGTTTGACCTCTGTCATTGCCAACAAAGGATATAACAAAGTATTGAGATAAACCTTTGTTATTGACCAAATACTTTTTTTCCACCAAAATGTGATTTTCTGGATATTTTTTCTTCTCATTTTGTCTGTCATAGTTGAAGTGTACCTATGATGAAAATTACAGGCCTCTCTCATCTTTTTAAGTGGGAGAACTTGCACAATTGGTGGCTGACTAAATACTTGTTTGCCCCACTGTATATGTCCAAGGTCTTGGCTAAATGACTCTATCATGGCATTGTCTCTAATGTCATGTCTAGGGTGATCCTACTTGCAGGTGGGTAGGTAAGGCACTTGGAAAGGCCAATGCTTACATTGGGCACATTACTGGGCTGACCTAATGAGTTCAGGAGAGGAGGCTGGGACTGGGCCCCCAGGATCTATTGCCAACTTTCCAAACATCGGAATCGCTTCCGTCCCACGGGTGATCCTGGTATAAGACCTCATTAGATCTTCCATTGCACGTGTGCGCCTGTGTACGTAGTAGGTGCACACAACAAGGGAAATAAGACCAAGGATCATGGTAACAGTCAGGATACTGTCCGGCACCGTCCAAGTGCGGGTGTCAGACCAATCTTTTAGTCTTAAGCCAAGTCGCTATCCTGCTGTTGTGTACAGCACCCTCACGGATTTGTTGGCTTTTCAGAAACGTCACGGGCAGGTGACATGTTTCTATGATCACCTTTTGTCCGCCGACATAACTGGTGAAGTGTTTGATTGCCCAGACTGTCGACAGCAGAGCTTTTTCGCAGTCCGAGTATTGGTGTTCAGCAGGGTAGAGTGTTTTGCTCGCATAAGCTACCACACGTTTGTCTTGGTCGTATTTTTGGTACAACCCAGTGCTAAGGCAGTGCTCTGAGAAACCGACTTCCAAAAAGAATGTCTTGTCTTTGTTGGGGTATACCAGGCCTTGCAAGCTGGTTTTTCAAGGAAGCCACAGCTTCGTTGTGAGTGACATCCCAAATTAAACATATTTTGTATTTATTTTTAGGGTTTAACAAGGCAGCTCACCTGTGACCTGTGGCTTGACATTAGATGCGGAGACTTCTATTACCCTGCAGACTATATTTTTGTTCTTCCCGCCAGAACAATCCACTGACAACGACCGACGAGTTGTGCGTTCCGAGATACCTTTTGTTATTTGCCTGTGAAATTGCGCGATTCTTGCAATTCTCTTTCATCCTCTCATCAACTAGCTGTTTTTGCAGAATGTTAAAAATACGATAGTTATTCACTACTCATATTAACTAGGTGTTATTTACATTACTTTAAGTAATTTATTTTTCAACTGCTTTTCACAAAGCAGCATGACATGCGGGCCCTAATAAGTTGTCAGAAGTGGGTTTCAAACCATGCCTTTTGTGGAATCTGCGAGTCACACAATGCTATTCTCAAACATACCTAATCAATTAGTTGTTTAACCTGCAGGAATATTTTCACATTTCTATGTCATGGTTAGTTCCTATGATAATGCAACTCATACATTTACATCTTTCAATACTTCTAAAATGGGGTCCAGGTTTAAAACAATTACAGGTTTAAAAAAATTACAGGTGCACCTTACTATCTTATACTATATCATAAATGGTCTTAACTAGAAAACACAGATTCTAGTTTTCATCCAGCTCACACAGATATCCGATTCAGCCTCAGAACCTCCTGTTTACACCTTCAAGGTGCCCCCCTCACACAGGAATACACACTCAGAGCCTTCGAGGCTTTTCTAAAAACTCCAATTGTTTCGCTCACCTCATTCATTTTTAAAAACAACGTTCGAGATGTGGTATCACCTCGGCTCGCTGCCTCTCAGATCAAAGGTGGGTCCATCTGCTCCGTTCCCGAAGTGTGGTCTCCCAGAGATCCCAAGTTTGAGGGATCCCTGGTGCACCATTTACCCATGTCGTCAGGAGCGGTCACCAAGTCAAGATTCACATCCCCATCGCCAAATTTGGTGGTTAATTTCTTTAATATCAAATGAGGAGAGACAAACTTATCACACAAGTCAGAGTTATTCTTAAACTAAATCTTTATTCACTTATTAATAAGGGAGCAGGTCAATACAATGTATAATACATTTTGAAGTGTTGCATTTTGATTCAAGTGGGTCACTAATGTGGTAAGTGTAACACAACTCTTTGTTTGAGTCAATTTGTATTACATCACATAAATAGTACTTTCAATTCAGAGCCTGGATTTTCCCCCTGAGGCTAATATCCATATCATGATGAAATCAATATTTATTTTTGTATTTTTTATTTCACCTTTATTTAACCAGGTAGGCAAGTTGAGAACAAGTTCTCATTTACAATTGCGACCTGGCCAAGATAAAGCAAAGCAGTTCGACACATACAACGACACAGAGTTACACATGGAGTAAAACAAACATACAGTCAATAATACAGTATAAACAAGTCTATATACGATGTGAGCAAATGAGGTGAGATAAGGAAGGTAAAGGCAAAAAGGCCATGGTGGCAAAGTAAATACAATATAGCAAGTAAAACACTGGAATGGTAGATTTGCAATGGGAGAATGTGCAAAGTAGAAATAAAAATAATGGGGTGCAAAGGAGCAAAATAAATAAATAAATAAAATACAGTAGGGAAAGAGGTAGTTGTTTGGGCTAAATTATAGGTGGGCTATGTACAGGTGCAGTAATCTGTGAGCTGCTCTGACAGTTGGTGCTTAAAGCTAGTGAGGGAGATAAGTGTTTCCAGTTTCAGAGATTTTTGTAGTTCGTTCCAGTCATTGGCAGCAGAGAACTGGAAGGAGAGGCGGCCAAAGAAAGAATTGGTTTTGGGGGTGACTAGAGAGATATACCTGCTGGAGCATGTGCTACAGGTGGGAAATGCAATGGTGACCAGCGAGCTGAGATAAGGGGGGACTTTACCTAGCAGGGTCTTGTAGATGACATGGAGCCAGTGGGTTTGGCGACGAGTATGAAGCGAGGGCCAGCCAACGAGAGCGTACCGGTCGCAATGGTGGGTAGTATATGGGGCTTTGGTGACAAAACGGATTGCACTGTGATAGACTGCATCCAATTTGTTGAGTAGGGTATTGGAGGCTATTTTGTAAATGACATCGCCAAAGTCGAGGATTGGTAGCATGGTCAGTTTTACAAGGGTATGTTTGGCAGCATGAGTGAAGGATGCTTTGTTGCGAAATAGGAAGCCAATTCTAGATTTAACTTTGGATTGGAGATGTTTGATATGGGTCTGGAAGGAGAGTTTACAGTCTAACCAGACACCTAAGTATTTGTAGTTGTCCACGTATTCTAAGTCAGAGCCGTCCAGAGTAGTAATGTTGGACAGGCGGGTAGGTACAGGTAGCGATCAGTTGAAGAGCATGCATTTAGTTTTACTTGTATTTAAGAGCAATTGGAGGCCACGGAAGGAGAGTTGTATGGCATTGAAGCTTGCCTGGAGGGTTGTTAACACAGTGTCCAAAGAAGGGCCAGAAGTATACAGAATGGTGTCGTCTGCGTAGAGGTGGATCAGAGACTCACCAGCAGCAAGAGCGACATCATTGATGTATACAGAGAAGAGAGTCGGTCCAAGAATTGAACCCTGTGGCACCCCCATAGAGACTGCCAGAGGTCCGGACAGCAGACCCTCCGATTTGACACACTGAACTCTATCAGAGAAGTAGTTGGTGAACCAGGCGAGGCAATCATTTGAGAAACCAAGGCTGTCGAGTCTGCAAATGAGGATGTGGGGATTGACAGAGTCGAAAGCCTTGGCCAGATCAATGAATACGGCTGCACAGTAATGTTTCTTATCGATGGCGGTTAAGATATCATTTAGGACCTTGAGCGTGGCTGAGGTGCACCCATGACCAGCTCTGAAACCAGATTGCATAGCAGAGAAGGTATGGTGAGATTCGAAATGGTCGGTAATCTGTTTGTTGACTTGCCTTTCGAAGACCTTAAAAAGGCATGGTAGGATAGATATAGGTCTGTAGCAGTTTGGGTCAAGAGTGTCACCCCCTTTGAAGAGGGGGATGACCACAGCTGCTTTCCAATCTTTGGGAATCTGCCAATCTTTTTGGAATAGAACAGGGGACAAACGTTTAGGCTTCTACATTGTGACATCATTAAAATACTCCTACTACAATGTTAAAACATTCTACAGTGTGACATTATTTCATTGATATCATGAAACAACTCCTTCATGTATGTATTTTCAGAAATTTGATCAGAGATCTTTTATCAGAGTATCTCTCGTCACAGCTACGAGATTTCTTTCCCGTGTGTGTTATCTAGTGTTGTACCAGGCTGTTTGACTGAGTAAAACTACTCCCACATTGATTACAGGT